>NC_092096.1:61014038-61319038 GCF_045679555.1 Salvelinus alpinus
TGTCTTTGTCTCATCTCTCTCTCCTTGTCCACCAGCGGGAGAGCAAGGCGAGCTCGCCGGGCCGTGAAAACGGCACATCAGCTATTAGTGGAGCAAAAGGAAGATCTACCAGGAAAAGCAGGGTATTGACAGAGCCATCCGTTAGAGTGGTGAAAGCTGGGTTAGACCAACAAAGCATCCGTACTAATGCACACGACTGAATTCCACCAATTTGTTTTGGGACAATGGACTAATGAAATAAATACCAAAAGATCATTTTTGTTGGTGGACCTTTCCATTAAGGCTTAGATCATAGAATTAGTAATTATGGTACTTGGTTGAGTAACTTGTTTGTAATAAAATGTTATTTGGGGTTATCCTATGTAGGTACAATGCAATATGGCAAAGTCGTTAACATTTTAGAACATCTCTGAGAAATGCGGGAAAAGGACTTATTAGCTCTCAAAACACACTGAAGGTAGGATCTGAGGGTGTGTTATGACTTATTGCCGTGCATAAACGTCAAGCCATAAACATTATGCTCATTAATGACAGAAAACAACACCAGATATCTGCAGGAGCTGACTGTGCCTCTGAGTACCAGGATGCATACAGACATGAATCATTGATCTCATGTTTACTAGGCTCTGAGAGTAGCTAAACCGCACACCATCATGTCTCCTGCATAACCACAGCAAAGAGGTCATCAGATATAACATAGGGTGTGTCCTAAATGACACCCTATCTCCTATATAGTGCACTACTATTGACCAAGGCCCATAGGGAATAAGCTACCATTTGGGAGGCACCCATTGTGTGTAATATGACTCTACAGAGGTCCCTAAACTCCATTCCTAACAGTAGAGCCAGTTGCGTCATACTGTACATCATTGACTTTGGAAGGACAGACTATCTGCATTGGTAACTGTGCAGAACCACAACCATTGAATTATACATTACTTTGGAAGGATGGCGAAGCTAGCAGCATTGATCTTTATACTGTCTACAATGTGTGATCTCCTCTCTCCTCACAACCGATGGATAGAGTGCATGGACAGTCCGCGACTGCTTTGATAACACCATGTAGAGATAATTAAGCGACTGCTTTGATAACACCATGTAGAAATAATTAAGCGACTGCTTTGATAACACCATGTAGAGATAATTAAGCGACTGCTTTGATAACACCATATAGAGATAATTAAGTGACTGCTTTGATAACACCATGTAGAGATAATTAAGCGACTGCTTTGATAACACCATATAGAGATAATTAAGCGACTGCTTTGATAACACCATTTAAAGATAATTAAGCGACTGCTTTGATAACACCATATAGAGATAATTAAGTGACTGCTTTCATAACACCATGTAGAGATAATTAAGTGACTGCTTTGATAACACCATGCAGAGATAATTAAGCGACTGCTTTGATAACACCATATAGAGATAATTAAGCGACTGCTTTGATAACACCATATAGAGATAATTAAGCGACTGCTTTGATAACACCATATAGAGATAATTAAGCGACTGCTTTGATAACACCATATAGAGATAATTAAGCGACTGCTTTGATAACACCATGCAGAGATAATTAAGCGACTGCTTTGATAACACCATATAGAGATAATTAAGCGACTGCTTTGACAACACCATATAGAAATAATTAAGCGACTGATTTGATTACACCATATAGAGATAATTAAGCGACTGCTTTGATAACACCATGTAGAGATAATTAAGCGACTGCTTTGATAACACCATATAAAGATAATTAAGTGCATTTCCCCCCATTTATTGAATTTAGTCAAGCTGAAGTCAAAGGATTGTGGCTCTGGCTATGCAGTGCGATCAGGGATGGACAATGATGGTGCAATAGCTAACATTGAATTAGATGGGACTTGATTGGTGTTTGCAGTGTGTTAACCAGCGGTATGAGACACCCACCCCTCTCTAGTCTACCCCTACACACCCTCTCATCCCCCTGGCACGCTCAGTCTCTCTCAAGCAGCCTATCGCAGCCTCTCGCTATCTCGCTCTCGTTTCTCTTCTCTCCGAGAAGCTTTTAGTTCCACACAGTAATTAGCACTGTGTTATCAGCTCAGGAGAGAGAAAGAGAGAGAGAGAAGGGAGAAAGAAAGAGGGGGAGTTAGGGAGTTGGTATGAGAGCAGTGTTCTTCGGCAGAGAACGCTTAATCATGGTAGGCTGGCATGCTGAGAGCTTTGTGTGATTGAGCTTAGGAAAGCTTGAGGACAACAGGGTTGGGTAAGTTCCCGTTACTCCCAACCCTGGAGGACAAGGAGGGTGATAATGAACAACTTGTTGGAGACAAACCCAATGTTAATTGGTACTTTTTCATATTTGCAACGCAACACCGCGCAAGTTTGTTGAAATGTTAGGAACAGCCCCAGCTTACGTAAGAACTGAGCCTTACCTAATCCACCCGTACATAATTGGGTATTCTGTAACGCTTGAAACATGGAACAAAGTAAACAAACGGATAGACCAAAAAAATTCCATCCAGACCTGGTTTAGTCATTAATTTTCTTTCAAATGATGAATATTATGCATGTAAGAGTCCTTGGCAGTTCTCAGGCAACCTGCCAGCGCACTATGTCCTGAAACAAGGTAAAATCTATCAACATCCTATACTTTTCACGCCCCTGTCCATCCCGTGTCAGAATTTTGTTTACTTGATGTATTGACTTTGAGTGATTGAAACTGCCTGGAATGGCAGATGTCCGGTGTTTGCACTTTAGGGACTAATCCATTTGTTCAGTTGTGTCAGGCTAGCTCAATCAATATAGCTAAACTATTTGGAAGAAAACAATTTGAACTCTAAAACCAACAGCTGGTCCTCCACTAAACTCCCATGTCTCTCTAGGTCCTTGGAGCCTAATAATATTCTAATGCTATGACACCCCACTGCTGCTGCATAGCTGCATTTACATTACATTACATTATAATGTATGCGGCTTGCGGGCTAATTAATAGATGGTTGGGGCGCTGAAATGGGGGGAAGCGCTTTCCTCTCCTGGAGGACATGGGGCCAGCTATTACAGCTTATTATGGACTGCGTGTGGACTGGTATGTCTGGATGGGTGTGATTGATATGTCTGGATGGGTGTGATTGGTAGGTCTAGATGGGTGTGATTGGTATGTCTGGATGGGTGTGATTGATAGGTCTAGATGGGTGTGATTGGTATGTCTGGATGGGTGTGATTGATAGGTCTAGATGGGTGTGATTGGTATGTCTGGATGGGTGTGATTGATAGGTCTAGATGGGTGTGATTGGTATGTCTGGATGGGTGTGATTGATATGTCTGGATGGGTGTGATTGGTAGGTCTAGATGGCTGTGATTGGTAGGTCTAGGTGGGTGTGATTGGTATGTCTGGATGGGTGTGATTGATATGTCTGGATGGGTGTGATTGGTAGGTGTAGATGGGTGTGATTGGTATGTCTGGATGGGTGTGATTGATAGGTCTGGATGGGTGTGATTGGTAGGTGTAGATGGGTGTGATTGGTATGTCTGGATGGGTGTGATTGATATGTCTGGATGGGTGTGATTGGTAGGTCTAGATGGGTGTGATTGGTATGTCTGGATGGGTGTGATTGATAGGTCTAGATGGGTGTGATTGGTATGTCTGGATGGGTGTGATTGATAGGTCTAGATGGGTGTGATTGATATGTCTGGATGGGTGTGATTGGTAGGTCTAGATGGGTGTGATTGGTATGTCTGGATGGGTGTGATTGATAGGTCTAGATGGGTGTGATTGGTATGTCTGGATGGGTGTGATTGATATGTCTGGATGGGTGTGATTGGTATGTCTAGATGGGTGTGATTGGTAGGTCTAGATGGGTGTGATTGGTAGGTCTGGATGGGTGTGATTGATATGTCTGGATGGGTGTGATTGGTAGGTCTAGATGGGTGTGATTGGTATGTCTGGATGGGTGTGATTGATAGGTCTAGATGGGTGTGATTGGTATGTCTGGATGGGTGTGATTGATAGGTCTAGATGGGTGTGATTGGTATGTCTGGATGGGTGTGATTGATAGGTCTAGATGGGTGTGATTGGTATGTCTGGATGGGTGTGATTGATAGGTCTAGATGGGTGTGATTGGTATGTCTGGATGGGTGTGATTGATAGGTCTAGATGGGTGTGATTGATAGGTCTATATGGGTGTGATTGGTAGGTCTAGATGGGTGTGATTGGTATGTCTGGATGGGTGTGATTGGTAGGTCTAGTGGGTGTGATTGGTATGTCTAGATGGGTGTGATTGATAGGTCTAGATGGGTGTGATTGGTAGGTCTAGATGGATGTGATTGGTATGTCTGGATGGGTGTGATTGGTATGTCTGGGTGGGTGTGATTGATACGTCTGGACGGGTGTGATTGGTAGGTCTGGATGGGTGTGATTGATAGGTCTGGATGGGTGTGATTGATAGGTCTGGATGGGTGTGATTGATAGGTCTGGACGGGTGTGATTGGTAGCTCTGGATGGGTGTGATTGATAGGTCTGGATGGGTGTGATTGATAGGTCTGGATGGGTGTGATTGATAGTTCTGGATGGGTGTGATTGATAGGTCTGGATGGGTGTGATTCATATTGCCCCTAACAATGTGTTTAGGCTTCGATCCGTGATATTGCTTTGGAAGGAATCAAGACTCAGTCTGGATTGCTCTAATAGGGTATACTAGACTGTGGAATTTATATGGAGTTCATTTGAAGTTCAAGTGTGGTTTTGTAGAGAAGGATAAACTTCATGAAACATTCATGACCCCTATTATCTCAAACCACTACTAAGCCATCTACCACTGTGGTTAGAAAGCTGTCCTTATAGGCACAGCTCTAGGATCAGATTATCCTCCCCAAACCCCATCACCTTAAAGGAAAAACTCAAAACTGCCTTTTGATTACTTTCTAGGACCCCGGCAGGGAAACTTCATCCCCTTCCCTCCTACCCAGCCCAGGCCAGTCTATAGTCTACATCCAGCCTACTCTACCTTAACCCAACCCCATCCTAACCCACCCTAGTCCCCATCCACTAACCTGTGTGACACTGTCTCTCATGGTGGGTGAGCGCTGCTTGCGGGTGGTAGTGGTAGCCATCGTGGTGGTTGTCTCCATGATGGTGGTGGACATGTCGGCCAGCGGCGTGGTGCTGGTGGTGTCTGTGGTGAGCACCGAGGGCACGTCGCCCACCAGCCGCAGGTTGCCCTGGGCCTGCACATTGGGGTCGCCCTCGGCCGCCAGCTTGAGCACCTGCAGCCCGTTGTAGTAGAGGCCCGAGATCTGGCCCTGGAAGTGACGGGCCTTGTCGCCGCCACCACCGCCGATCTTGATGAACGCCTGGCTGTTGAAGATGGTCAACTGTCGACCTGGTGGAGGGAGAGGAGAGAAAGGGGAGAGAGAGAGAGAGAGGGAAGAGAAAAGTGGTAGATAAAAAGGGGTAGAAGAAAGAGAGGTGGGCAGAGAAACAAAAAGAGACAGACAGAAGAGAAAGAACAAAGCAGAAAGAGGAGAGAAAAGCGACGAGGAAGACACCATCAGTCTCTGTCTCTCCGTATACTGACCAATTCCCCACACTCACACATACAGACACAGAGTAATGAAACAGCGGGGGACAGTATCCATCACATGGGGGGGATTTTCCCCTGGTAACACGTTAGGGAGATTGGAATCTTGCCTGAGCCGTTCTGCTGCAGGTGGCGGCCATTACGGCACACGCAAGCCGTTCAGTTTCATAGCAGAGCCTGAAGAATGTGGAAACTGGCAGAGTAATAGATTGCAGGCTGTAGTAGTGGTCTGACCCTGAGGCAGGGGGCTGGGTGGAGATGCATCTCATTCCCCACAGAGATGGAATACATTGCAGGCGGTGCTAGCCGGTGTCATTGACCCCACCTCACCTGAGACACACAAATGATGAAGTGCCTTGGAGAAAAAAATAAAAAACATCCCATCCCAGAGAACGGAGACGGACGAGCCGTTTAGCCAAAATAAACCCCTTTGATGGAAATGGTTTTCATGTTTAATTCAACGGCGCTCTCTCTTCTCGTCCTCCAGTCATTACTATGCATCTGGACTGGACGGATGAGGGTTCGTCTCATTTGCATGATCCAATACTAATGTGTTACCAGGGGGGGTGATCCGAGGAGGTGGACTTGTTTTCATTTATTCTCCTCTTTTTCTTTGCTGATGTCAGTTCTTGTTTATTTCCCCTCTGCTTCCCTCACACTCATTTTCTCAGTGGACGGGGTGTCATACTGGGCCAATCAGGTTGGATATCAGAAGTGATGACACTTGACCTCATTCATGGGCTGCCCGGGGGGTGTGGAGGGTGGAGGGAGGGGTGAGAGAGGATTACTGTAGGATATTTATTTGTTGGAAGTGGGTTAAAATGTAACTTGATGAGGTAATTACGGCAGAGAGAGAAAAGAGAAGAGGAGAAACCAAGAGAGGCCTGTCTTAATGGATTAATCAATCCCTGTTGAGAGAGAGGGAGAGAGAGAGGGAGAGAGAGAGGGAGAGAGAGAGAGAGGGAGAGAGAGAGGGAGAGAGAGAGAGAGGGAGAGAGAGAGGGAGAGAGAGAGGGAGAGAGAGAGGGAGAGAGAGAGAGAGGGGAATGAGTGTGTATGTGTGTGTGTGTCTAATGCGTGTACAATATGTATAGAAATAATTGACATTATGAAGATAAAATGATTTTGACATTTCTACATTACAAAATCCTAGAGGACAGACTTCAAGTCTTTAGAGGACAGAAATCCAAAATAGCTTTCATTCCATTTCAATTAGCATTACTTTTTGTTGTCCTAATGGGGTAACATTATTGTGTGTATATGCCTGCATGTCTATGTGTGTGTGTGTATATGTGTGTGTGTGTGTGTGTGTGTGTGTGTGTGTGTGTGTGTGTGCACACGAAGGAGGGGGAGAAAGAGGGGGGGAATGGAGAAGGAGGAGGGGGGGGGAGAAGGAGGGGAGAAGGAGATTGGATTGAGGATGGACTATAGGAACACACATGCATGTAGTAGGTGCGCACACACACACACACACACACACACACACACACACACACACACACACACACACACACACACACACACACACACACACACACACACACACACACACACACACACACACACACACACACACACACACACACACACACACACACACAAGTTTTACCATGGTCTGGTCAGGAAATACTGCTGTCTCAAATGAGTTCAGATATCAACTAGCTGAAATCTGGAATCTCCAGCAGCTATGAGGAAGCTAGGGAATACAGTACCCTGCTGAGTCTTAGCCAGTAAGAAAGAAATGCGTAGGCTGAGAGAAAGTTAACTAAAACAATATTCTAAAACAGTATTCAACACTTGAGAGGTCCTTGGGGGATCCTTGAAGATATTTTATTTTCTCCCCTACATCAGTCAGAGGAATAGATGCCCTCAGGAAGAAAGTGGAGGGAATCAGTGTTTGTTTGTGAGACTGTCCGATGGAAAGGCGACTTTAACAGGGGCTGATGAAGTTATTGTTTTGGGGCCTGCTGGGTTAAATTGAAACTGACGTGTCACTTCAGAGCCAATTTAGCCTGGGAGGGTTTAGAGGAAGGGAGAGGAGAGAGGAGAGAGGAGAGAGGAGAGAGGAGAGAGGAGAGAGGTGAAGGTCTTGGCACAACTGGCAATCAGACTGCTTAATATGACACAACCAGGTGTGTGCGTGTGTGCATGACCGCTCGCATAATAACATGCGTGAGCTGTCTGAGACGTGTCATCAAGGTGACCTTTACCTGTACGTGTGATAGGTAGCCATTTGGAACAGAAGGTTTTTTCCTCTGCGTGTGATGGGTGTGTGAGTATGTGTGTGAGTGTGTGTGTGATCTAACGGTGGACAGGGCTGGGCTGCATTAATGAGAGTTTATTGTACCAATTTGAGTGTTGGATCAGGTGTCAGCTCCCTGGTCTCCTCTCTCTCTGGGCCCTTATGATGATGGGCACATAATGGCCCTAGGGCCCGGGGCCCAGGCTCTAAAGGCTGGGAAGGGAGGTGACAGCCACTAGCTGGTCCTCATTAAAGCAGCCATTCAGGACGACACACACTACTACCTAAATAACTTCAGCCCTGCCGACTCTAGAGTGATGGACGTCCTTCAGCCCTGCCGACTCTATAGTGAAGGACGTACTTCAGCCCTGCCGACTCTATAGTGATGGACGTCCTTCAGCCCTGCCGACTCTATAGTGATGGACGTCCTTCAGCCCTACCGACTCTAGAGTGATGGACGTCCTTCAGCCCTGCCGACTCTAGAGTGATGGAAGTCCTTCAGCCCTAACGACTCTAGAGTGATGGACGTACTTCAGCCCTGCCGACTCTAGAGTGATGGACGTCCTTCAGCCCTGCCGACTCTAGAGTGATGGACGTCCTTCAGCCCTAACGACTCTATAGTGATGGACATCCTTCAGCCCTGCCGACTCTAGAGTGATGGACGTCCTTCAGCCCTGCCGACTCTGGAGTGATGGACGTCCTTCAGCCCTGCCGACTCTAGAGTGATGGACATCCTTCAGCCCTGCCGACTCTAGAGTGATGGACATCCTTCAGCCCTGCCGACTCTAGAGTGATGGACGTCCTTCAGCCCTGCCGACTCTATAGTGATGGACGTCCTTCAGCCCTGCCGATTCTAGAGTGATGGACATCCTTCAGCCCTGCCGACTCTAGAGTGATGGACGTCCTTCAGCCCTGCCGACTCTATAGTGATGGACATCCTTCAGCCCTGCCGACTCTAGAGTGATGGACGTCCTTCAGCCCTGCCGACTCTGGAGTGATGGACGTCCTTCAGCCCTGCCGACTCTAGAGTGATGGACATCCTTCAGCCCTGCCGACTCTAGAGTGATGGACATCCTTCAGCCCTGCCGACTCTAGAGTGATGGACGTCCTTCAGCCCTGCCGACTCTATAGTGATGGACGTCCTTCAGCCCTGCCGACTCTAGAGTGATGGACGTCCTTCAGCCCTGCCGACTCTAGAGTGATGGACGTCCTTCAGCCCTAACGACTCTATAGTGATGGACGTCCTTCAGCCCTGCCGACTCTAGAGTGATGGACGTCCTTCAGCCCTGCCGACTCTAGAGTGATGGACGTACTTCAGCCCTGCCGACGCTAGCGTGATGGACGTCCTTCAGCCCTAACGACTCTAGAGTGATGGACGTACTTCAGCCCTGCCGACTCTAGAGTGATGGACGTCCTTCAGCCCTAACGACTCTATAGTGATGGACGTACTTCAGCCCTGCCGACTCTAGAGTGATGGACGTCCTTCAGCCCTGCCGACTCTAGAGTGATGGACGTACTTCAGCCCTGCCGACGCTAGAGTGATGGACGTCCTTCAGCCCTAACGACTCTATAGTGATGGACGTACTTCAGCCCTGCCGACTCTAGAGTGATGGACGTCCTTCAGCCCTAACGACTCTAGAGTGATGGACGTCCCTCTGCACTGAAGGAACTCAAGTCACTTAGGTGCTTGACTTATATTTATTTGTCTCTCTCCCTGCATCTCCTTTTCTCTCACACACTTGACATTTAGCTCTTCTCTGTCCCCAGCTTCCTCTTCCTCTATCATTAGAACATGGCTGCAGCTCTTCTCTGTCCCCAGCTTCCTCTTCCTCTATCATTAGAACATGGCTGTAGCTCTTCTCTGTCCCCAGCTACCTCTTCCTTTATCATTAGAACATGGCTGTAGCTCTTCTCTGTCCCCAGCTTCCTCTCCCTCTATCATTAGAACATGGCTGTAGCTCTTCTCTGTCCCCAGCTTCCTCTTCCTCTATCATTAGAACATGGCTGTAGCTCTTCTCTGTCCCCAGCTTCCTCTCCCTCTATCATTAGAACATGGCTGTAGCTCTTCTCTGTCCCCAGCTTCCTCTTCCTCTATCATTAGAACATGGCTGTAGCTCTTCTCTGTCCCCAGCTTCCTCTTCCTCTATCATTAGAACATGGCTGTAGCTCTTCTCTGTTCCCAGCTTCCTCTTCCTCTATCATTAGAACATGGTTGTAGCTCTTCTCTGTCCCCAGCTTCCTCTTCCTCTATCATTAGAGCATGGCTGTAGCTCTTCTCTGTCCCCAGCTTCCTCTTCCTCTTCCTCTATCATTAGAACATGGCTGTAGCTCTTCTCTGTCCCCAGCTTCCTCTTCCTCTATCATTAGAACATGGCTGTAGCTCTTCTCTGTTCCCAGCTTCCTCTTCCTCTATCATTAGAGCATGGCTGTAGCTCTTCTCTGTCCCCAGCTTCCTCTTCCTCTATCATTAGAACATGGCTGTAGCTCTTCTCTGTCCCCAGCTTCCTCTACCTCTATCATTAGAGCATGGCTGTAGCTCTTCACTGTTCCCAGCTTCCTCTTCCTCTATCATTAGAACATGGTTGTAGCTCTCCTCTGTCCCCAGCTTCCTCTTCCTCTATCATTAGAGCATGGCTGTAGCTCTTCTCTGTCCCCAGCTTCCTCTTCCTCTATCATTAGAACATGGCTGTAGCTCTGCTCTGTCCCCAGCTTCCTCTTCCTCTATCATTAGAACATGGTTGTAGCTCTTTTCTGTCCCCAGCTTCCTCTTCCTCTTCCTCTATCATTAGAACATGGCTGTAGCTCTTCTCTGTCCCCAGCTACCTCTTCCTTTATCATTAGAGCATGGATGTAGCTCTTCTCTGTCCTCAGCTTCCTCTTCCTCTATCATTAGAGCATGGCTGTAGCTCTTCTCTGTCCCCAGCTTCCTCTTCCTCTATCATTATAACATGGCTGTAGCTCTTCTCTGTCCCCAGCTTCCTCTTCCTCTATCATTAGAGCATGGCTGTAGCTCTTCTCTGTCCCCAGCTTCCTCTTCCTCTATCATTAAAACATGGCTGTAGCTCTTCTCTGTCCCCAGCTTCCTCTCCCTCTATCATTAGAACATGGCTGTAGCTCTTCTCTGTCCCCAGTTTCCTCTTCCTCTATCATTAGAACATGGCTGTAGCTCTTCTCTGTCCCCAGCTTCCTCTTCCTCTATCATTAGTACATGGCTGTAGCTCTTCTCTGTTCCCAGCTTCCTCTTCCTCGATCATTAGAGCATGGCTGTAGCTCTTCTCTGTCCCCAGCTTCCTCTTCCTCTATCATTAGAGCATGGCTGTAGCTCTTTTCTGTCCCCAGCTTCCTCTTCCTCTTCCTCTATCATTAGAACATGGCTGTAGCCCTTCTCTGTCCCCAGCTACCTCTTCCTTTATCATTAGAGCATGGCTGTAGCTCTTCTCTGTCCTCAGCTTCCTCTACCTCTATCATTAGAGCATGGCTGTAGCTCTTCTCTGTCCCCAGCTTCCTCTTCCTCTACCATTAGAGCATGGCTGTAGCTCTTCTCTGTCCCCAGCTTCCTCTTCCTCTATCATTAGAACATGGCTGTAGCTCTTCTCTGTCCCCAGCTTCCTCTTCCTCTATCATTAGAGCATGGCTGTAGCTCTTCTCTGTCCCCAGCTTCCTCTTCCTCTATCATTAGAACATGGCTGTAGCTATTCTCTGTCCCCAGCTTCCTCTATCACTAGAACATGGCTGTAGCTCTTCTCTGTCCCCAGCTTCCTCTTCCTCTATCATTAGAACATGGTTGTAGCTCTTCTCTGTCCCCAGCTTCCTCTTCCTCTATCATTAGAGCATGGCTGTAGCTCTTCTCTGTCCCCAGCTTCCTCTTCCTCTATCATTAGAGCATGGCTGTAGCTCTTCTCTGTCCCTAGCTTCCTCTTCCTCTATCATTAAAACATGGCTGTAGCTCTTCTCTGTCCCCAGCTTCCTCTTCCTCTATCATTAGAGCATGGCTGTAGCTCTTCTCTGTCCCCAGCTACCTCTTCCTCTATCATTAGAACATGGCTGTAGCTCTTCTCTGTCCCCAGCTTCCTCTTCCTCTATCATTAGAACATGGCTGTAGCTCTTCTCTGTCCCCAGCTTCCTCTTCCTCTATCATTAGAACATGGCTGTAGCTCTTCTCTGTCCCCAGCTTCCTCTTCCTCTATCATTAGAACATGGCTGTAGCTCTTCTCTGTCCCCAGCTTCCTCTTCCTCTATCATTAGAACATGGCTGTAGCTCTTCTCTGTCCCCAGCTTCCTCTTCCTCTATCATTAGAACATGGCTGTAGCTCTTCTCTGTCCCCAGCTTCCTCTTCCTCTTCCTCCATCACTAGAACATGGCTGTAGCTCTTCTCTGTCCCCAGCTTCCTCTTCCTCTATCATTAGAACATGGCTGTAGCTCTTCTCTGTCCCCAGCTTCCTCTCCCTCTATCATTAGAACATGGCTGTAGCTCTTCTCTGTTCCCAGTTTCCTCTTCCTCCATCATTAGAACATGGCTGTAGCTCTTCTCTGTTCCCAGCTTCCTCTTCCTCTATCATTAGAACATGGCTGTAGCTCTTCTCTGTCCCCAGCTTCCTCTTCCTCTATCATTAGAACATGGCTGTAGCTCTTCTCTGTCCCCAGCTTCGTCTTCTTCTATCATTAGTACATGGCTGTAGCTCTTCTCTGTCCCCAGGAACCTCTTCCTCTATCATTAGTACATGGTTGTAGCTCTTCTCTGTCCCCAGCTTCCTCTTCCTCTATCATTAGAACATGGCTGTAGCTCTTCTCTGTCCCCAGCTACCTCTTCCTTTATCATTAGAGCATGGCTGTAGCTCTTCTCTGTCCTCAGCTTCCTCTACCTCTATCATTAGAGCATGGCTGTAGCTTTTCTCTGTCCTCAGCTTCCTCTACCTCTATCATTAGAGCATGGCTGTAGCTCTTCTCTGTCCCCAGCTTCCTCTTCCTCTATCATTAGAGCATGGCTGTAGCTCTTCTCTGTCCCCAGCTTCCTCTTCCTCTATCATTAGAACATGGCTGTAGCTCTTCTCTGTCCCCAGCTTCCTCTTCCTCTATCATTAGAGCATGGCTGTAGCTCTTCTCTGTCCCCAGCTTCCTCTTCCTCTATCATTAGAACATGGCTGTAGCTATTCTCTGTCCCCAGCTTCCTCTATCACTAGAACATGGCTGTAGCTCTTCTCTGTCCCCAGCTTCCTCTTCCTCTATCATTAGAACATGGCTGTAGCTCTTCTCTGTCCCCAGCTTCCTCTTCCTCTATCATTAGAGCATGGCTGTAGCTCTTCTCTGTCCCCAGCTTCCTCTTCCTCTATCATTAGAGCATGGCTGTAGCTCTTCTCTGTCCCTAGCTTCCTCTTCCTCTATCATTAGAACATGGCTGTAGCTCTTCTCTGTCCCCAGCTTCCTCTTCCTCTATCATTAGAGCATGGCTGTAGCTCTTCTCTGTCCCCAGCTACCTCTTCCTCTATCATTAGAACATGGCTGTAGCTCTTCTCTGTCCCCAGCTTCCTCTTCCTCTATCATTAGAACATGGCTGTAGCTCTTCTCTGTCCCCAGCTTCCTCTTCCTCTATCATTAGAACATGGCTGTAGCTCTTCTCTGTCCCCAGCTTCCTCTTCCTCTATCATTAGAACATGGCTGTAGCTCTTCTCTGTCCCCAGCTTCCTCTTCCTCTATCATTAGAACATGGCTGTAGCTCTTCTCTGTCCCCAGCTTCCTCTTCCTCTATCATTAGAACATGGCTGTAGCTCTTCTCTGTCCCCAGCTTCCTCTTCCTCTTCCTCCATCACTAGAACATGGCTGTAGCTCTTCTCTGTCCCCAGCTTCCTCTTCCTCTATCATTAGAACATGGCTGTAGCTCTTCTCTGTCCCCAGCTTCCTCTTCCTCTATCATTAGAACATGGCTGTAGCTCTTCTCTGTTCCCAGCTTCCTCTTCCTCTATCATTAGAACATGGCTGTAGCTCTTCTCTGTCCCCAGCTTCCTCTTCCTCTATCATTAGAGCATGGCTGTAGCTCTTCTCTGTCCCTAGCTTCCTCTTCGTCTATCATTAGAACATGGCTGTAGCTCTTCTATGTCCCCAGCTTCCTCTTCCTCTATCATTAGAGCATGGCTGTAGCTCTTCTCTGTCCCCAGCTCCCTCTTCCTCTATCATTAGAACATGGCTGTAGCTCTTCTCTGTCCCCAGCTTCCTCTTCCTCTATCATTAGAACATGGCTGTAGCTCTTCTCTGTCCCCAGCTTCCTCTTCCTCTATCATTAGAACATGGCTGTAGCTCTTCTCTGTCCCCAGCTTCCTCTTCCTCTATCATTAGAACATGGCTGTAGCTCTTCTCTGTCCCCAACTTCCTCTTCCTCTATCATTAGAGCATGGCTGTAGCTCTTCTCTGTCCCCAGCTTCCTCTTCCTCTATCATTAGAGCATGGCTGTAGCTCTTCTCTGTCCCTAGCTTCCTCTTCGTCTATCATTAGAACATGGCTGTAGCTCTTCTCTGTCCCCAGCTTCCTCTTCCTCTATCATTAGAGCATGGCTGTAGCTCTTCTCTGTCCCTAGCTTCCTCTTCGTCTATCATTAGAACATGGCTGTAGCTCTTCTATGTCCCCAGCTTCCTCTTCCTCTATCATTAGAGCATGGCTGTAGCTCTTCTCTGTCCCCAGCTACCTCTTCCTCTATCATTAGAACATGGCTGTAGCTCTTCTCTGTCCCCAGCTTCCTCTTCCTCTATCATTAGAACATGGCTGTAGCTCTTCTCTGTCCCCAGCTTCCTCTTCCTCTATCATTAGAACATGGCTGTAGCTCTTCTCTGTCCCCAGCTTCCTCTTCCTCTATCATTAGAACATGGCTGTAGCTCTTCTCTGTCCCCAGCTTCCTCTTCCTCTATCATTAGAACATGGCTGTAGCTCTTCTCTGTCCCCAGCTTCCTCTTCCTCTATCATTAGAACATGGCTGTAGCTCTTCTCTGTCCCCAGCTTCCTCTTCCTCTTCCTCTATCACTAGAACATGGCTGTAGCTCTTCTCTGTCCCCAGCTTCCTCTTCCTCTATCATTAGAACATGGCTGTAGCTCTTCTCTGTCCCCAGCTTCCTCTCCCTCTATCATTAGAACATGGCTGTAGCTCTTCTCTGTTCCCAGCTTCCTCTTCCTCTATCATTAGAACATGGCTGTAGCTCTTCTCTGTTCCCAGCTTCCTCTTCCTCTATAATTAGAACATGGCTGTAGCTCTTCTCTGTCCCCAGTTTCCTCTTCCTCTATCATTAGAACATGGCTGTAGCTCTTCTCTGTCCCCAGCTTCGTCTTCTTCTATCATTAGTACATGGCTGTAGCTCTTCTCTGTCCCCAGGAACCTCTTCCTCTATCATTAGAACATGGCTGTAGCTCTTCTCTGTCCCCAGCTACCTCTTCCTTTATCATTAGAGCATGGCTGTAGCTCTTCTCTGTCCTCAGCTTCCTCTACCTCTATCATTAGAGCATGGCTGTAGCTCTTCTCTGTCCTCAGCTTCCTCTTCCTCTATCATTAGAACATGGCTGTAGCTCTTCTCTGTCCCCAGCTTCCTCTTCCTCTTCCTCTATCACTAGAACATGGCTGTAGCTCTTCTCTGTCCCCAGCTTCCTCTTCCTCTATCATTAGAACATGGCTGTAGCTCTTCTCTGTCCCCAGCTTCCTCTTCCTCTATCATTAGAACATGGCTGTAGCTCTTCTCTGTCCTCAGCTTCCTCTCCCTCTATCATTAGAACATGGCTGTAGCTCTGCTCTGTTCCCAGCTTCCTCTTCCTCTATCATTAGAGCATGGCTGTAGCTCTTCTCTGTCCCCAGCTTCCTCTTCCTCTATCATTAGAACATGGCTGTAGCTCTTCTCTGTCCTCAGCTTCCTCTTCCTCTATCATTAGAACATGGCTGTAGCTCTTCTCTGTCCTCAGCTTCCTCTTCCTTTATCATTAGAACATGGCTGTAGCTCTTCTCTGTTCCCAGCTTCCTCTTCCTCTATCATTAGAACATGGCTGTAGCTCTTCTCTGTCCCCAGCTTCCTCTTCCTCTATCATTAGAACATGGCTGTAGCTCTTCTCTGTCCTCAGCTTCCTCTTCCTTTATCATTAGAACATGGCTGTAGCTCTTCTCTGTTCCCAGCTTCCTCTTCCTCTATCATTAGAACATGGCTGTAGCTCTTCTCTGTCCCCAGCTTCCTCTTCCTCTATCATTAGAACATGGCTGTAGTTCTTCTCTGTCCCCAGCTTCCTCTTCCTCTATCATTAGAACATGGCTGTAGCTCTTCTCTGTCCCCAGCTTCCTCTTCCTCTATCATTAGAATGGCGGATGAGATAGCAAAAGCTCAGGTTGCCCAGCCCGGCGGAGATACAATCTTCGGCAAAATCATTCGCAAGGAGATTCCTGCAAAAATATTATTTGAAGATGAGTTGTGTTTGTCCTCTGCTGAATCCACATGGATGCTCTGTGTTCTAATCCGTGAGGGGGGTCTTCCAGTCTATTTGACTTACGGGATGACACTAGTTAGTTAGCGCTGGGGGTAAGAATAGCACTAGGGACCAGGGAAACCATGTAGACAGAGAACATGCTAGAAAGCCAAGAGAAAGAGTGATATAAAGGACGTGATTTACAGGAGAATAAGAGGGGAGGATGAGAAATGCTGTAGAGAGAGCGAAGCGTCGTAACACTCCGGCCTCATCACAACCTTCTCTAAGGCCTCACACTTTATCACTCATTAGTGGTGCACCCAGGAAAATAGTCCCAGTCGCTTGGTTGCTCCGAGACAAGAGATGATCAGGGAAGCAATGAATGCTCCTCGCTCCATAAATGGGGCATCTGGGTAAAGGGGAAGGCGGCGTGGAGGCAATCACCTGGGACAGCGGCGAATCACACGAGAGCTTAGCGGCTGATAGCCTAGCAGGGAGGCTAGGAGGTGAGAGAGGTATTCCCGCTTCGATTTCCTCACTGAGGGGATGTGGTAACAATCCCCTAGTCCAATGTTATGACCCCCTTGTGTAGCGGTGAAGGAGGGGTGTCCTAGGGAGCCTAGGATAATCAATTAATAAGATATAATGATGATCTTGGTGCCAGATAGTGTTCCCTTGTGTATGTTATGTGTATATTGTTGTGTTTTAATATGACTAAATAACCTAATTGATCTGCCATTTTAGCTTCTGTTTTTTTTACCCGCTACATATGCCAAACGCTATCATGAAAGAGGAGCACAATGGCAATAACACTTCCTGATTCTTAATCAAGTGCATCATTTTTTATGTGTAGGCCTACCTTGTTTGAAACGATCAAATAAACAAAACCCCAACATTTGAATCTACGAGGGAGAAAGAGAGCCAGACTGATGGTGAAAGAAAGATCTGTGGTTTTACAATCATTCTTACTATCTTTATCATTTCTCTTTTTATTTCCATCTAAAATGAATGGAGACAGACAGTGCTTTAAGACACCCAGAGAGACTATAGCCTATACGAGTTAACGAGTTAACCATACGAGTTAACCTTATGACATAGAAGAAAGATTGGGGAATTGGGACATGAGAAAGGACAGGAGAGAGGGAGGGAGACAAACGAGGACTAAAGGAAGATAACAGGCTGAGGATGGTATGTCATAGAGTCAGGGGAGGGAGGGAGGGACGGAGACATGACAGGCCTGATAAAGGAGAGGAGTGAGAAAGGGCACGAAAAGAGTGTTAACCAGGGATTATGGAAAGGAAAAATAGGTTGAGAGAGAAAGAGTGAGAGAATAAAAAAGAAATCAAGGGGGAGAAAGGAGGAAGGAGTTTGTAAAACAAAGGGAGAGAGAGTGTCAACCATGATGGAGAGAAGAACATTTTGAGAGAAGGGGGGAGAGAGAAGATGAGAGAGAACCCAGGGGAGAGAAAGGAGGAGAGTTAATGTAACAGAGGGAGAGATGGAGAGAATGTGTCCACTGATGTGCTAGCTAAATGCACATAGGAGTGATACAACTTCAGTGAATCATACAACGCAAGCTTCCCCTCTCCTTTTCTTGTTAACTAATCATACTGCTAACAAAGCAGCTAGGCCGAGAAAAACCACAGGACTCTGCTAATTGATCCATGGGAAACCTGTTCACGTCAACTGTATCACTGCTCCACTCTCCAGTGACCAGAAGAGAATCGCTCACAGGGGCGTAGTGCATCTACATCTGTGTATCCATCCACCTCCTATGTTTGCTTGACGAGAGAAAAAAAGGCCAGGGTTTTCAGATGAGCCGTCAATTAGTAGCTGAGCCCACGAAGCCGTGGAGGAGTGGGCTGTGTCCGGGGCCACGCTCGGCTGCCTTATGCACAGATTGCCTGTCTGAAGACTGAGGTAATGAGAGCAAGCATACAACCTTGATGTGGAGCGGAGGGGGTGGCTTGAACACAGCTTAGCCGGACACGCGGACACAGAAGAAGAGGCTACCATCTTAAGTGTTTGCGGTGGCGACTCGGCTAGTAGAGCGGATGGAGGGATTACCCAGGCTCCTTCACTGCGTAAGCACTGTTTGGGGGTTTTGATTGACAGAAGCTTGGAACGTTTACACCTAGAAGTTTTCATATGGCTCTGTCCATTGGCGATTCCCTCCCTCCCTCCACTCCAGAATTCAATAATTATCTAAAAAAACACAGGGTTTTCTCCCCGTTTCCCCTCCTCTTTTCTGGCCTCCGAGCCAAAAGAGAATGGGGTGCGCTGCAGACAGAGTTGATTATGAAGTCGGTAGTAGTTATCTCTTCAGCACAAGGCGCTGTTTGCTAATTAAGTCCAATGGAAAAGTAGACGATTTGGTCATGTTGTGAATTAATTGTGTTTGACAAAGGACGGCGAGGGCCAGAATGCACGTGACTGTAACGTGTACGCTGGGAGTCGGGAAGCAAGTACAGGGAGTGAATCGTTTAATAAATAAATAGAACACGGTACAAAACAAGAAACAGGAAAATCATACAGACATGAAACCGAAACAGAGTCAGTAACACCTGAGGAAAGAAACAAGGGGAGTGACAGAATATAGGGGAGGTAATCAAGAAAATGATGGAGTCCAGGTGAGTGTCATGAAGCACAGGTGCGCGTAACGAAGGTGGCAGGTGCACGTAACGATGGGTAAACTGGCGGCAACGAGCGCCAGCGAGGGGGAGCGGGAGTAGACGTGACAGCGACATTGGAAGAAAGCCAGGGGACATAGATAGAGACACACTGTGGTGGGTACTCCAGATTGGGTACAGTACACTAGATAGGACAGGGCTACTGGCATTTCCCATATCATTCCATATCTGGAGAGATCTAAGAAGTGCTGAAGAGCATATCGGTGAGCTCGGGACAGATCCTATTTCTCCAGTCACTCCAGCTGCAACGATGCTGTTCCAGGCCATTTCATGGTAGGGGACAGAGAAATAACACAGCCAAAGTGCCCCATTATTTAAGCCAGGAGGAAACGGTGTCTCGCGGCCACTTAAAAGGGAAAGAGTGAATGAAAAGAGGTGAAAGAGGAGCAGGCGGCATGCGAGCCAAATAAACTCGCCATGGGCGGCCTGGAGGGGCCTGCAGGGGCCACAGAGACGGCCCCACTGGTGAGAGGCCCGGGTTGAAAAAATCTCTGAAATAAAGCCAGGCTCACGCATGCCCTGTCTGGATGGGCGCCCAGCCAGGAGGGGTTGATTCGGGCCTTGGCTCTGGTATCGAGTGGGAGGACTCGATCATTCTCGATTAGGGAGAAAGGGGGAGCT
The DNA here is from genome assembly GCF_045679555.1 of Salvelinus alpinus. NCBI lineage: Eukaryota > Metazoa > Chordata > Actinopteri > Salmoniformes > Salmonidae > Salvelinus > Salvelinus alpinus. Next base: position 61,033,578 of record NC_092096.1, read on the forward strand.
TGAACCAGACCATTAATCACTGAACATTAAGCCTCACTCACTCACTAGATGACAGCCAGGCACCACTGTTGACACAAAGGCCTTGTGGTGTGTTGTGTTCCTCCTTCACTCCCTCCCTTCCAGTCTCATCCACCTAAACAAGTCTCTGGCCGTTCCCTTCGGGTCCTTAATTGAAACAGAGGGTTTGGCATCCTCCCTAAACCCAGATGTATGCCACAATGCTACCATTTTAAACTGTAGCTCTGGGTATTATTCTCTTCTCTCTGACTGGAATATATGGGAGTAAAGCCAGGAAGTAAATATACCTCATTGGCAAAAAGCAGAGAACAAGGGAAATCGATTCTCACTGGTTATTTGTCATCTCTATTTTCTTCTCCGCTCTCTCCACTCTCTCCCCAGAGAGATTAGGAAACAGTCTCTCATTCTTGTTCTAGAAAAGAGGATGTGCTGTCATTGGGAGTTTGCGGTGCCAAGACTTGCGAGGATGAGACAAAGAAAAGTGAGGGAGAGAGATTGAGGTGAGAGGGATAGAAAACAGCAGAGGATTTGCGGTGCGGGATATGAGGCGAGAGAGAGAGAGAGAGAGAGAGAGAGAGAGAGAGAGAGAGAGAGAGAGAGAGAGAGAGAGAGAGAGAGAGAGAGAGAGAGAGAGAGAGAGAGAGAGAGAGAGAGAGAGAGAGAGAGAGGGAGAGAGGGAGAGAGGGAGAGAGGGAGAGAGAGAGAGAGAGAAACGAGGCACAAGGGAAAAGGAGGGCACATCCGAGCGAGTTTGGTTGGATTGAGCTGCTAAAAACTCTTGAGTCTCTTATTTTCCCCCCTCCATTGAATACCTATAGGTGCTGCCATTTTGGATTTATTCTGCGGCCCTGGGAGGGCCAGAGATGTTCTCTCTGATCTGCCTCAAAGTCTGGAGGAGAACAGAGAACGAGAGCTGCACACTGAGATGTGTGATCCAACAGCCAGCTCTGGGCTAGGGGAGATATTGTAATACCTACTAAGCCCTCCCTGCTTCAGCCAGTAAAGTCTGTTGGGAGCATTGATAAGCGTGTGAGTGTGTGTGTGTTACCTACCTTTTCCTCGGCTTGATTCTACTCCACACTTGACTTTAGGGGAAGTGTATTGCTCTAAGGTAGCATGCAATCTCATGCAATCTTTATGCCACAAAATAAACCACTCTTCATTCCTCTAGTTACCCCAGCTAGTTTTTACATCAATGAGAGCAAATGTCCATTCTCTGTGGTCATACAGTTCCTCAGACTTGACCACACTGACCACTTGACCACAGACTGACAATGAGTTCAGGAGACACACTGGGCTGACGTATGCTTCCCTCTGGTCAAGACATCTGAAGCAATGACCATTTAAGGGTTGGACCACAGTTTAATAACAGGGGTGTGTGGAGGACCAACCCTATAAGATATATGCCATCTGGACCATTACAGACCAGGCAGCAATCTCCACACGATAAACTCTCCATCATTCATGCATACATACATACATACATACATACATACATACATACATACATACATACATACATACATACATACATACATACATACATACATACATACATACATACATACATACATACATACATACTCAACACACAGCATTGTACATCCCACACAGCAAATATGATTGACATATCATTTAACACATTTTTGTTCATTATCAAATGGCACAAACATATTTAATGTGGGACAGTAAATGTTAAAGGGACCTTATAGTCTTGTAACTTTATGCTCAAAGAAGCACTTGTGTAGTAGCAGGGTTCATCCCAAACTTGCAACAAAAATTTGATTCAGATGCAGTGCTTAGAATTTGGTGTTCAAGTTAATTATTTTGTTTTTAACCCTCTGAGTTTTGCGTTTCGGGGGGTGGGGAGGGGTAAGGGGAGAGTCGGGTATTCTGACACTACTTGGTCATGGTTTAGGGTTAGCAAAGCACTTAGTTAGCAGTTTAGTTGTTAATATCCTGTCTACGTATCCTGTCTAAGTATCCTGTCTAAGTTCTAGGTTTGGGAGGAATTTAGACAGTTCCAATTGAGCTCAAACGTAAGCATTTCACTACACCTGCAAAAAGATCTGCAAAATAATGTGTATGCGACCAATAACATGTGTCTTTTTTTATTTGATGTTAGAGATGTTTATAACCGGGTTATGACTGAGGGCTTCTTGGCTGTGTGCTAGCTATGGCCCAGAAGGTAAGACAGATCCTCTATCTAGGAATGTTTTTGGTGTGATTGTCAATAACATACTGGCCTTCTGTTCATAGTGTTGTTGGGATGTGAGTGGTGTGGGGAGAGTCAGCCCTCAGTAATTAGTGTGGGTTGAGTTTGGTTTGCTGTTATGTGTTTAGATTCTGCTTAGTTTAGGTCTCATGAGTCATCGCTGTCTGTTTCCATAGCAAAGTAACTTTAACTTTAACCCTTTGAGTTTGAACTTCCCCTCCCTCCATCATCTTCTTCTTTATTGGTACTGGCGTTTCTATACTGGCCTCCTCAGCCTTCTCTGGCACGGTTGCTTCTTTGGTACTTATTGTGACATCATTATTTTTTCCCTAAATCTGGTTGGTAAGTAATATCAAATCATCCTCATTAATGTATGATTTTTAAATATGTGTTTTTGTTCAGCTGATTCTGGTTGTGATATTCTGATTCTATCCAACATGTGAATTTGATCTATTAATCCTAATGACATGAAATGAGCAGTTTACTGGTTCTGTTTTTATCAAATTAACATGGGAAAGCTGAATTATCTTGTTTGACTCTCACATAAATACAAATGAGTTTATGTCGAATCTTTCCTCGTATACGTGTAATCACTTACAATACAATTTCAAAGAACAGCCTGCCCACAGCTAATTAGAAGATGTAAAATGTGATTAATTCATGGCACAATTATTAGTCACACAAACGGAATACAAAACGTGGGTGAAGCTTTCAGACAACCGCAGAGATTCATGATTTCGACTCATTTCCCTCAATGAGTCATATTTGACTGTGTTGTGACGGCTGATATCAACGCATTTGAATCTAAGTCAACTAACCAATATGCGGACTGAAACTAGCAGTCACAAAATAAGTAGCATTAAAACGTTGCTAAGAGCCCGACTCTCAGTACTTCTGGAGTATCGTTTTACGTGACTTAATAAGGCCCATCTACACCCCATAGTTGTCGCTAGTTATCCTGCTAGGTGTGGACGGCCCATTATTGTGCTATAACAGCGAAACTAGCTAGCACTGATTTGAAATGGCTGATATTGTGGTGTGACTGTGGTAACTGTCGCCAGAGAGATGGAATGAAAGGGGGAGGGGAGGAGGATTAATAAAGGCCACACCTCCGTTGGGGGAGTTTTTTAGAATCAGCCACCTTTCAGCGGCACAAACACACAACACAGGACAAAGAGGTCGGGGATGTTTGGCACTCAAAGGGTTAAAGAGTTGTCACTTTTAGTCGGATCCAAACTGCAGATCGATCGTGCTCATTGTTGCCGGACAGAATGAGGCTGACACAATAAACTGTAGGCTTATTAGCAAAGTCCATAAAATACATTAAACAGTCCCTTTAACTTTTAATGACTTTCAGGTGGCTACTTTTCTCCGGAGTGTCAAAAAAGAATTAAGTGCTTGTTCTTTCTTCCTCCATTTGTCACTTTTGTGAATAGGAATTTGAATAATAATCACCATAATTAATGCAACTTCACAACAGCAAACAACAGACACAGGAAGTGAAGCAGAAGGGAACCAATCGGATCTGTCTATTTCCATCTTGTCTGGTTGGTTACTGGGGGGTTATGTTGGGGTTATTGGTAAGTTAGGACTCTGAAGAGATGCAGCCCCATGTCAAGGTGCCTTGGACATGGTTCCCCTGTCTAGTGTAACCCTTACTACTGACTCTGTAGTTCAGTACCTTCATTGTAATGCTATGAAGAATGTGTAAGGTACTGTAGCATCATACGATTATTAATAAGGTTGTGATCAATTTGCAAACTTCGATGTGGCCAATTACTAGATAGAATGAGCAGATCTAACTAGTTGCTTTCAGGGGGCAAGAACTGAAATCTGCTGAAGTGAACAGTAAAACTGTAGTAGATATGCTAATGTTGCAATAGTTACATGTTTAAATGTGTTATTGATGTACTACTGAATGGTGAATTGAGACGGATGATTATGGTCATAAGCCAATCGCATGGGACATATGTGAATCAGGGGAACCGGAAAGTGCCAATCACATCCACCTTTGTTGCGTGGACTGCACCTCCTCCAGAGCAGTGGTTATCGGTGATTAAGTGGTTAGGTCATTAGTGGAGTGTTAAGTTTTTTTTTTAGTTACCTTTGTCGAGTAGCCACTCGTCAACTACCCGACCAAGCCGGTATGGGATTCTTTGTCTAGCAATAGCCAGGCGCTCATTATCAAAGTTCCCTTTAGAGAATTTGGAAAAGACAGAGGGCAGCAGGTTAATATCTGGAAGGTCAAAGGTTCAAAGGTTAAAGGTTAGAGAAAGGGCAACATGGCAAAAGGTTTAGCAAGGTTATGTATGTTAAAATCAGCTTTATGTAGTTTCAGGAAGTAGTAGATTTTTGAGGACTGGTTTGGATTGGTTAGACAGCATTCTAGTTACCTCAGGTTTAAATTGTTGTTTTGGTTATGAGTCCGATAAGTTAAACATATTTATGAATAATTTAGAAATAGTCTATTAGTATAAATGGATACCTGGCAAAGTGAATAGCTTGGTGGACAGTGAAAATCAATAACATCAATTAAATCAATACTACTAATCCATAACATATGTCAAACCCCAAAATAAAAAGCATTCATTTCTAGCAATATCATATGCATTAACATCACCATTACATTATTCAAACATTTTCATGTATTCATCATCAACCATTACATATTTCATATTCAGAGACCCAAGCACAAAGTACTTAACACATTTCATGGTTAATACCAGGAAGACATTTTTGTTCGAGATCCCACGCAACCATCCTTAGAGGCAAGTCTCTGTGCTCAGCTCAGAAACTTCAAATCTCATAACGCAACACTAATTCCAACTTGTTCACTTTTGGGTAAATGGAAAGCCCTCTGTGGATTTAAGCTCTGTTTATTCATACATCCATAACTTATCAAGGGCTTTTTTTTCAGCGTAATAATCAGGGGCTCATCAACGGTACTGCATAATTGCCATCATCTCATCAGCATGTCAAAAGCACTTCATTTTTGTTCCATTAAACTGCACGATAGCATTTAGCCGAGCTAAAATTATTATCTCCCTCATCGTTTCAATCAAATTCCACCTCTGGATCAGACAGTTTAGAGTCAGGATCCTGAGAGCTTCTGCAGCTGTAGAGTGATGCCTGGGGTGAGAAGACACATAAGACAAGAAAGCCTGAAAGATGGCATGATAACACTCCCGAGCGCTGTACCCTAAATCATGTGCTGCAACATGGATGGTGCTGGAGCAGCTATAGCCGCGGTCAGGTAAAAGGTAGGGGCGTAACGTAAGGCGTGGGTAGATTGATTACGTGCCGTTTGTCCTTGACTATGTAGCTAATTGCGCTTCTCTTTGCCCTTCTAATCACTACAGTGCTTTATATACACACTCAGTTCTGCAGTACCCAGGTCCACTCCCCAGTAGTCTCTATACACAGGCCTGTGTGTGTAGTACAACATGTCAACTACGGAGAGGTATGTCTGTGTGCGTGCGTGCGTGCGTGCGTGCGTGCGTGCGTGCGTGTGTGCGTGTGTGTGTGTGTGTGTGTGTGTGTGAGAGAGAGAGAAAGAGAGAAGGCAGGAAAGAGTATGGAGGAGGGGGTATAGACCTGACAGGGTGACGGAGGGGACGAGAAGAGGTGGATAGGAGGAGGGGAGAGAAACAAAGACGTCAAAGGGAGAGATGACAGACAGATCGTGAGTATAGAATTGGAGAAAGAGGTGAGAGTTTCAGAAGGTGTAGGGGGAAAACATGAGTCACAATCATTTGCATGCAGCACAACATACAGGCCAGACGAGGGGTGTGTGTGTGAGTGTGTGTGTCGTATAGCTCACATGAGAATCTCCAGGTAGCCCTAGGAGATTGGCCTGTGCAAAGCCAGTGCTGCAATTATAGAGCTCCTCTCTCCACTCACAACCCATTTAACAGCAATGCCAGCACTCTGCAGCTAAGCAGATTAGAGGGAGATACACACAGAGGCAGAGTTGGAGAGATGCAGCGACAGAGAGAAGGATAAACAGAAAGAGGATGAGAGACAGAAAGAGAAAAGGAGAGAAAGAAAATAAATACTGTAGTGGGAGGCAGTGGTCCTTAGTAAGATGAATCAATACGTGAGGGTGTGTTCACCTCTCTCCCTAGACATATCCGTCTCCTAGTCCCTCCCTCCCTCCCTCCCTCCCTCCCTCCCTCCCTCCCTCCCTCCCTCCCTCCCTCCCTCCCTCCCTCCCTCCCTCCCTCCCTCCCTCCCTCCCTCCCTCCCTCCCTCCCTCCCTCCCTCCCTCCCTCCCAGAAACTGGGCACAGCATCGAAAGAGGCATGCCTTAGGCAGTCTGGCAACCCTCCCTTCTACTAACATTGAACAACCTAGTTCAGCATCTCTGAGTTATAAAGCCCTCCCTCTAGTGGTAGTATCTGACCACTGCAGACGTTTTAGTAAAACTCCATGGCTTTTTTCAAAATACAGTTTTTCTATACGGCATCTGTCCTTTCTTCCTCCTTTGAAGTAATCTTTGATCTTAATCTATGTAGGGGAAATTTATCAGGTTAGATCATGGATTTACCTCGAGGAAATATCCTACGAGGCACAGTGTCTCCTCTCAGTAGAGGGAGGTTGAGAAGCAGGGGTTCCCACCAAAATAGCACAAAGTCCATAATTAGATTACAATGAGGAGATTAAAAGTCATCCGGGGTATATCTGCCCATGTCATCCATTGTCACGTTTATTAGTTAATTATTCTTGCCATCCCTTCCTCCATAGCTGCAGAGGGAAGATAGAAGGGGAGATTTAGGGTTTAAGAATATCCTCCTCTCTCCCCCCAGCTCCCCAGGGAGCCCCCAGGTGTTTGACTAATCAGAAATGGGGAAGATACAGGAGGGGGGCGTGTTAAGCATCGACAGTGGAGTGTGTGTGTGCGCCTTAAATCAAATGATATCGAATTTTAATGGTCACATACACGTGTTTAGCAGATGTTATTGTGGGTGTAGCAAAATGCTTGTAAAATGCCTGTGTGTATCTGTGTGTGTGTGTGTGTGTCTAAGCGCGTGTGTTTTAGCTCCTCAATGGCAAACACAATAGCGGAAACAGCCCCTTGATCAAGTCTCGTCAACAACAACGAGTGGAAAATAACTGCAGCAGGATCAACAAACGACAAGCGGAGGCCCCAAGCCGTGATTGGGAGTCTCATAGGGTGGCGCACAATTTGCCCAGCACAGCTGAAAAATCCTTATTAAAGAAGCAATACAACTGGCCTTCTTTGAACTAGTTGAGTATCTGGAGCATCAGCATTTGTGGGTTCGATTACAGGCTCAAAATGGCCAGAAACAAAGAACTTTCTTCTGAAACTCATCAGTCTATTCTTGTTCTGAGAAATTAAGGCTATTCCATGCGAGAAATCGGCAAGAAACTGAAGATCTCGTACAACGCTGTGTACTACTCCCTTCGCAGAACAGCGCAAACTGTCTCTAACCAGAATAGAAAGAGGAGTGGGAGGCCCCGGTGCACAACTGAGCAAGAGGACAAGTACATTAGAGTGTCCAGTTTGAGAAACAGACGCCTCGCAAGTCCTCAACTGGCAGCTTCATTAAATAGTACCCGCAAAGCACAAGTCTCAACGTCAACAGTGAAGAGGCAACTCCGGGATGCTGGCCTCTAGGCAGAGTTCCTCTGTCCAGTGTCTGTGTTCTTTTGCCCATCTTAATCTGTTCTTTTTATTGGCCAGTCTGAGATGTGGCTATTTCTTTGCAACTCTGCCTAGAGGGCCAGCATCCCAGAGTCGCCTCTTCACTGTTGACGTTGAGACTGGTGTTTTGCGGCTACTATTAAATGTCTATACTGTATTTCTGATCAATTTGATGTTATTTTAACGGACATTTTTTTTTGCTTTTCTTTCAAAAACAAGGATATTTCTAAGTGACCCCAAACATTTGAACGGTAGTGTATATGTTTTTTTTAACCTTAATTTAACTAAGCAAGTCAGTAGGGGTGGTATACAGAGGATAGCTCTATTTGGTAAAAGACCAAGTCTATATTAGGTCAAGAATAGCTAAAATAATTTGCCTAGCTAAAATAAGCAAAGAGAAATGACAGTCCACCATTACTTTAAGACATGAAGGTCAGTCAATTTGGAAAAACCATCAAGCGCTATGATGAAACTGGCTCTCATGAGGACCGCCACAGGAAAGGAAGATCCAGACTTGCTGCAGAGGATAAGTTCATTAAAGTTACCAGCCTCAGAAATTGCAGCCCAAATAAATGCTTCACAGAGTTCAAGTAACAGACACATCTCAACATCAACTGTTCAGAGAAGACTGCATGAATCAGGCCTTCATGGTCGAATTGCTGCAATGAAACCACTACTAAAGGACACCAATAATAAGAAGAGATTTGCTTGGGCCAAGAAACACGAGTAATGGACATTAGACTGGTGGAAATCTGTCCTTTGGTCTGATGAGTCCAAATTTGAGATTTTTGGTTCCAACCGCCGTGTCTCTGTGAGACGCAGAGCAGGTGAATAGATGATCTCCGTATGTGTGGTTCCCACCATGAAGCATGGAGTAGGAGGTGTGATGGTGTGGGGGTGCTTTGCTGGTGACACTGTCTGTGATTTATTTAGAATTCAAGGCACACTTAACCAGCATGGCTACCACAGCCTTCTACAGCAATAAGCCATCCCATCTGATTTGCGCATAGTGGGACTATCGTTTGTTTTTCAACACACCTCCAGGCTGTGTAAGGGCTATTTGACCTAGAAGAAGAGTGATGGGTGCTCCATCAAATGACCTTGCCTCCACAATCACCTGACCTCAACCCAATTGAGATGGTTTGAGATGAGTTGGACCGCAGAGTGAAGGAAAAGCAGCCAACAAGTGCTCAGCACATGTTATTTCATAGCTTTGATGTCTTCACTATTATTCTATAGTACAAATCAAGAAAATCCCTTGAATGAGTAGGTGTGTCCAAACCTTTGACTTTCTCTCTCTGTGTGTGTGTGTGTGTGTGTGTGTCCACTACACAGCATGTGTTGATATGTGTCTCTCTAGAGAAGCGATAATGCATGCGTGAGTGTGGGAAGCTTTTCTCCTCCACCAGTATGATTAGCTAGCTGTTGGGTATGTTGGTGAGTCAGAATGTACAGGCAACTGCCAAAATAATAGGGCAGTTGAGTAAATGAGGGATACAAAGTATAATGAAACAAGGGTGTGGTTTCTGATTTCATTAAGCAATTAACATCCCATCATGCTTAGGGTCATGTATAAAAATGCTGGGCAGCCCATTATTTTGTCTACCGTGGCTATGCCCTCTTAGGATGACAATGCCCCCATCCACAGGGCACGAGGGGTCACTCAATGGTTTGATGAGCATGAAAATGATTTAAGCTATATGCCATGGCCGTCTCAGTCACCAGATCTCAACCCAATTAAACACTTATGGGAGATTCTGGAGAGTTTTCCACCACCATCAACAAAACAACAAATGATGGAATTTCTCGTGGAAGAACGGTGGCACATCCCTCCAATAGAGTTCCAGACACTTGTAGAATCTATACCAAGGTGCATTGAAGCTGTTTTGGCTTGTGGTGGTCCAATGCCCTGTTAAGATACTTTATGTTGGAGGTTACCTGTAGAATATACTCTATATAACTCTATGCTCTAGCATTCCTAATAGATCTTTAGCTAGAGTACTGGCAAGTTCTCAACAGGGACTGAACACTGAGTAGCCAAGGTAACTGACAAAGAGAGAGAGGACCACCATGCCTGGAAGGCCGCAGGCTAGCTTGCCCTCTCCGGTAGCCCAGAGCGGATGCCTGGGTTAGATTCATGGCTGTGGTGGGCAGCGCCTGGCACCCAGGGAGGCTGGTGATGCCAGGGGAAGGGCAAGGGAAGCGTGATTGACTAGCACCATGGGGAGAGGTATGTGTGTGGTGGGATATCAAATCTACATATATCACCTCTCCCCTGCAGACAGATGCCCTTGGACAGGACACACATCTGGAATCTCTCTCTCTCTCTCTCTCTCTCTCTCTCTCTCTCTCTCTCTCTCTCTCTCTCTCTCTCTCTCTCTCTTCTCTCTCTCTCTCTCTCTCTCTCTCTCTCTCTCTCTCTCTCTCTCTCTCTCCCTCTCTCTCTCTCTCTCTCTCTCTCTCTCTCTCTCTCTCTCTCTCTCTCTCTCTCTCTCTCTCTCTCTCTCTCTCTCTCTCTCTCTCTCTCTCTCTCTCTCCCTCTCTCTCTCCCCCATTGTAATGCATATATTTCATAATTAATAAAGATTACTTCAAAAACCTGCTGAAAATCTATGTTTCTATGTCAAACGGTTTTGTTATATTTCAGTCTTCTGTGATGTATATAAAGTGTAATATTGGGATACAAACTCAAAACTGAATACATTTCAACTGTATATCTGACATGGAACAGGTACCTTCTTATTTTAAGCCCATAACCATGTGTGTGAGGTGTATACTTTTGTTTCAAAGTACACTGGTTTAGCCCACTTAGCTTAAGCAATCTTTTCCTTGTCTCTCCGTCTCCCTGATGAGGGCTCCCGTCCCCCTCCCGTCTCCTTCCCCTCACGTCCCCCTCTTTTACCCCTCCCCCCTCCCGTCCACCTCCCGTCCCCTTTCAGTCCCCTTCCAGTCCCCCTCCCGTACCCATCCCATCCCCTTCCCGTCCCCATCCCGTACCCATCCCGTACCCTTCCCGTCCCCATCCCGTACCCATCCCGTACCCATCCCGTCCCCTTCCCGTACCCATCCCGTACCCATTCCGTCCCCTTCCCGTACCCTTCCCGTACCCATCCAGTCCCCTTCCTGTCCCCCTCCTGTACCCATCCCGTCCCCTTCCCGTCCCCCTCCTGTACCCATCCCGTCCCCTTCCCGTCCCCCTCCTGTACCCATCCCGTCCCCTTCCCGTCCCCATCCCGTCCCCTTCCCGTCCCCTTCCTGTCCCCCTCCTGTACCCATCCCGTACCCATCCCGTACCCATCCCGTCCCCTTCCCGTCCCCATCCCGTACCCATCCCGTACCCATCCCGTACCCATCCCGTACCCATCCCGTCCCCTTCCCGTCCCCTTCCCGTACCCATCCCGTACCCATCCCGTACCCATCCCGTACCCATCCCGTCCCCTTCCCGTCCCCTTCCCGTACCCATCCCGTACCCATCCCGTCCCCATCCCGTCCCCTTCCCGTACCCATCCTGTACCCATCCCGTACCCATCCCGTACCCATCCCGTCCCCTTCCCGTCCCCATCCTGTACCCATCCCGTACCCATCCCGTCCCCATCCCGTCCCCTTCCCGTACCCATCCTGTACCCATCCCGTACCCATCCCGTCCCCTTCCCGTCCCGTCCCCATCCCGTACCCATCCCGTACCCATCCCGTCCCCTTCCCGTCCCCATCCTGTACCCATCCCGTACCCATCCCGTCCCCATCCCGTCCCCTTCCCGTACCCATCCCGTACCCATCCCGTACCCATCCCGTCCCCTTCCCGTCCCCATCCTGTACCCATCCCGTCCCCATCCCGTCCCCTTCCCGTCCCCTTCCCGTACCCATCCCGTACCCATCCCGTACCCATCCCGTCCCCTTCCCGTCCCCATCCTGTACCCATCCCGTACCCATCCCGTCCCCATCCCGTCCCCTTCCCGTCCCCATCCCGTCCCCATCCCGTCCCCTTCCCGTACCCATCCCGTACCCATCCCGTACCCATCCCGTCCCCTTCCCGTACCCATCCTGTACCCATCCCGTACCCATCCCGTCCCCTTCCCGTCCCCATCCTGTACCCATCCCGTCCCCTTCCCGTCCCCTTCCCGTACCCTTCCCGTACCCTTCCCGTCCCCATCCTGTACCCATCCTGTACCCATCCTGTACCCATCCCGTCCCCTTCCCGTCCCCTTCCCGTCCCCTTCCCGTCCCCTTCCCGTACCCATCCCCATCCTGTACCCATCCCGTACCCATCCCGTACCCATCCCGTCCCCTTCCCGTCCCCTTCCCGTACCCTTCCCGTCCCCATCCTGTACCCATCCTGTACCCATCCTGTACCCATCCCGTCCCCTTCCCGTCCCCTTCCCGTCCCCTTCCCGTACCCTTCCCGTACCCATCCCGTACCCATCCTGTACTCTTCCCGTACCCTTCCCGTCCCCATCCTGTACCCCTACCTATGACATCTTTTTTTCCCTTTTCAATAACATTTTATACACATCTGATTTGACTGGAATTCAGTCCAATGACTAGGTTGGAGGGGGTCTGCCATTTTGTCACTCAACTCTAACATCAAACAAAAGCTATCCAAGTGCTTATACGTGCTAAATAACCCACTCTATACCCTACCAGAAATACTGATCTAATATCCTTGGAGCACATTCATCTGAAGCCACTGTCCTATAGGAAATGGCCATCCTCCAAGTACATCATAGCACTCCTTAATAATAAATCCTACCCATAATGCATCATTGGTCCATCTCCGTTCCATTTAGCTCAGTGGAGCATCAAAGTCACATTGCTAGGGTTCAAGTATTGAAGTTCTACTGCACTTTGAGTAGTCACACTGCACAACTGCTATACGGTTCAAGTTCTACACCATTCTACTCCAAGTAGCAAACTAGGGGGCAGAGCCTATGCCTGTGTGTTCCTGACCTAGTGTTCCCTAAGCTGGAGCCAGTCTGTCTAAGCCCTGCCAGATTGCCACGTCCATGCCCCCTGGTACACTGCCACTTAAGACAGGCACGGCTGGGCCCTTAAAGTCTTTGGTGGAGGGAAGAGAAGTACTGAGCTGCTCAGAGACCTGGCCTCCTCACAACTCTCTTTCTCCCTCTCCTGTCATTCTTTTGTGCCATCACTCCCTCCCCCTCTCTCTTGTTCATTTGTGTTCCTTTTTCTCGCTCTCTTTCTCTCGCTCTTTCTCTCGCTCTTTCTCTCGCTCTTTCTCTCCCTCTCCCTCTCTCTCTCCCAGTCTCTCATCCCCTCTTTCTCTCCCTGTCCTCTACCTCTCTCTCATCCCCTAGCAGTTAGAGAGGCTTGGAGTTAAGAAAGGGTAAAGAAAGGCAGGTAGACTTTAAAAGGGTTGAGCTGCTCTGCAGGCTCCTCCTGTGCCGACCTCTGTGAGGCTGGGACAAAGAGACCCGCAGCTGGGAGGACTGAGCTGCTCAGACACCCTGGCTCTCTGGTTCTCTCTCTCTCTGGCTCCAGCCTGCGGGTTCAGTATGGGTCAGCACTCAGCCACTTCTGTTAAATACCTGGCAGCAAGAGCACAGGGGAGGCAGAAAATAGTCATTGTATCTCCTTTTTTATTTCTCTACGTTTCCCACTCCGTATCTTTCTCTTTTTATGTTTTCTTTCTCTCTTTTTCACTCTTTCTGTTTCCCACTGTTTTGTATCTCTATTTATCGCTTTCCATTTTTTCTCTCTCACTCTTCTCTGTTTCCAACTCTTTCGTCTCTTTACCTCAGCACTTCATTCTCAGATGTACTTTAGCTGAATTTCTAACACACGCCAAGGAGGCTACGAGCGTCTGATGCTTCGCTTATGTGTGTGTGTCATCCGTAAGTGAATGTGTGTCATCTCAATCTACAGTTGAAGTCGGAAGTTTACATACACCTTAGCCAAATACATTAAACTCAGTTTTTCACAATTCCTGGTGTTTAATCCTAGTAAAAATTCCCTGTCTTAGGTCAGTTAGGATCACCACTTTATTTTAAGAATGTGAAATGTCAGAATTATAGTAGAGAGAATTATTTATTTCAGCTTTTATTTCTTTCATCACATTCCCAGTGGGTCAGAAGTTTACATACACTCAGTTGGTATTTCTGGATATCATAAGGTGAATGCACCAATTTGTAAGTCGCTCTGGATAAGAGCGTCTGCTAAATGACTTAAATGTAAATGTAAATGTATTTGGTAACATTGTCTTTAAAATGTTTAGCTTGGGTCAAAGTTTCGGGTAGCCTTCCACCAGCTTCCCACAATAAGTTGGGTGAATTTTGGCCCATACCTCCTGACAGAGCTGGTGTAACTGAGTCAGGTTTGTAGGCCTCCTTGCTCGCACACGCTTTTTCTGTTCTGCCCACACATTTTCTATGGGATTGAGGTCAGGGCTTTGTGATGGCCACTCCAATACCTTGACTTTGTTGTCCTTAAGCCATTTTGCCACAACTTTGGAAGTATGCTTGGGGTCATTGTCCATTTGGGAGACCCATTTGCGACCAAGCTTTAACTTCCTGACTGATGTCTTGAGATGTTGCCTCAATAAATTCACATTATTTTCCTCCCTCATGATGCCATCTATTTTGTGAAGTGCACCAGTCCCTCCAGCAGCAAAGCACCCCCACAACATGATGCTGCCACCCCCGTGCTTCACGGTTGGGATGGTGTTCTTTGGCTTGCAAGCCTCTCCCTTTTTCCTCCAAACATAACGATGGTCATTATGGCCACACAGTTCTATTTTTGTTTCATCAAACCAGAGGACATTTCTCCAAAAAGTATGATCTTTGTCCCCATGTGCAGTTGCAAACCGTAGTCTGGCTTCTTTATGGCGGTTTTGAAGGAGTGGCTTCTTCCTTGCTGAGCGGCCTTTCAGGTTATGTCGATATAGGACTCGTTTTACTGTGGATATAGATACTTTGTACCTGTTTCCTCCAGCACCTTCACAAGGTCCTTTGCTGTTGTTCTGGGATTAATTTGGAATTTTCGGAACAAAGTACGTTCATCTCTAGGAGACAGAACGCTTCTCGTTCCTGAGCGGTATGACAGCTGCATGGTCCCATGGTGTTTATACTAGCATACTATTGTTTGTACAGATGAACGTGGTACCTTCAGGCGTTTGGAAATTGCTCCCAAGGATGAACCAGACTTGTTGAGGTCTACAATTATTTTTCTGAGGTCTTGGCTGATTTCTTTTCATTTTCCCATAATGTCAAGCAAAGAGGCACTGAGTTTGAAGGTAGTCCTTGAAATAAATCCACAGGTACACCTCCAATTGACTCAAATGGCACAGTCAAGTTAGTGTATGTAAACTTCTGACCCACTGGAATGGTGATACAGGGAATTATCACAATTATCACCTCTCATTATCACCCTCATTCTGAGGGTAGGGGGACATCGCTACAGAAACACTCCCCTCTCTCCTCTTGCGCCCTCTCTCTCTGTGCACCTCCCCCCCCCCCCCTCTCTCTCCTACCTAACTCTTTCCCCACTTCCCTCTTCCTCTCTGTGTACCTCAAAATGTTTATATCTCTCTCTCTAAGCTCCTTTCTTCTCAGGCACAGCCAGGAGCCAAAGCCACGAGACAGCTTTACTGGTGGTGTTCTGAAAACCCCCTGGATCAGGATAGTGTGTTGGGACAGTGTGTACTCAACTGGTCATAATGATGTAGTTACGAGGCGACAGATATGGCAATCATCTGGAGACAGCCCAGCTATAAGGAATTGAATGTGGGATGACAATGTAACTAGTCATGTAAGGAACATAGTGCTACTGCTCCTGCTAATCCTCGGCTGGTGCTGTAGATAGAGGCACATAGAAACATACTGTACACACTAGACCAGAGCAATATTCTTAGTTGCAACCTAAATACATTTATAGTCATCTTGGTAAATGTAATGCTTAGTGCGTCTCGTTTCGTAGACTTCCACGACAGAGAAGGAGGAGAGAGGCTCACTGGCCCCACACTGTGTTGAACACCATCATATAACCAGGGGAGAGGAGGAAACCTGTTATATGGGAACTTGGCCATTAGAACACAAGATTCCTAAACCTTGAGCACCTGAGGCTCTGCAACCAGTCGACTAAAATGCCAAAACTTCATCAACGTCTTGTTGTTGTACGTTAGCTCGGTTGTGGAGATGTCAATGGGTCTATCTGAGGAAAGACCTATCGCACGTCAAATCAAATCAAATCAAGTTAATTTTATATAGCCCTTCGTACATCAGCTAATATCTCGAAGTGCTGGACAGAAACCCAGCCTAAAACCCCAAACAGCAAGCAATGCAGGTGTAGAAGCACGGTGGCTAGGAAAAACTCCCTAGAAAGACCAAAACCCAGGAAGAAACCTAGAGAGGAACCAGGCTATGAGGGGTGGCCAGGCCTCTTCTGGCTGTGCCGGGTCCACACTACCCTGAGACTACTTCCTACTTCTTATAAAGGTAACTGTCCTGCTCTATAGAGGTAACTGTCCTGCTCTATAGAGGTAACTGTCCTGCTCTATAGAGGTAACTGTCCTGCTCTATAGAGGTAACTCTCCTGCTCTATAGAGGTAACTGTCCTGCTCTATAGAGATAACTGTCCTGCTCTATAGAGGTAACTGTCCTGCTCTATAGAGGTAACTGTCCTGCTCTATAGAGGTAACTGTCCTGCTCTATAGAGGTAACTGTCCTGCTCTATAGAGGTAACTGTCCTGCTCTATAGAGGTAACTGTCCTGCTCTATAGAGGTAACTGTCCTGCACTATAGAGGTAACTGTCCTGCTCTATAGAGGTAACTGTCCTGCTCTATAGAGGTAACTGTCCTGCTCTATAGAGGTAACTGTCCTGCTCTACAGAGGTAACTGTCCTGCTCTATAGAGGTAACTGTCCTGCTCTATAGAGATAACTGTCCTGCTCTATAGAGATAACTGTCCTGCTCTATAGAGATAACTGTCCTGCTCTATAGAGATAACTGTCCTGCTCTATAGAGGTAACTGTCCTGCTCTATAGAGGTAACTGTCCTGCTCTATAGAGATAACTGTCCTGCTCTATAGAGATAACTGTCCTGCTCTATAGAGATAACTGTCCTGCTCTATAGAGATAACTGTCCTGGTCTATAGAGGTAACTGTCCTGCTCTATAGAGGTAACTGTCCTGCTCTATAGAGGTAACTGTCCTGCTCTATAGAGGTAACTGTCCTGCTCTACAGAGGTAACTGTCCTGCTCTATAGAGGTAACTGTCCTGCTCTATAGAGATAACTGTCCTGCTCTATAGAGATAACTGTCCTGCTCTATAGAGATAACTGTCCTGCTCTATAGAGGTAACTGTCCTGCTCTATAGAGGTAACTGTCCTGCTCTATAGAGGTAACTGTCCTGCTCTATAGAGGTAACTGTCCTGCTCTATAGAGGTAACTGTCCTGCTCTATAGAGGTAACTGTCCTGCTCTATAGAGGTAACTGTCCTGCTCTATAGAGGTAACTGTCCTGCTCTATAGAGGTAACTGTCCTGCTCTATAGAGGTAACTGTCCTGCTCTATAGAGGTAACTGTCCTGCTCTATAGAGGTAACTGTCCTGCTCTATAGAGGTAACTGTCCTGCTCTATAGAGGTAACTGTCCTGCTCTATAGAGGTAACTGTCCTGCTCTATAGAGGTAACTGTCCTGCTCTATAGAGGTAACTGTCCTGCTCTATAGAGATAACTGTCCTGGTCTATAGAGATAACTGTCCTGCTCTATAGAGGTAACTGTCCTGCTCTATAGAGATAACTGTCCTGCTCTATAGAGATAACTGTCCTGCTCTATAGAGGTAACTGTCCTGCTCTATAGAGGTAACTGTCCTGCTCTACCATCAATACTAACCCTGAGACTACTTCCTACTTATTTTAGAGGTAACTGTCCTGCTCTAGTCTCCATCACTTCTATCTGACAGACAAACAAACATAGGTGTAAAACCAATCTGAGGGCAATAGTGGCCCATATGGAGAGATACCCCATCTGTCTGACCTTAATCACCCAGACCTGGTCTCTCTGTGTGAGACCATGATGGTTTTCTTTGGCCTGCATCTGGGGAGAAGAATTCAATAATACTGTTCTGAGGGCCTGGAGGGGACAGGGGTGTTACTGTGTCACTTCATGTCTGTCCTCTGTCTAGGCTGGGGTATGCACACACGCACACATGCACGCGCACACACGCATGCACACACACACACACCAACTCTAGAGCTTTCCCCAAAAAATATCAACAAAGGTATTTGGTTGTTGAATGTTTGACCCACGTCGGCTTCCTCACACTTCCTGTTCTTTTAAAGCCTACCTTGGGAATCTGAAGCTGAGGTTGTTGAATGGTTGCTATTTGCTGCAGTTCACCACGGCTTCCTCACACTTCCTGTTCTTTTAAAGCCTACCTTGGGATTCTGAAGCTGAGGTTGTTGAATGGTTGCTATTTGCTGCAGTTGAACTGAGGGCAGTTCTCAAAACCCAAGATGTAAAATGGATTATTTTCAGAAGGCCAGTCTACCTGTTCTCTCTTATTCAGTGGTTAATATTTTACTTCCACACCAAGGACGGTGGTCTTGCAATGTAATATGTGTGTTTTTGTACTTGTTCAGCTAGTACCTCAGCTCACTGTAATGCTATGACAGCGAAACCCCCTCTACCCCTCCCTCCCTCCTCTGGGAGAGCTTATCTTTCCCCGGTCTGTCCCTGTTACCCTCCAAATCACCTGCCCACAGTCTATGAGATGAGCAGGAGTCCCCCTCATCTCCTCCAGCCAGCCATCTTTATTCTCAATGAAAAAATGTGCGTGAAAACGTGTTGTCTCTCGTTGAATGACAACAAAGACCGAAGAATTCCTACTATTGACCAATCCACGACGAAGGGGGGTAGACTTCGGCTACCGGCTCCAGCTTGCCTCAAGAGAAAATGTTGTGTCCCCGATCAACCCGAAAAAACCCTCGCCGAAGTCCAAAACCAACAAAAACGTCACAAAATGTCATCATAATATATGCACCTACTCTTCCAAACCGTTTCGGCCGGGAAGCATGCACATGTATTTACAGACGCTATGGCTGCACAGAGAGGCTCTCTGCACTGATCCAAAATGGCCATGAGAGACCATTGTCCTATAGTGTAGACAGAAATAAATCAGCCAGATATACATTAATGGAGAATCCTGACCGCATTTTTAATCTCTATCTGGAAATAGTTTGACTGTGGCCATTCAGTTTGCATCGGCAGTTGATCTGGTTCTTGGTCGACCAGTGGATATGACATATTCTCCCCGATAGATCATTCATTGTAATAAAGGCCTTTGATCTTTATCACTCATTCTGGTAAGAGTGCCTTGAATGCGCTATGTCCACACAGGTCAACCATTTTGTGACTTGTACGTTCATAAGTAAATTCTGTTCCATTTTTTGGAGGGATTCCTTCAGACAAACTCAGTGGATTAATAATAATTTGTGTCACAGGCTTCTGTTCCGACGCCATTCTTCCTCCTTCTTAAAATGTACCCCTCTCCCCTATTTCACTTCCCACACCCCCTGGGTTAATTAGAAGTCCCCCTTCCTACCTCCTTTCTTCTATCCCTCCGTCCCATCAGAGCTTTGCACTCCTAATGCGCAGCAGCTCCGCTTTCCCTCAGGAAGACTTGAGACAGACAGACATACAGACCGGGAACCTTCAAAGAGCCACTCTAAATAGACTGTGTATGTAGCCGACATCATAAATGAGTAAAGATAATCTGCCTAGCGCCCCCCCGTTCCCCTCAAATCCCCTCATCTCCTCCTCCTCCTCCACCCCACCCCAAACTCACAACCCAACAATAGCATCAGCCCCAACAACTAAACCGACAAACAAATAAACTCCAAAACCTCGATCAGCAGGAGGGGAGAGAAAAAGAGAAACGCTCGACTGACAGAATAACGACGCCGACAACAACAACAACAACGACAACAACAGAGGAAGAAAAGAGGCCTCCGAATTCAATTACAAGGAAATGAAAGTCAGAGATAACATGCTGGTGTCAACAGGCTGCCCAGCTACTCTGTTCTATTCTTCTATGTTCTCTTCTGTGCTCTATTCTTCTGTGCTCTATTCTTCTGTGCTCTATTCTTCTGTGCTCTATTCTTCTGTGCTCTATTCTTCTATGTTCTCTTCTGTGTTCTATTCTTCTGTGCTCTATTCTTCTGTGCTCTATTCTTCTGTGCTCCATTCTTCTATGTTCTCTTCTGTGTTCTATTCTTCTGTGCTCTATTCTTCTGTGCTCTATTCTTCTGTGCTCTATTCTTCTGTGCTCTATTCTTCTGTGCTCTATTCTTCTGTGCTCTATTCTTCTGTGCTCTATTCTTCTGTGCTCTATTCTTCTGTGTTCTATTCTTCTGTGCTCTATTCTTCTGTGCTCTATTCTTCTATGTTCTCTTCTGTGTTCTATTCTTCTGTGCTCTATTCTTCTGTGCTCTATTCTTCTGTGCTCTATTCTTCTGTGCTCTATTCTTCTATGTTCTCTTCTGTGTTCTATTCTTCTGTGCTCTATTCTTCTGTGCTCTATTCTTCTGTGCTCTATTCTTCTGTGCTCTATTCTTCTGTGCTCTATTCTTCTGTGCTCTATTCTTCTATGTTCTATTCTTCTATGTTCTCTTCTTCTATGTCCTCTTCTTCTATGTTCTCTTCTGTGTTCTATTCTTCTGTGCTCTATTCTTCTGTGCTCTATTCTTCTGTGCTCTATTCTTCTGTGCTCTATTCTTCTGTGCTCTATTCTTCTGTGTTCTATTCTTCTGTGCTCTATTCTTCTGTGCTCTATTCTTCTTTGCTCTATTCTTCTGTGCTCTATTCTTCTATGTTCTATTCTTCTATGTTCTCTTCTTCTATGTTCTCTTCTGTGTTCTATTCTTCTGTGCTCTATTCTTCTGTGTTCTATTCTTCTGTGCTCTATTCTTCTGTGCTCTATTCTTCTATGTTCTCTTCTTCTATGTTCTCTTCTGTGTTCTATTCTTCTGTGCTCTATTCTTCTGTGCTCTATTCTTCTGTGCTCTATTCTTCTGTGTTATATTCTTCTGTGCTCTATTCTTCTATTATCTCTTCTGTGTTCTATTCTTCTGTGCTCTATTCTTCTGTGTTCTATTCTTCTGTGCTCTATTCTTCTGTGCTCTATTTTTCTGTGCTCTATTCTTCTGTGTTCTATTCTTCTGTGCTCTATTCTTCTATGTTCTATTCTTCTATGTTCTCTTCTTCTATGTTCTCTTCTGTGTTCTATTCTTCTGTGCTCTATTCTTCTGTGCTCTATTCTTCTGTGCTCTATTCTTCTGTGCTCTATTCTTCTGTGCTCTATTCTTCTGTGTTCTATTCTTCTGTGCTCTATTCTTCTGTGCTCTATTCTTCTGTGCTCTATTCTTCTGTGCTCTATTCTTCTATGTTCTATTCTTCTATGTTCTCTTCTTCTATGTTCTCTTCTGTGTTCTATTCTTCTGTGTTCTATTCTTCTGTGTTCTATTCTTCTGTGCTCTATTCTTCTGTGCTCTATTCTTCTATGTTCTCTTCTTCTATGTTCTCTTCTGTGTTCTATTCTTCTGTGCTCTATTCTTCTGTGCTCTATTCTTCTGTGCTCTATTCTTCTGTGCTCTATTCTTCTGTGCTCTATTCTTCTGTGTTCTATTCTTCTGTGCTCTATTCTTCTATGTTCTCTTCTGTGTTCTATTCTTCTGTGCTCTATTCTTCTGTGTTCTATTCTTCTGTGCTCTATTCTTCTGTGCTCTATTCTTCTGTGCTCTATTCTTCTGTGTTCTATTCTTCTGTGCTCTATTCTTCTATGTTCTATTCTTCTATGTTCTCTTCTTCTATGTTATATTCTGTGTTCTCTTCTGTGTTATATTATTCTGTGTTCTATTCTTCTGTGTTCTATGCTTCTGTGTTCTATTCTTCTGTGTTCTATTATTCAGTGTTCTATTATTCAGTGTTCTATTCTTCTGTGTTCTACTCAGTGTTCTATTCTTCTGTGTTCTATTCAGTATTTTATTCAGTGTTCTATTCTTCTGTGTTCTATTCAGTGTTCTCTTCTTCTGTGTTCTATTCTTCTGTGTTCTATTCTTCTGTGTTCTATTCTTCTGTGTTCTATTCTTCTGTGTCCTATTCAGTGTTCTATTCTTCTTTGTTCTATTCAGTGTTCTATTCTTCTGTGTTCTATTCTTCTGTGTCCTATTCAGTGTTCTATTCAGTGTTCTATTCTTCTTTGTTCTATTCAGTGTTCTATTCTTCTGTGTTCTATTCTTCTGTGTCATATTCTTCTGTGTTCTATTCTTCTGTGTTCTATTCCTCAGTGTTCTATTCTTCTGTGTTCTATTCTTCTGTGTTCTATTCTTCTGTGTTCTATTCTTCTGTGTCCTATTCAGTGTTCTATTCTTCTTTGTTCTATTCAGTGTTCTATTCTTCTGTGTTCTATTCTTCTGTGTTCTATTCTTCTGTGTCCTATTCAGTGTTCTATTCAGTGTTCTATTCTTCTTTGTTCTATTCAGTGTTCTATTCTTCTGTGTTCTATTCTTCTGTGTCCTATTCAGTGTTCTATTCAGTGTTCTATTATTCTTTGTTCTATTCCGTGTTCTATTCTTCTGTGTTCCCCTCAGTGTTCTATTCTTCTGTGTTCTATTCTTCTGTGTTCTATTCTTCTGTGTTCTATTCTTCTGTGTTCTATTCAGTGTTCTATTATTCTGTGTTCTATTCTTCTGTGTTCTATTCTTCTGTGTTCTATTATTATGTGTTCTATTATTATGTGTATTATTATGTGTTATATTATTCAGTGTTCTATTCTTCTGTGTTCTATTCAGTGTTTTATTCTTCTGTTTTCTATTCGGTGTTCTATTCTTCAGTGTTTTATTCAGTGTTCTCTTCTTCTGTGTTCAACTCTTCTGTGTTCTATTCTTCTGTGTTCTATTATTCTGTGTTCTATTATTCTGTGTTCTATTATTCTGTGTTCTATTCTTCAGTGTTCTATTCTTCAGTATTCTATTCTTCTGTGTTCTATTCTTCTGTGTTCTATTCTTATATGTTCTATTCTTCTGTGTTCTATTCTTCTGTGTTCTATTCTTCTGTGTTCTATTCTTCTGTGTTCTATTCTTCTGTGTTCTATTCTTCTGTGTTCTAGTCTTATATGTTCTATTCTTCTGTGTTCTATTCTTCTGTGTTCTATTCTTATATGTTCTATTCTTCTGTGTTCTATTCTTCTGTGTTCTATTCTTCTGTTTTCTATTCTTATATGTTCTATTCTTCTGTGTTCTATTCTTCTGTGTTCTATTCTTCTGTGTCCTAATCAGTGTTCTATTCTTCTATGTTCTATTCAGTGTTATATTCTTCTATGTTCTATTCAGTGTTCTATTCTTCTGTGTTCTATTCCTCTGTGTTCTATTCTTCTGTGTTTTATTCAGTGTTCTATTCTTCTGTGTTCTCTTCTTCTTTGTTCTATTCAGTGTTCTCTTCTTCTTTGTTCTATTCAGTGTTCTATTCTTCTGTGTTCTATTATTCTGTTTTCTAATCAGTGTTCTATTCTTCTGTGTTCTATTCTTCTATGTTATATTCAGTGATATTCCTCTGTGTTCTATTATTATGTGTTCTATTCAGTGTTCTATTCTTCTGTGTTCTATTCTTCTGTGTTCTATTTGGCGTTCTATTCTTCCTGGTTGTGATGGACCTCTGTCCTAGTGCTGACGGATGGAGAGAGGATCTGGATTTTCTCTGCAGGAGACAATGGAGCCAAAGTGTGTGGGTTGGATCACCACGGTGACAGAGGGTTCCAGAGTGAAGAAGGTTAGTGCTATCCGGGATCCTTGAGACATCCCTAGCCTAACCTTAACCATAACCCTTACCTAACCCTAAACCTTACCTTAACCATGTTAAATTTGAACTTCAATTAGATTTTCCAGAGAGGAGAGAGAGGCCGCGTTACTCCTGGATATCACTCCACAGAGGCAGGGTTTGGGATTTCATACTGTGGAGTGGGTTTCTTTTCTTAGAGTTAACCATAAACAAACTTTTGTGAACTTTTTCTCATTGAACCATGAATTCCCTAGAGACAGTAGTAATTGGCGCTATAGGATGAGACAACAGGCACGCAACAGGAGAATCAACCAGCGAGCTCAAACTTTTACTGGAGAAAACACTCAATTTGAATCAGACCTTTCTGAATTATTATTATTATTAGTGTTCTATTCAGTGTTCTATTCTTCTTTGTTCTATTCAGTGTTCTATTCTTCTGTGTTCTATTCTTCTGTGTTCTATTCTTCTGTGTCCTATTCAGTGTTCTATTCAGTGTTCTATTATTCTTTGTTCTATTCCGTGTTCTATTCTTCTGTGTTCCCCTCAGTGTTCTATTCTTCTGTGTTCTATTCTTCTGTGTTCTATTCTTCTGTGTTCTATTCAGTGTTCTATTATTCTGTGTTCTATTCTTCTGTGTTCTATTCTTCTGTGTTCTATTATTATGTGTTCTATTATTATGTGTATTATTATGTGTTATATTATTCAGTGTTCTATTCTTCTGTGTTCTATTCAGTGTTTTATTCTTCTGTTTTCTATTCGGTGTTCTATTCTTCAGTGTTTTATTCAGTGTTCTCTTCTTCTGTGTTCAACTCTTCTGTGTTCTATTCTTCTGTGTTCTATTATTCTGTGTTCTATTATTCTGTGTTCTATTATTCTGTGTTCTATTCTTCAGTGTTCTATTCTTCAGTGTTCTATTCTTCTGTGTTCTATTCTTCTGTGTTCTATTCTTATATGTTCTATTCTTCTGTGTTCTATTCTTCTGTGTTCTATTCTTCTGTGTTCTATTCTTCTGTGTTCTATTCTTCTGTGTTCTATTCTTCTGTGTTCTAGTCTTATATGTTCTATTCTTCTGTGTTCTATTCTTCTGTGTTCTATTCTTATATGTTCTATTCTTCTGTGTTCTATTCTTCTGTGTTCTATTCTTCTGTTTTCTATTCTTATATGTTCTATTCTTCTGTGTTCTATTCTTCTGTGTTCTATTCTTCTGTGTCCTAATCAGTGTTCTATTCTTCTATGTTCTATTCAGTGTTCTATTCTTCTGTGTTCTATTCTTCTGTGTTCTATTCAGTGTTCTATTATTCTGTGTTCTATTCTTCTGTGTTTTATTCAGTGTTCTATTCTTCTGTGTTCTCTTCTTCTTTGTTCTATTCAGTGTTCTCTTCTTCTTTGTTCTATTCAGTGTTCTATTCTTCTGTGTTCTATTATTCTGTTTTCTAATCAGTGGTCTATTCTTCTGTGTTCTATTCTTCTATGTTATATTCAGTGATATTCCTCTGTGTTCTATTATTATGTGTTCTATTCAGTGTTCTATTCTTCTGTGTTCTATTCTTCTGTGTTCTATTTGGCGTTCTATTCTTCCTGGTTGTGATGGACCTCTGTCCTAGTGCTGACGGATGGAGAGAGGATCTGGATTTTCTCTGCAGGAGACAATGGAGCCAAAGTGTGTGGGTTGGATCACCACGGTGACAGAGGGTTCCAGAGTGAAGAAGGTTAGTGCTATCCGGGATCCTTGAGACATCCCTAGCCTAACCTTAACCATAACCCTTACCTAACCCTAAACCTTACCTTAACCATGTTAAATTTGAACTTCAATTAGATTTTCCAGAGAGGAGAGAGAGGCCGCGTTACTCCTGGATATCACTCCACAGAGGCAGGGTTTGGGATTTCATACTGTGGAGTGGGTTTCTTTTCTTAGAGTTAACCATAAACAAACTTTTGTGAACTTTTTCTCATTGAACCATGAATTCCCTAGAGACAGTAGTAATTGGCGCTATAGGATGAGACAACAGGCACGCAACAGGAGAATCAACCAGCGAGCTCAAACTTTTACTGGAGAAAACACTCAATTTGAATCAGACCTTTCTGAATTATTCTGAAACACTGTGAGAACCAGTCTCTTTAGCTAACGTTCCTCTCCTTGCCATTGCCAAAGACACATGACATGGACTACAGGGAGTGGGTTCGCTAAAGAGAATGGTCGCCAGGCTAGTGAAACACCCATTGGTGTGTAAGAACAGCATCATTATTAATATGACAATTCAACCATTACTGAATCATTCAACCATCATTCAACCATTACTGAATCATTCAACCATTACTGAATCATTCAACCATCATTCAACCATTACTGACTCATTCAACCATCATTCAACCATTACTGACTCATTCCTTGCCTTCCCGGGATAATGGTTCTAACAGTGTGGATAGATCCAGCTCAGTAAGATCAGGGATCAGAAACAGAAAATGTCTTCCTTGTAGTCACCATGGTGGAGGGAGTTGACATAACTACTGTAGAATACAGTGGAGAGAGAGACACCAAGTGAGAGTTTTTGTTTTGGCAACAATAATATAACCAATATATCTAATATGACCAACCATTTTATTTGTCGTTGGCTATTCATGATTAAGTAGCAGTAGGACTGCTATGTAATACATGGTTGGGTGGTATACTGACTCATAGAACATGATGCCCTGCAACAAACCAACCATATTATTTTACTCTCTCACTTTCTCTCCCTCTTCCACTGTATTCCTTTAGTTCATCTGATACTTTAATCCCTCCCTCCCTCCCTCCCTCCCTCCCTCCCTCCCTCCCTCCCTCCCTCCCTCCCTCCCTCCCTCCCTACGGTCCTACCTGAGGGGAAGCGTTCAATGACGGGCTGGCTGTCCACCTGCAGGGTAGCGTTGCCACCGCTGCGTGTGAAGCGCACCACGTGGTATTTGCCGTCGCTCACCATCACCGCGCTCTCCTCGATGACGATGTCGTCCGTTCCCACGTTGAAGATGACGCCGATCCTTCCCTGTTCCTAGGAGAGAGAGAGAGAGAGAGAGAGAGAGAGGGTTAGAGGGAGAGAACACGTTTCATCTGTGTTCAGTGTGTACAGGTGAAAGGTGTGTCCAGTGTCTGTATATGAACACGCAGGTTTCAAACCCGGGTCCAGGTCTTCCGGTGGAGCTTAGGACCATGTTATCCCCCTGAGCTAAAGCCTACAGTCAGCATTATCTCCGGAAGCTTTCGCTACATTATTTCCAGATCTCAGAAAAGATTACCCATCACTTTTGTGTAGTTCAGCAACCCAGGTCTACTAAACATAAATAAAAGGGCTATCCAAGTATGCCAATGTATTTCCATAAAGTCTGTCCAACATAAACCTTCTACAGCATGATAGGTACCGTGCAGTGGCCAGTGTCCCAGTGTGTGTTCTGATCACTGTTGGGGTATAATGGTGTGCAGTCATGCTTCAGCCAGGTTGAGTGTAGAATGGACTACTCTATTACATTTAACATTCACCACCCTCTTTAGGTCCTCTCCCTCTCCTCCTCTCTCTCTCTCCTCTCCTCTCTCTCCTCCTCTCTCTCTCTCTCTCCTCTCCATCCTCCCTCTCTCTCCTCTCCCTCTCCTCCTCTCCCTCTCCTCCTCTCCCTCTCCTCTCTCTCTCTTCTCTCTCTCTCTCCTCTCTCTCCTTCTCTCTCTCTCTCTCTCTCTCTCTCTCTCTCCTCCTCCTCCTCACTCTCTCCTCCTCCTCTCTCTCTCCTCTCTCTCTCTCCTCCTCTCTCTCTCCTCTCCTCTTCTCCCCCTCTCTCTCCTCTCCCTCCTCTCTCTCTTCTTCTCCTCCTCCTCCTCCTCCTCCTCCTCCTCCTCTCTCTCCTCCTCACTCTCTACTCTCCTCCTCTCTTTCTCCTCTCCTCCTCTCTCTCTCTACTCTCCTCCTCCTCTCTCTACTCTCCTATCTCTCTCTACTCTCCTCCTCTCTCTCTCTCTCTCTACTCACTCTCTCTACTCACCCTCTCTCTACTCTCCTCCTCTCCCCCATCTATTAGTGTTGACAGCCTCCTACTGCTTCAACTTTATTACAGTCTACCCATCTCTCTCTCTCTCCTCTCACATCACTCACTCCCTCTTTACCCCCCCTCTCCTCCTCTCCTCTCCCCTCTCCTTGTAGTCACCATGGTGGAGGGAGTTGACATAACTACTGTAGAATACAGTGGAGAGAGAGACACCAAGTGAGAGTTTTTGTTTTGGCAACAATAATATAACCAATATATCTAATATGACCAACCATTTTATTTGTCGTTGGCTATTCATGATTAAGTAGCAGTAGGACTGCTTTGTAATACATCGTTGGGTGGTATACTGACTCATAGAACATGATGCCCTGCAACAAAACAACCATATTATTTTACTCTCTCACTTTCTCTCCCTCTTCCACTGTATTCCTTTAGTTCATCTGATACTTTAATCTCTCTCCTCCTCCTCTACCATCCCTCGCTCCCTCTTTTACCCTCCCTCCTCCCCTCATCTCCAGTCCCCAGGAAAGGTCAGTCATTTACAGAGTTACTCTGGCTGCCACGGAGAGATGGTGGGAGAGACACGATACACACACACACACACACACACACACACACACACACACACACACACACACACACACACACACACACACACACACACACACACACACACACACACACACACACACACACACACACACACACACACACACACACACACACACACACTAGCTTCTGCTGTGCCTGTTCACTGCTGTGGTATGGCAGACGGTTCATTCCCATTGGACCCCTGTCCGTGCCTTTTCCCACAACACTTCCTGGTTTGACACAAGAGGTCAAGCTCGTTTGCTGGAGTGGGTTGCGGCGCGCAGCACGCCACTATCTGTCCGCTCCAGACCCCCACTCCGCAAACATCTCCATTGATTCCTTGATCTAATTAGCTATGTGAATTTATTTAGCGGAAAACCTTCCCCGCATGCCACCATTTTGTGAGCTTCAACTATGGCTTTAGCTTGCAGCACTGTTTGAATTATTCATTCAATATTTTAGGAACATATAAAAAATAGCTGCTAAAATGTTAAAAGGACTAAAGTATCGAGTTAATGGAGTAAATAAGAGCAAGAGGTTGGGATGTAAATGAATGAGTTGTGTAATCACAGTCAAATTTGTGCATTCTAACACGTACTTCGGGATAAAATAGTAACGTTATTCAACGAGAAGCGCGATTGGTTGACATGGACGATTAAGAGCCTAATTGTGGTGTTGTCACTGGTTGTGTTCGGAGCATGATTAATGCCTTTAAAGGGCTCAACAGTGGCTGAGCCACATGTAACCAATCAAACTGTCTGCCGGGTGACTGAAGCGTGTTCATCTTGAATAGTGTTACCTACTGCACCCACTAAAACAGAGGCTTAAGTACAATCTACATATCCATTGAGTTGAATTGTTGACATTAAACAGCTACTTTGATGGGGAAAACCGATGGAGCGGTGACCTACGTCCCTTAGTGTACTGCAGGGATGTCAATCTCAAGCCCTCAAAGAGTACATGGCTCCTTGGCACTTCATCAATCAATTAAAGTTATTGACTGACCAGAGAATCCATTTTGCCCTACCTGGCTTCCTGTGTCTAAATCCACTATTGAATAGCTGCGAACAAGCAGACATGTTGGCAATTGATGATTGATGCCACTTTATCAAACCACGGTTTTACTCCCAGAGAAAAACAACAAAATGGCGGAGGTTAGCCAAATGCTAACAGAGTGCAGTGAACAGTAGCTAAGGACTTCTCCCGTCACACCACTGCCCGCCCACAATGAAGCGCTAAGGCTAATTGCATTGCCTTTTTCATCAAGAATTAATTCAATGTTCCACTCTGCAATCATTTTCTCTGGGAAATGAATCTCCTGTTTTTGCGTATTAGCAGAGGGGGAAGCGCATGGAGGAAACATAATTTGTGAGAGATTAGAATACAGAGAGATTAGCATTAATGTTCCTCAACATTAGGGCTTCTTCTTCTCTCTCGCCAGCACTGGGGAATGTATCGACTCCATTACACAAAGCAGCCGGCGGGAATCGCTGCTTTTTAAAGGTGTTTCTGTGTTGCCATAATAACATTTTAATGGCCGTTCCATTAAAAGGGAGACTCCACTCAAAAACAATATTTTGTTTTCATTAGTCCACTGTTGATACAGTCCCAAAATGTTTTGCATGTCGGCAGTCAAGTTTTCAAGATATTGGACTTTCAAGAAGAAAATGTCACCGGCCACATCATCATGATGATGCAAAATGCGTAATATCTCTGGATGGAAAATATCCATAATCCCGTATAACTGGGAGAGGTCATGCCCATACAGAAACAGTGAAATGAAGGGAGAGGTCATGCCCATACAGAAACAGTGAAATGAAGGGAGAGGTCATGCCCATACAGTAACAGTGAAATGAAGGGAGAGGTCATGCCCATACAGAAACAGTGAAATGAAGGGAGAGGTCATGCCCATACGGTAACAGTGAAATGAAGGGAGAGGTCATGCCCATACAGTAACAGTGAAATGAAGGGAGAGGTCATGCCCATACAGTAACAGTGAAATGAAGGGAGAGGTCATGCCCATACAGTAACAGTGAAATGAAGGGAGAGGTCATGCCCATACAGTAACAGTGAAATGAAGGGAGAGGTCATGCCCATACAGTAACAGTGAAATGAAGGGAGAGGTCATGCCCATACAGTAACAGTGAAATGAAGGGAGAGGTCATGCCCATACAGTAACAGTGAAATGAAGGGAGAGGTCATGCCCATACAGTAACAGTGAAATGAAGGGAGAGGTCATGCCCATACAGTAACAGTGAAATGAAGGGAGAGGTTATGCCCATACAGAAACAGTGAAATGAAGGGAGAGGTCATGCCCATACAGTAACAGTGAAACGAAGGGAGCGGGAAGGGGGGAAGATGGCTCAGGACCAGTACACATCTCTCTGTGGTGGAATATAAACCTATCTGTGGTGGAATACACACCTCTCTGTGGAGGAATACACACCTCTCTGTGGTGGAATACACATCTCTCTGTGGTGGAATACACACATCTCTGTGGTGGAATACACACCTCTCTGTGGTGGAATACACACCTCTCTGTGGTGGAATACACACCTCTCTGTGGTGGAATACACACCTCTCTGTGGTGGAATACACACCTCTCTGTGGTGGAATACACACCTCTCTGTGGTGGAATACACACCTCTCTGTGGTGGAATACACACCTCGCTGTGGTGGAATACACACCTCTCTGTGGTGGAATACACACCTCTCTGTGGTTG
Organism: Salvelinus alpinus; assembly: GCF_045679555.1. NCBI lineage: Eukaryota > Metazoa > Chordata > Actinopteri > Salmoniformes > Salmonidae > Salvelinus > Salvelinus alpinus. The sequence goes on from NC_092096.1 coordinate 61,064,583, forward strand.
AATACACACCTCTCTGTGGTGGAATACACACGGGTGTTAGAGTCAGGTGTTACTGTTATAAGAAGGGCCCAGAGTTGTTCCTGACCACCTGATCTTACTAGTCATAACTGTAGGCCCTAGCCTATATTTAGAACAAAATATATTGTACATCGGTGTCAGAAATGGGACGTAAAAACCTAGGCTACAGAGAGCATTTCAGAGGGGATATTTGGAAATGTCCGTGCAGGGAATGTGAACCGAGGCCCCTGCGTCTGTGTGTGTACAGGTGTGTGCTGGGGTTATCAGTCCGTCCCTAAGGGGGCTTTGCCGTCGATCAGACAAAACTAAAGTGCGAGAGAAAGACATGAAGAAAGAGAGTGGCAAAGGTAGAAAATGAACGATAGAATAACAAATGGGGAAGAATGAAATAGCAATACCTCATGAAAACAAGAACACCGGGAACCTGAATGATCTCCGAGGGCTTGAGGTGCACTGTGATCAAAGAGTCTGTTGAAGATGACAAGCTGGCTTTTTTTAAATTTATTTTTTACACATCAGTATAGTCAATTAAGACGGGGAGAAGTAAAAGACAGAAAAAGAGAGAACGGTTTGCTGCGATTTTCATGGATTGGTTTCCTGCATTTCTTCCCTAAGTGGCTCACGCATAGAACAACGGTTCCATTAGTAGGACTGACAGTCTTGCTTTCTCTCCTCTCTCATCCCCCTATCTTTACCCCTCCGCTACTCCATCTCTTTATTATCCCTCTAAGTCTGATGCCAGAAAAGAGGAGGAAGTGTAAGGAGCCAATCATAACTGCCAGTAGACGGAGGTTGGTAGAGGATGACAATTATTTAGTTTACAAGGAATAATTCTGTATAATTTAAGTTTTACGGTGGAGTCAATGGAGAGAGACACAAACTGAAGGTCGGTATGTGGATATATTGCCATGAAAATATACATTCAAAATAAATGTGTTTCATTTCTAAAAGTGAAAGTGGCCTGTGTTTCATTCAGATTAGATATGGGTCATATCGCTTAACCCACAGGGATGGATTTATGTAGTATACAAGGTCATCCTTACGTCATGCTACATATAGGGGGATGCCAGGATGATAACGGTAATGACTGCATGACGCTAATCAGAACTCGGAAATGAATGTTAGAATGGGCATAATGGGATTGAGTTTGTCCGGGGCTGATGCTTTAGGAGAGTGGTCTCTCTCTCCCTATCTCCCTCTCTCTCTCTCTCCCCCATCTCCCTCTCTCTCTCTCCCCCATCTCCCTCTCTCTCTCTCTCCCCCATCTCCCTCTCTCTCTCGTCCCATCTCCCTCTCTCTCTCTCGCCCCCATCTCCCTCTCTCTCTCGCCCCCAACTCCCCATCTCTCGTCCAATCTCTCTCTCTCACCCCAATCTCCCTCTCTCTCTCTCCCCATCCCCCCCCCCTCTCTCTCTCCCCCATATCTCTCTTGTCCCCATCTCCCTCTCTCTCCCCATCTCCCTCTCTCTCTCTCTCTCTCTCTCTCTCTCTCTCTCTCTCTCTCTCTCTCTCTCTCTCGTCCCCATCTCGCTCTCTCTCCCACATCTCTCTCTCTCTCTCCATCCCCCCCCCCATCTCTCTCTCTCTGTGTTACGTAACCATAAAGAATAGGTTGTTATGTAAGACTAGGCCATAGACCAGCAGTTCAACCCTTTTTACATTCACAGCTAAAACACTTCCAGGACTCATTTGTATGTTTGCCGTTATCTGCGGCAGTCACCTTGAGAAAGTTTCCCCCATCTCTTCATCTTAATAGCACTTTATCTGTCTCTTCCTCTCTCTCTCTCTCTGACTCCCTCTCTCCTCCTCTTCCCTTCTCTTCCCATGTATCTTATAGTCAGTGGCTCTGAGACAACGCCGTGAAACTGGGGCTATGATATAGGATTTCAGTACAAATCAATCAGTCAGAGAGCCTGGGAGTGGGAGGGGAACCATATCAGGCTGTGTGTGTGTGTGTCTGTCTGAGAGAGAAAGTGAGAGAGAATGTGTGTGTGTGTGTGTCGGTGTGACTGACTCACACTAGTCACAATAGACATGCTCAGTTGTCTCATTCTTCCTGTAGCGTTGATCAACGACAGCGTTATGTAGGATACTCATTCCCAGAGATATTATACATCTGGACACTTCATCCTGATAGTATTAATGCCCTCCAGGGTCAACCCTTAACCCCAACACAGATGACAGCCAGTGAGACTGGGGAATGATGACATCGCCTTATATGTAAGCATGTACTACATACATACTGAGCATGCACACACACACATGCTCCTGTGCACACAAACACGCAAACACGTTCATATTTTGAACACACACACACACACACACACACACACACACACACACACACACACACACACACACACACACACACACACACACACACACACACACACACACACACACACACACACTCACACACACACACTAGCCAGTGTGCACAGATAAACACACATGGAAGGACCCCTGTGCCCTTGTGAGGGTGCCAGTGGTGTGTGAGTGTGTGTCGCGCCAGTGGTGTGTGAGTGTGTGTCGCGCCAGTGGTGTGTGAGTGTGTGTCGCGCCAGTGGTGTGTGAGTGTGTGTCGCGCCAGTGGTGTGTGAGTGTGTGTCGTGCCAGTGGTGTGTGAGTGTGTGTCGTGCCAGTGGTGTGTGAGTGTGTGTCGCGCCAGTGGTGTGTGAGTGTGTGTCGCGCCAGTGGTGTGTGAGTGTGTGTCGTGCCAGTGGTGTGTGAGTGTGTGTCGTGCCAGGGGTGTGTGAGTGTGTGTCGTGCCAGTGGTATGTGAGTGTGTGTCGTGCCAGTGGTGTGTGAGTGTGTGTCGCGCCAGTGGTGTGTGAGTGTGTGTCGCGCCAGTGGTGTGTGAGTGTGTGTCGCGCCAGTGGTGTGTGAGTGTGTGTCGCGCCAGTGGTGTGTGAGTGTGTGTCGTGCCAGTGGTGTGTGAGTGTGTGTCGTGCCAGGGGTGTGTGAGTGTGTGTCGTGCCAGTGGTGTGTGAGTGTGTGTCGTGCCAGTGGTGTGTGAGTGTGTGTCGTGCCAGTGGTGTGTGAGTGTGTGTCGTGCCAGTGGTGTGTGAGTGTGTGTCGTGCCAGTGGTGTGTGAGTGTGTGTCGTGCCAGTGGTGTGTGAGTGTGTGTCGTGCCAGTGGTGTGTGAGTGTGTGTCGTGCCAGTGGTGTGTGAGTGTGTCGTGCCAGTGGTGTGTGAGTGTGTGTCGTGCCAGGGGTGTGTGAGTGTGTGTCGTGCCAGTGGTGTGTGAGTGTGTGTCGTGCCAGGGGTGTGTGAGTGTGTCGTGCCAGGGGTGTGTGAGTGTGTCGTGCCAGTGGTGTGTGAGTGTGTGTCGTGCCAGTGGTGTGTGAGTGTGTGTCGTGCCAGTGGTGTGTGAGTGTGTGTCGTGCCAGTGGTGTGTGAGTGTGTGTCGTGCCAGTGGTGTGTGAGTGTGTCGTGCCAGTGGTGTGTGAGTGTGTGTCGTGCCAGGGGTGTGTGAGTGTGTGTCGTGCCAGTGGTGTGTGAGTGTGTGTCGTGCCAGGGGTGTGTGAGTGTGTCGTGCCAGGGGTGTGTGAGTGTGTCGTGCCAGTGGTGTGTGAGTGTGTGTCGCGCCAGTGGTGTGTGAGTGTGTGTCGCGCCAGTGGTGTGTGAGTGTGTGTCGTGCCAGTGGTGTGTGAGTGTGTGTCGTGCCAGTGGTGTGTGAGTGTGTGTCGCGCCAGTGGTGTGTGAGTGTGTGTCGCGCCAGTGGTGTGTGAGTGTGTGTCGCGCCAGTGGTGTGTGAGTGTGTGTCGTGCCAGTGGTGTGTGAGTGTGTGTCGTGCCAGTGGTGTGTGAGTGTGTGTCGTGCCAGTGGTATGTGAGTGTGTGTCGTGCCAGTGGTGTGTGAGTGTGTGTCGCGCCAGTGGTGTGTGAGTGTGTGTCGCGCCAGTGGTGTGTGAGTGTGTGTCGCGCCAGTGGTGTGTGAGTGTGTGTCGCGCCAGTGGTGTGTGAGTGTGTGTCGCGCCAGTGGTGTGTGAGTGTGTGTCGTGCCAGGGGTGTGTGAGTGTGTGTCGTGCCAGTGGTGTGTGAGTGTGTGTCGTGCCAGTGGTGTGTGAGTGTGTGTCGTGCCAGTGGTGTGTGGTGTGCGTGCCAGTGGTGTGTGAGTGTGTGTCGTGCCAGTGGTGTGTGAGTGTGTGTCGTGCCAGTGGTGTGTGAGTGTGTGTCGTGCCAGTGGTGTGTGAGTGTGTGTCGTGCCAGTGGTGTGTGAGTGTGTGTCGTGCCAGTGGTGTGTGAGTGTGTGTCGTGCCAGGGGTGTGTGAGTGTGTGTCGTGCCAGTGGTGTGTGAGTGTGTGTCGTGCCAGGGGTGTGTGAGTGTGTCGTGCCAGGGGTGTGTGAGTGTGTCGTGCCAGTGGTGTGTGAGTGTGTGTCGTGCCAGTGGTGTGTGAGTGTGTGTCGTGCCAGTGGTGTGTGTCGTGCCAGTGGTGTGTGAGTGTGTGTCGTGCCAGTGGTGTGTGAGTGTGTCGTGCCAGGGGTGTGTGAGTGTGTGTCTTGCCAGTGGTGTGTGAGTGTGTGTCGTGCCAGTGGTGTGTGAGTGTGTGTCGTGCCAGTGGTGTGTGTCGTGCCAGTGGTGTGTGAGTGTGTGTCGTGCCAGGGGTGTGTGAGTGTGTGTCGTGCCAGTGGTGTGTGAGTGTGTGTCGTGCCAGTGGTGTGTGAGTGTGTGTCGCGCCAGTGGTGTGTGAGTGTGTGTCGCGCCAGTGGTGTGTGAGTTTGTGTCGCGCCAGTGGTGTGTGAGTGTGTGTCGCGCCAGTGGTGTGTGAGTGTGTGTCGTGCCAGTGGTGTGTGAGTGTGTCGTGCCAGTGGTGTGTGAGTGTGTCGTGCCAGTGGTGTGTGAGTGTGTGTCGTGCCAGTGGTGTGTGAGTGTGTGTCGTGCCAGTGGTGTGTGTCGTGCCAGTGGTGTGTGAGTGTGTGTCGTGCCAGTGGTGTGTGTCGTGCCAGTGGTGTGTGAGTGTGTGTCGTGCCAGTGGTGTGTGAGTGTGTGTCGTGCCAGTGGTGTGTGAGTGTGTGTCGTGCCAGTGGTGTGTGAGTGTGTGTCGTGCCAGTGGTGTGTGAGTGTGTGTCGTGCCAGTGGTGTGTGAGTGTGTGTCGTGCCAGGGGTGTGTTGAGCATGTAGAGTTTGCCCTGCGGCTTGGTTCCACCTGAACACACACAGCTGAAGTGGGACGTGTTGAATGGCTGACAGGATGTTTGTATTTTGTCTGGGAGTGTGTGATCATGCGAGACAGGCTTGGAGCTCTCGACAAGGATCAAAACAGCATGGTTTGTTTTTGTGGACTCGCATATCTACGGTGTGTGTGTGGCTATGTGTGTATGTGTGTATAAAGTATGGGTGTGTGTGTGTGACTCTGTGTCTGCCTTCAATGTGTGTGTGTGTGTGTGTGTGTGTGTGTGTGTGTGTGTGTGTGTGTGTGTGTGTGTGTGTGTGTGTGTGTGTGTGTGTGTGTGTGTGTGTTTGTGTTCAATATGTATGTGTGTGTGTGTGTGTCTGTGTTCAATGTGTATCTGTGTGCGTGTGTGCGTCTGCGTTCAATGTGTATGTGTGTGTTTGTGTGAATGTTTGTGTTTGTCTGCGTTCAATGTATTGTGTGGGTCTGCGTTCAATGTGTATGTGTGTGTGTATTGTTAAGTGGGTGTGTGAGTGTTTGTGTGTGTGTGTGTCTGCGTTCAATGTGTATGTGTGTGTGTGTGTGTGTGTATTGTAAGTGTGTCTGTGTGTGTGTGTGTATTGTACGTGTGTGTATGTGTGTGTGAGTGTGTGTGCGTGTGTCTGCGTTCAACTTGTGTGTGTGTATTGTAAGTGTGTGTTTGTGTGTGTCTGCGTTCATTGTAAGTTTGTGTATGTGTTTGTGAGTGTGTGTGTGTATCTGCATTCAACGTGTGTATGTATGTGTGTGTGTGTGTGTATGTGTGTGTGAGTGTGTGTTGTGTTTGCGTTCAACATGTGTGTGTGTGTGTATTGTAAGTGTGTGTGTGTATGTATGTGTGAGAGTGTGTGTTTGTGTGTACCGTATATATATGTGTGTGTGTGTGTATGTGTGTGTGAGTGTGTGTTGTGTTTGCGTTCAACATGTGTGTGTGTGTATTGTAAGTGTGTGTATGTATGTGTGAGTGTGTGTGTGTGTGTACCGTATATATGTGTGTGTGTGTGTGTGTGTGTACCGTATATATGTGTGTGTGTGTGTGTGTGTGTGTGTGTGTACCGTATATATGTGTGTGTGTGTGTGTGTGTGTGTGTGTAAAATCCTTCCACCATATAGAACGGCAGATCACCTCTCGACACTCCAACTCCTCTCCTACTCACTCTTTAAACCCACATCGAGGAGACTTCTGAAGTTGTTACGGTCCATTATGCCTCCCCTTTCAACTCCTTATCCTGGAGAACATGTTGAAATCTCAAGTTATGAGTCAAGTAGGTAGCCTAGTGGGGCGGCAGGTAGCCTAGTGGTTAGAGCGTTGGACTAGGAACCGAAAGGTTGCTAGATCGAATCCCCGAGCTGACAAAGTAAAAAATCTGTCGTTCTGCCCCTGACCAAGGCAGTTAACCCACTGTTCCCTGGTAGGCTGTCATTGAAAATAAGAATTTGTTCTTAACTGACTTGCCTAGTTAAATTAAGGTAAAATAAATAAAGTACACCGCTGCCACGACTCAAAGTCAAGAGGTAACATAATATCCAATCAGAGAGTCAGAGGAAGAACATGTTAGAGGATTATATTAAAACCTCAGAAAACAACTTTCTTTCTGCAACTCCTTCCGTGTTTCTACTTTGTCCACTGAGTGACTGTGTCGGCTCCTAAAGACGGAAAAGAAAGTAGAGAGAAAGAGGGGAGGAATAGAAGAAGTAACCAGAGGGAAAGGGAGAGGTAAAAAGAGAGACAGAACTGTGGAGGTGTATTCCCTGGGCTGTAGCCAGAAAATATCCTACTGTCTCTCTACCTGTTCACTAGCCCAGAGCAGGGCTCCTCTACTGTCTCTCTACCTGTTCACTAGCCCAGAGCAGGGCTCCTCTACTGTCTCTCTACCTGTTCACTAGCCCAGAGCAGGGCTCCTCTACTGTCTCTCTACCTGTTCACTAGCCCAGAGCAGGGCTCCTCTACTGTCTCTCTACCTGTTCACTAGCCCAGAGCAGGGCTCCTCTACTGTCTCTCTACCTGTTCACTAGCCCAGAGCAGGGCTCCTCTACTGTCTCTCTACCTGTTCACTAGCCCAGAGCAGGGCTCCTCTACTGTCTCTCTACCTGTTCACTAGCCCAGAGCAGGGCTCCTCTACTGTCTCTCTACCTGTTCACTAGCCCAGAGCAGGGCTCCTCTACTGTCTCTCTACCTGTTCACTAGCCCAGAGCAGGGCTCCTCTACTGTCTCTCTACCTGTTCACTAGCCCAGAGCAGGGCTCCTCTACTGTCTCTCTACCTGTTCACTAGCCCAGAGCAGGGCTCCTCTACTGTCTCTCTACCTGTTCACTAGCCCAGAGCAGGGCTCCTCTACTGTCTCTCTACCTGTTCACTAGCCCAGAGCAGGGCTCCTCTACTGTCTCTCTACCTGTTCACTAGCCCAGAGCAGGGCTCCTCTACTGTCTCTCTACCTGTTCACTAGCCCAGAGCAGGGCTCCTCTACTGTCTCTCTACCTGTTCACTAGCCCAGAGCAGGGCTCCTCTACTGTCTCTATACCTGTTCACTAGCCCAGAGCAGGGCTCCTCTACTGTCTCTCTACCTGTTCACTAGCCCAGAGCAGGGCTCCTCTACTGTCTCTATACCTGTTCACTAGCCCAGAGCAGGGCTCCTCTACTGTCTCTCTACCTGTTCACTAGCCCAGAGCAGGGCTCCTCTACTGTATTCATCACATTCAGATACTCAGCACAGGGCACAATAGGATACAGGGTATGTGTCCCAAATGGCACCCTATTCCCTTTATAGTGTAGCTATAGGCCCTGGTCAAAAGTAATGTACTATATAGAATAGGGGGCCATATGGGGCGCAGCCAGGGACTGTATGGTTCAGGTCCTTTGTTTTTTCTCGGCCTCTCCCTCTCTCTGTTTCTATCTTTATTGCTTTCCAATTCTCTCTCTCTCTCTCTCTCTCTCTCTCTCTCTCTCTCTCTCTCTCTCTCTCTCTCTCTCTCTCTCTCTCTCTCTCTCTCTCTCTCTCCCTCTCCCTCTCCCTCTCCCTCTCCCTCTCCCTCCTCCTCCTCCTCCTCCTCTCCGCCTCCATCTCTCTCTCTCGCTCTCTCCCTATGGACTCTGGACTCATAACAGGATTGAATGGTGGTCTAGCATGGGACTTGGCAGGAACCCACTCATCCTCACCTCATGTGTTGGGGTGATATACTGTGAACAGAGAGAGAATAGGTATCTGCTAACGACCTTGTCTCTGCACTGTGAGTTCTCCACTGTGTGCTCTGTGCTCTCCTGTCTGTGTGTTGTGAGTCTGCAGGGTGTGCCCACAGGGATTTTCTTACTATGTGTGCCGCGAGCAAATAGGAATTGGGAATTGAATAAATGCATCTGGGAATACTTTAAAAAAAAGGTTTAATGGGTGAAATTGAATTTGAGAGGAGAGTGAAAAGCAGACAACAAGACAGAGAGTAGGAGTAGTGGTAAATGGATCTCCTCTTTACACAATTAAATGAATTTTCAGTGTGTTTGCACCCATTTCCGTTGTGAGTGTGTTTGAGCCAGAGAGAGCATGTGAAGGAGAGAATCTAGAATTGTTTGTCTTTCTCTCTATCCCACTTTTTCTCGCTCTCTATCTCTCTCTCTCTCTCTGTGCGTGTGTGTGTGTGTGTGTGTGTGTGTGTGTGTGTGTGTGTGTGTGTGTGTGTGTGTGTGTGTGTGTGTGTGTGTGTGTGTGTGTGTGTGTGTGTGTGTGTGTGTGTGTGTGTGTCATTTCAGCCGATTTCTCTCCCCAAAAAACGCTTGAGAAGAGCACCACACAGTCAGGCAAAAATGAACAGAATGAGTCTGACCTTCGGACAAAATCAAGAGCAAAATGTTGTCTGTCTGGCCATCCCCCCTCTTTCTCTGTCCTCTCTCCATTCCTCCTCTCCTCTTTCCATGCCCCTCTCCATCTATCCTCTCTTACCCTGTCCTCTCTCCATCCCTCCTCTCCACTTTCCCTGCCCACACTCCATCCCTCCTCTCCACTTTCCCTGCCCCTCTCCATCTCTCCACTTTCCCTGCCCCTCTCCATCTCTCCTCTTTCCCTGCCCCTCTCCATCTCTCCTCTTTCCCTGCCCCCTCTCCATCCCTCCTCTCCACTTTCCCTGCCCCTCTCCATCTCTCCTCTTTCCATGCCCCCTCTCCACCCCTCCAATCTTCTTTCCCTGCCCTCTCTCCATCCCTCCTCTCCACTTTCCCTGCCCCCTCTCCATCCCTCCTCCCTCCCTCTCAATCTCTCCTCTCCTCTTGCCCTAACCTCTCTCCATCCCTCCTCCCTCCTCCCCACTTTCCCTGCCCCCTCTCCATCCCTCCTCTCCTCTTTCCCTGCCCCCTCTCAATCTCCCCTCTCCACTTTCCCTGCCCCCTCTCCATCTCTCCTCTCGTATTTCCCTGCCTCCCCTCCATCTCTCCTCTTTCCCTGCCCCCTCTCCATCTCTCCTCACCTCTCTCCCTGTCCCCTCTCCATCCCTCCACTCCTCTTTCCTTGCCCCTCTCCATCCCTCCTATCCTCTTTCCCTGCCCCTCTCCATCCCTCCTATCCTCTTTCCCTGCTCCCTCTCCATCCCTCCTCTCCACTTTCCCTGCCCCTCTCCATCTCTCCTCTTTCCCTGCCCCTCTCCATCTCTCCTCTTTCCCTGCCCCCTCTCCATCCCTCCTCTCCACTTTCCCTGCCCCTCTCCATCTCTCCTCTTTCCCTGCCCCTCTCCATCTCTCCTCTTTCCCTGCCCCCTCTCCATCCCTCCTCTCCACTTTCCCTGCCCCTCTCCATCTCTCCACTTTCCCTGCCCCTCTCCATCTCTCCTCTTTCCCTGCCCCTCTCCATCTCTCCTCTTTCCCTGCCCCTTCTCCATCCCTCCTCTCCACTTTCCCTGCCCCTCTCCATCTCTCCTCTTTCCATGCCCCCTCTCCACCCCTCCAATCTTCTTTCCCTGCCCTCTCTCCATCCCTCCTCTCCTCTTTCCATGCCCCTCTCCATCTATCCTCTCTTACCCTGTCCTCTCTCCATCCCTCCTCTCCACTTTCCCTGCCCACACTCCATCCCTCCTCTCCACTTTCCCTGCCCCTCTCCATCTCTCCACTTTCCCTGCCCCTCTCCATCTCTCCTCTTTCCCTGCCCCTCTCCATCTCTCCTCTTTCCCTGCCCCCTCTCCATCCCTCCTCTCCACTTTCCCTGCCCCTCTCCATCTCTCCTCTTTCCATGCCCCCTCTCCACCCCTCCAATCTTCTTTCCCTGCCCTCTCTCCATCCCTCCTCTCCACTTTCCCTGCCCCCTCTCCATCCCTCCTCCCTCTCATCTCTCCTCTTTCCATGCCCCTCTCCATCTATCCTCTCTTACCCTGTCCTCTCTCCATCCCTCCTCTCCACTTTCCCTGCCCACACTCCATCCCTCCTCTCCACTTTCCCTGCCCCTCTCCATCTCTCCTCTTTCCCTGTCCCTTCTCCATCCCTCCTCCCCACTTTCCCTGCCCCTCTCCATCTCTCCAACTCTCCTCTTTCCCTGCCCCCTCTCCACTTTCCCTGCCCCCTCTCCACTTTTCCTGCCCCCTCTCCACTTTTCCTGCCCCCTCTCCACTTTTCCTACACCCTCTCCATTTTTCCTACACCCTCTCCACTTTCCCTACCCCCTCTCCAATTTTCCTGCCCCCTCTCCACTTTTCCTACACCCTCTCCACTTTCCCTACCCCCTCTCCACTTTCCCTACCCCCTCTCCACTTTCCCTAACCCCTCTCCACTTTCCATGCCTCCTCTCCATCTCCACTCCCTCTCCATTTCTCCTCTTTCCATGCCCCACTCCATCCCTCCTTTCTTACCCTGTCCTCTCTCCATCCCTCCTCTCCACTTTCTCTGCCCCTCTCCATCTCTCCTCTTTCCATGCCCCCCCTCCATCCCTCCTCTCCTCTTTCCCTGCCCCCTCTCATCTCTCCTCTGACCCTGCCAATCTCCATCTCTCCTCTCCTCTCACCCTGCCCTCTCTCAGTTACCCTCCTCTCCTCTCACCCTGTCCTCTCTCTGTTACCCTCCTCTCCTCTCACCCTGCCCTCTCTCTGTCACCCTCCTTTCCTCTCACCCTACCCTCTCTCTGTTACCCTCCTCTCCTCTCACCCTGCCCTCTCTCTGTTACCCTCCTCTCCTCTCACCCTGCCCTCTCTCTGTTACCCTCCTCTCCTCTCACCCTGCCCTCTCTCTGTTACCCTCCTCTCCTCTCACCCTGCCCTCTCTCTGTTACCCTCCTCTCCTCTCACCCTGCCTTCTCTCTGATACCGTCCTTTCCTCTCACCCTACCTTCTCTCTGTTACCCTCCTCTCCTCTCACCCTGCCCTCTATCAGTTACCCTCCTCTCCTCTCACCCTGCCCTCTCTCTGTTACCCTCCTCTCCTCTCACCCTGCCCTCTCTCTGTTACCCTCCTCTCCTCTCACCCTGCCCTGTCTCTGTTACTCTCCTCACCTCTCCTCTCCTCTCACCCTACCCTCTCTCTATTACCCTCCTCTCCTCCTGCCCTCTCTCTGTTACCCTCCTCTCCTCTCACCCTGCCCTCTCTCTGTTACCCTCCTCTCCTCTCACCCTGCCCTCTCTCTGTTAACCTCCTCTCCTCTCCTCTCACCCTGCCCTCTCTCTATTACCCTCCTCACCTCTCACCCTGCCCTCTCTCTGTTACCCTCCTCTCCTCTCACCCTGCCCTCTCTCTGTTACCCTCCTCTCCTCTCACCCTGCCCTCTCTCTATTACCCTCCTCTCCTCTCCTCTCACCCTACCCTCTCTCTGTTACCCTCCTCTCCTCTCACCCTGCCCTCTCTCTGTTACCCTCCTCTCCTCTCACCCTGTCCTCTCTCTGTTACCCTCCTCTCCTCTCACCCTGCCCTCTCTCTGTTACCCTCCTCTCCTCTCACCCTGCCCTCTCTCTGTTACCCTCCTCTCCTCTCACCCTGCCCTCTCTCTGTTACCCTCCTCTCCTCTCACCCTGCCCTCTCTCTGTTACCCTCCCCACTGCAGAACAACTACAATAGACCACAAGAGTACTTTCTGTTCCGTTCCTCCTATCCCCATGTATTGTACCAATATATTATGTCAATTCCAGTAATGGTTATAGGCATACAGTAGCAGAATATGTAATCCTGAAGAAATAAACAACTACCAATGAACAGTGATTATGTCATTATTATGCAATTGCCATTTCTAGCTCTTTTCTAAATAAATAACCAGGAAATAGTGGAACGTCTAATAAAGTGTAACGAAGACTACTGCGTATGGACAAAGAGACATGGGACAGCAACTGTCCTACTGAAGGTAGTAAACCTCATGGTAGTGAATTTCACACATCAATTGCTATTGAAACGTATATCCAAGTCTACACAGCCAAGAGAGAAACAATAGTGACTTTTAGCGACTTTTCTTTGTCATCATAATCATCTCATATGGAGAGCATCATCTCGCTCAGTTTCTGCAAATCTAAGACTTTAGATCTCACTATCTTTCCTATACTTCCTTTCCTCATTTGCCAACTCTTCTTTGTCCCCCTTTTCCCTTTCCCTTTCTCCATCCCTCCATCTACCCCTTTCTCCATCCATCCACCCATCTATATATCTACAGTTGAAGTCGAAAGTTTACATACACTTAGGTTGGAGTCATTAAAACTCATTTTTCAACCACTCCACATATTTCTTGTTAACAAACTATAGTCGGTTAGGACTTCTACTTTGCAATTTTATCAACAATTGTTTACAGACAGATTATTTCACTTATAATTCACTGTATCACTATTCCAGTGGGTCAGACGTTTACATACACTAAGTTGACTGTGCCTTTAAACAGCTTGGAAAATTCCAGAAAATTATGTCATGGCTTTAGAAGCTTCTGATAGGCTAATTGACATCATTTGAGTCAATTGGAGGTGTACCTGTGGATGTTTTTCAAGGCCTACCTTCAAACTCAGTGCCTCTTTGCTTGACATTATGGGAAAATCAAAAGAAATCAGCCAAGATTTTAAAATCAGCCAAGATTGTAGACCTCAACAAGTCTGGTTCATCCTTGGGAGCAATTTCCAAACGCCTGAAGGTACCACGTTCATCTGTACAAACAATAGTACGCTAGTATAAACACCATGGGACCATGCAGCCGTCATACCGCTCAGGAAGGAGACGCATTCTGTCTCCTAGAGATTAACGTACTTTGGTGCGAAAAGTGCAAATCAATCCCAGAACAACAGCAAAGGACCCTGTGAAGATGCTGGAGGAAACAGGTAGAAAGTATCTATATCCACAGTAAAACGAGTCCTATATCGACATAACCTGAAAAGGGGACTCAGCAAGAAAGAAGCCACTGCTCCAAAACTGCCATAAAAAAGCCAGACTACGGTTTGAAACTGCATATGGGGACAAAGATCGTACTTTTTGGAGAAATGTCCTCTGGTCTGATGAAACAAAAATAGAACAGTTTGACCCTAATGACCATCGTTATATTTGGAGGGAAAAGGGGGAGGCTTGCAAGCCGAAGAAAACTATCCCAACCTTGAAGCACGGGGGTGGCAGCATCATGTTGTGGGGTTGCTTTGCTGCAGGAGGGATTGGTGCACTTCACAAAATAGATGACATCATGAGGGAGGAAAATGATGTGTATATATTGAAGCAACATCTCAAGACATCAGTCAGGAAGTTAAAGCTTGGTCGCAAATGGGTTTTCCAAATGGACAATGACCCCAATCATTCTTCCAAAGTTGTGGCAAAATGGCTTCAGGACAACAAATTCAAGGTATTGGAGTGGCCATCTCAAAGCCCTGACCTCAACCCTATAGGGCAGAACTGAAAAAGCGTGTGTGAGCAAGGATGCCTACAAACCTGATTCAGTTACACCAGCTCTGTCAGGAGGAATGTGACAAAATTCTCCCAACTAATTGTGGGAAGCTTGTGGAAGGCTACCCGAAACGTTTGACCAAAGGTAAACAATTTAAAGGCTATGCTACCGAATACTAATTGAGTGTATATAAACTTCTGACCCACTGGGAATGTGATGAAATATATAAAATCTGAAATAAACTTCCGACTTCAACTCTATCTATCTATGTATTGTTCCGTCAGAAAGTTGCCTCTCTCAACTTTGTTGGGCTTGGCACAAGGTTGAAACCTAGCAGAGGAGAACGGCCGCAAGCACACAGACTAATATTTGTTGTCGCTAAACTGAGCAAACACGGATAAACGGCCTCTCTCTCTCTCTCTCTCTCTCTCTCTCTCTCTCTCTCTCTCTCTCTCTCTCTCTCTCTCTCTCTCTCTCTCTCTCTCTCTCTCTCTCTCTCTCTCTCTCTCTCTCTCTCTCTCATATATATATATATATTTTCCGCCTACCTTTCTGCTTCCTTTATCTCTCTCTTTCTGCTCCGCTTCAAAGTTGTTTGTGGTGATTGGTGGTTTAAGGGATGTGTGTGTGTTGGGGGGGGGGGGGGGGGGGACCTTCACCTCAGAAGCCCACTATTTCAGACCGAATCATTCCCTGTGAGTCAGTGGAGACACACCTGTCCACTACTCCAGTAAGCTTTAAGTTTTAAGAGATTGAAACAAAGCACACCAAGGTCTGTAACCTAATCTCCTTTATACACCTCTACTGTGTCATTTCAGTACACTGTCTGAAGGCCCCAACACATTCTGCCTGCTGGTATATCTGTGTATAGCCGGCTGGGAGCTGAAAGCCACACTGAATGAGGAGTGAACAATGAACACACCACTGTCTTCTATATTCTGCAGCTAAATCATGGCAATGGTCTTCACCAGATAACACCTTCCATGGCAATTCACCTTCATTTTTTTTATTTCCACTTACAATGACGACATTGATGTAAATAACAAGTATTCTAATCCATCAAATAACAAAATTAAAGGTCCATTAATGCCAAATTACACTGTTACAAAACGAGATTCCAGTCTATAGGCCTATGTTGCATTGGGCTGCCCTGTTGCTGCCTGACTAAAAATAAACCAAACCAGACCACTCTATTATCATGTCAAATAAAATAAAATGTTATTGGTCACATACACATGGTTAGCAGATGTTATTGCGAGTGTAACAAAATGCTTATGCTTCTATATCCGACAGTGCAGCAGTATCTAACAGGTAATATCTAACAAATTCCACAACAAAACCCAATACACACAATCTAGTAAAGGAATGGGATAAGAATATATAAGTATAAAATATATGGATGAGCAGTGACCGAGCGGCTAAGATGCAACAGATAGTAAAGAATAAATAGTGAAGGATACAGTACATATACATATACATATGAGATTAGTAATGCGAGATATGTAAACATTCTTAAAATGACATTATTAGAGTGACTAGTGTTCCATTTATTAAAGTGGCCAATGATATCAAGTCTGTAGGTAGGCAGCCACCTCTCTGTGCTAGTGGTGGCTGTTTAACAATCTGATGGCCTTGAGATAGAAGCTGTTTTTCAATCTCTCTGTCCCAGCTTTGATGCACCTGTACCGACCTCGCCTTCTGGATGATAGCGGGGTGAACAGGCAGTGGCTCGGGTGGTTATTGTCCTTGATGATCTTTTTTGCCTTTCTGTGACATCGGGTGCTATAGGTGTCATGGAGGGCAGGTAATTTGCACCGGTGATGAGTTGTGCAGACCGCACCACCCTCTGGAGAGCCTTGCGGTTGTGGGCGTACCAGGCGGTGATACAGTCCAACAGGATCCTCTCAATTGTGCAACTGTAAAAGTTAGTGAGGGTTTTTGGTGACAAGCCACTTTTTTTTAGCCTCCTGAGGTTGAAGAGGCACTATTGCGCCTTCTTCACCACGCTGTCTGTGTGGGTGGACCATTTCAGTTTGTCCGTGATGTGTACGCCAAGGAACTTAAAACTTTCCACCTTCTCCACTGCTGTCCCATCGATGTGGATAGAGGGGTGCTCCCTTTGCTGTTTCCTGAAGTCCACGACCATCTCCTTTGTTTTTTTGATGTTGAGTGAGAGGTTGTTTTCCTGACACCACACTCCGAGGGCCCTCACCTCCACCCTGTAGATTGTCTCGTAATTGTTGGTAATCAAGCCTACCACTGTAGTGTCGTCTGCAAACTTGATGATTCAGTTGGAGGCGTGCATGGCCACGCAGTCGTGGGTGAACAGGGAGTACAGGAGGAGGCTGAGAACACACCCTTGTGGGGCCCCAGTGTTGAGATCAGCGGAATGGAGATGTTGTTTCTTACCTTCACCACCTGCGGGTGGCCCGTCAAGAAGTCCAGAACCCAGTTGCACAGGGCGGGGTCGAGACACAGGGTCACAAGCTTAATAATGAGTTTGGAGGGTACTATGGTGTTGAATGCTGAGCTGTAGTCAATGAACAGCATTCTTACATAAGTATTCCTCTTGTCCAATGGGATAGGGCAGTGTGCAGTGTGATGGCGATTGCATTGTCTGTGGACCTATTGGGGCGGATAGCAAATTGAAGTGGGTCTAGGGTATCAGGTAGGGTGGAGGTGATATGATCCTTGACTAGACTCTCAAAGCACTTCATGACAGAAGTGAGTGCTACGGGGCGATAGTCATTTAGTTCAGTTACCTTTGCTTTCTTGGGAACAGGAACAATAGTGGCCATCTTGAAGCATGTGGGGACAGCAGACTGGGATAGGGATGAACTTGGATTGTTAGCTAATCCAAGTTTATCATTTTAAAAGGCTAATTGATCATTAGAAAACCCTTTTGCAATTATGTTAATAGAGCTGAAAATTGTTGTTCTGATTAAAGAAGCAATACAACTGGCCTTCTTTAGACTAGTTGAGTATCTGGAGCATAAGCATTTGTGAGTTCGATTACAGGCTCAAAATGGCCAGAAACAAAGCACTTTCTTCTGAAACTCGTGAAACTTGTTCTGAAAAATGAAGGCTATTCCATGCGAGAAATTGCCAAGAAACTGAAGATCTCATACAACGTTGTGTACTACTCCCTTCACAGAACAGCTCAAACTGGACCTAACCAGAATAGAAAGAGGAGTGGGAGGCCCCAGTGCACAACTGAGCAAGAGGACAAGTACATTAGAGTGTCTAGTTTGAGATACAGACGCCTCACAAGTCCTCAACTGGTAGCTTAATTTAATAGTACCCGCAAAATACCGTCTCAACGTCAACAGTGAAGAGACGTCTTCGGGATGCTGGCCTTCTAGGCAGAGTTGCAAAGAAAAGCCATATCTCAGACTGGCCAATAAAAAGAAAATATTATGATGGGCAAAGAACACATACACTGGACAGAGGAAGATTGGAAAAAAGTGTTATGGACAGACAAATCTAAGTTTGAGGTGTTCTGATCACAAAGAAGAACATTCATGAGATGCAGAAAAAATGAAAAGATGCTGGAGGAGTGCTTGACGCCATCTGTCATACATGGTGGAGGCAATGTGATATCTGAGGGTGCTTTGGTGGTGGTAAAGTGGGAGATTTGTACAGGGTAAAAGGGATCTTGAAGAAAGAAGGCTATCACTCCATTTTGCAACGCCATGTAATATCCTGTGGACAGCACTTAATTGGAGCCAATTTCCTCCTACAACAGGACAATGACCCAAAGCACAGCTCCAAACTATGCAAGAACTATTTAGAGAAGAAGCAGTCAGCTGGTATTCTGTCTACAATGGAGTGGCCAGCACAGTCACCGGATCAAACTCCACTGAGCTGTTGTGGGAGCAGCTTGACCGTATGGTGCGTAAGAAGTGCCCATCAAGCCAATCCAACTTGTGGGAGGTGCTTCAGGAAGCATGGGGTGAAATCTCTTCAGATTACCTCAACAAATTGACAACTAGAATGCCAAGGTCTGCAAGGCTGTAATTGCTGCAAATGGACGATTCTTTGACGAAAGCAACGTTTGAAGGACGCAATTATTATTAAAAATCAATGAAAAATCAATTAAATTTTTTTATTTATAACCTTGTCAACGTCTTGACTATATTTCCTATTCATTTTGCAACTAATTTCATGTATGTTTTCATGGAAAACAAGGACATTTCTAAGTGACCCCAAACTTTTGAACGGTAGTGTACGTCTCGTGTTTGAGCCGTTGAATTGCGACTCCACTTTGTCTCTATATTAACACTTTGCCTGTTTGATTGCCATACGGAGGAAATAACTACACTGTTTGTATTCGTATTTCCGGTCGCCTTGCCATGATTAAAGGGGTTGGTACATGCTTTCAGTTTTGCGCGAATGCTGCCATCAATTCACGGTTTCTGGTTAGGGAAGGTTTTAATAGACACAGTGGGTACAACATATTAGTCAATGTTATTATCTGAGGCTACCCGGAACATATCCCAGTCCACGTGATTGAAGCAATCTTGAAGCGTGGAATCCAATTGGTCAGACCAGCGTTGGATAGACCTAAGCACAGGCGCTTCCTGTTTTAGTTTCTGCCTATAGGAGGGGGGCAACAAGATCGAGTCATGGTCAGATTTGCCAAAAGGAGTGCGGGGGAGGGCCTTGTATGCATCCCGGAAGTTAGAGTAGCAATGGTCGAGCGTGGTACTCGCTCATGTACAGCAATATATATGCTGATAGAATTTAGGCAGCCTTGTTCTCAAATTAGCTTTGTTAAAATCCCCAGCTACAATAAAAGCAGCCTCAGGATATATGGTTTCCAGTTTGCATAAAGTCCAGTGAAGTTCCTTGATGTCCATCTTGGTATCCGCTTGCGGGGGGATATACACGGCTGTGACGATAACTGAGGATTGTTCTCTTGGGAGATAATACCATCTGCATTTGATTGTGAGGAATTCTAGGTCAGGTGAACAAAAGGACTTGAGTTCCTGTATTTTGTCACAATTACACCATGAGTCGTTAATCATGAATTATACACCCCCGCCCTTCTTCTTACCAGAGAGATGTTTATTCCTGTCGGTGCGATGCACTGAAAATTCCGTTGGCTGTATGGACTCCGACAGCATGTCCCCAGCTAGCCATGTTTCCGTGAAACAGAGTGTGTTACAATCCCGGATACCTCTTTGGAAAGCAACTCTTGCCCTGATTTCATCTACTTTGTTAACTAGGGACTGGACATTAGCGAGTAATAAACTTGGAAGCGGTGGGTGGTGTGCACGCATCCAAAGCCTCACTAGAAGACCGCTCCGGCACCCTCACTTCCGGCGGCGTTGTTTTGGGTCGGCCTCTGGCATCAGTTCAAATGCCCTGGGAGGTGCAGACAAAGGATCCGCTTTGGCAAAATCGTATTCCTTGTCGTAGGGCTGGTTGTGCTGGGAAGTTGACATCTCTCTGATATCCAATAGTTCTTCCTGGTTGTATGTGATAACACTTAAGGTTTTCTGGGCTAACAATGTAAGAAATAATACATAAAAAAACTAAATATTGCACAGTTTCCTAAGGACTAGAAGCGAAGCTGCCATCTCTATCGACGCCATCTTGAATCATAGTCTGGGATATTTTCCCTCCACCTCCAGGCCTACAGTAGGACATGTCAGGGGGGATAACTGGTGGCCAGTGTGGCATGGGAGATGTGTAGAGACAGGGTGACGACATGCCACACTGACCAACATGCTGTACCAACAGTGCCCCTGGGCTGATTACTATCCACTGGCTCTACCATCAGCCTTATAGGAGAGTAGGAGAAACACCACTGGATCTACCATCAGCCCTATAGGGAAGTAGGAAAAACACTGCTGGATCTACCATCAGCATAGGAGAAACACCACTGGATCTACCATCAGCATAGGAGAAACACCACTGGATCTACCATCAGCATAGGAGAAACACCACTGGATCTACCATCAGCATAGGAGAAACACCACTGGATCTACCATCAGCTTTATAAGGGAGTAGGAGAAACACTGCTGGATCTACCATCAGCATAGGAGTAACACCACTGGATCTTGAGGATCCAGTCTTATCATAGTGTAGACAGCTATTAGGAGTTGAGGATCCAGTCCTATCATAGTGTAGACAGCTATTAGGAGTTGAGGATCCAGTCCTATCATAGTGTAGACAGCTATTAGGAGTTGAGGATCCAGTCCTATCATAGTGTAGACAGCTATTAGGAGTTGAGGATACAGTCCTATCATAGTGTAGACAGCTATTAGGAGTTGAGGATCCAGTCCTATCATAGTGTAGACAGCTATTAGGAGTTGAGGATCCAGTCCTATCATAGTGTAGGCAGCTATTAGGAGTTGAGGATCCAGTCCTATCATAGTGTAGGCAGCTATTAGGAGTTGAGGATACAGTCCTATCATAGTGTAGACAGCTATTAGGAGTTGAGGATCCAGTCCTATCATAGTGTAGACAGCTATTAGGAGTTGAGGATCCAGTCCTATCATAGTGTAGACAGCTATTAGGAGTTGAGGATCCAGTCCTATCATAGTGTAGACAGCTATTAGGAGTTGAGGATACAGTCCTATCATAGTGTAGACAGCTATTAGGAGTTGAGGATCCAGTCCTATCATAGTGTAGACAGCTATTAGGAGTTGAGGATACAGTCCTATCATAGTGTAGGCAGCTATTAGGAGTTGAGGATACAGTCCTATCATAGTGTAGACAGCTATTAGGAGTTGAGGATACAGTCCTATCATAGTGTAGACAGCTATTAGGAGTTGAGGATCCAGTCCTATCATAGTGTAGACAGCTATTAGGAGTTGAGGATCCAGTCCTATCATAGTGTAGACAGCTATTAGGAGTTGAGGATACAGTCCTATCATAGTGTAGACAGCTATTAGGAGTTGAGGATACAGTCCTATCATAGTGTAGGCAGCTATTAGGAGTTGAGGATACAGTCCTATCATAGTGTAGACAGCTATTAGGAGTTGAGGATCCAGTCCTATCATAGTGTAGACAGCTATTAGGAGTTGAGGATACAGTCCTATCATAGTGTAGACAGCTATTAGGAGTTGAGGATACAGTCCTATCATAGTGTAGACAGCTATTAGGAGTTGAGGATCCAGTCCTATCATATATTTCATACAGCTGAACTCTCCCCCCCCCCCCCCCACCTTTCTCTTATTCAATGTGAGAATGCTACACAGTTAGGGTCCAGGTGTGACCAAACACTCCCAGCAGGTGATAAACACATGGCCGCCTCGTCGCTCGCAGGTACTTCCTGGACACGCCGTGCCACCCCGGAGCACCACCCACGCAGGTCGTCACGACGCCTCATCACGAGCCTCTCACACGCTAGGTGATGAGAATTCCGGAGTCAGTGGATACCATTTTTAGGTAGTTTCGCAAGCCAATGCTAACTAGCGTCAGCGCAATGACTGGAAGTCTACAGGTAGGGTAGCATACACAGAATACCTTTCAAATAGGCCCATGGCTCATAGTCTTTCCTCTTTCTGTTTCCCTGCGATAGTTATGCCATGCTGACGCCCAGCTTGGGCTCAACCCTGTGCCAGGTGGCATGCCCAGCCTGGGCTCAACCCTGTGCCAGGTGGCATGCCCAGCGTGGTCAGGTCATTAATAGGGTGCCAGCATGACCGGGCACACACATGGCATGACTGACCTGTATATGAGATCCGAGGGCCAAGTTAGGGATGGAGGGAGGGATGGAGGGACGGATGGTTGGACAGATGGAGGCAGAGGTGGGGTGAGAGAGAGGTAATGTACCACTAGCGCCCTGGCGTCTCCTCTGTTGCCCTGCAGTTCACCCCACAGTGGCCTAGAATAGCATCCCGCCCCAGGCATACACGCTAGCATGCAAACACACACACTGCCACACACACACACACGGCTAAAATGGCCCTCCATAGTACCCTCCAAACTCGTCATCAAGCTCGAGACCCTGGGTCTCGACCCCGCCCTGTGCAACTGGGTACTGGACTTCCTGACGGTCTGCCCCCAGGTGGTGAGGGTAGCTAACAACATCTCCACTCCGCTGATCCTCAACACTGGGGCCCCACAAGGGTGCGTTCTGAGCCCTTTCCTGTACTCCCTGTTCACCCACGACTGCGTGGCCATGCACGCCTCCAACTCAATCATCAAGTTTGCGGACGACACTACAGTGGTAGGCTTGATTACCAACAACGACGAGACGGCCTACAGGGAGAATGTGAGGGCGCTCGGAGTGTGGTGTCAGGAAAATAACCTCACACTCAACGTCAACAAAACAAAGGAGATGATTGTGGACTTCAGGAAACAGCAGAGGGAGCACCCCCCTATCTACATCGACGGGACAGTAGTGGAGAGGGTAGTAAGTTTTAAGTTCCTCGGCGTACACATCACGGACAAACTGAATTGGTCCACCCACACAGACAGCGTTGTGAAGAAGGCGCAGCAGCGCCTCTTCAACCTCAGGAGGCTGAAGAAATTTGGCTTGTCACCAAAAGCACTCACAAACTTCTACAGATGCACAATCGAGAGCATCCTGTCGGGCTGTATCACTGCCTGGTACGGCAACTGCTCCGCCCACAACCGTAAGGCTCTCCAGAGGGTCTGCACAACTCATCACTGGGGGCAAACTACCTGTTCTGCATGTTCACCCCAATATCATCCAGAAGGCGAGGTCAGTACAGGTGCATCAAAGCAGGGACCGAGAGACTGAAAAACAGCTTCTATCTCAAGGCCATCAGACTGTTAAACAGCCACCACTAACATCGAGTGGCTGCTGCCAACATACTGACTCAACTCCAGCTCACTTTAATAATGGAAATTTATGGAAATTTATCAAAAATGTATCACTAGCCACTTTAAACAATGCCACTTAATATAATGTATATGTATATACTGTACTCTATATCATCTACTGCATCTTTATGTAATACATGTATCACTAGCCACTTTAAACTATGCACTTTTATGTTTGCATACCCTACATTACTTATCTCACATGTATATACTGTACTCGATACCATCTACTGCATCTTGCCTATGCCGTTCTGTACCATCACTCATTCATATATCTTTATGTACATATTCTTTATCCCTTTACACTTGTGTGTATAAGGTAGTAGTTGTGGAATTGTTAGGTTAGATTACTCGTTGGTTATTACTGCATTGTCGGAACTAGAAGCACAAGCATTTCGCTACACTCGCATTAACATCTGCTAACCATGTGTATGTGACAAATAAAATAGGATTTGATTTGATTTGAAAACACTCAAGTAATGCACAAACACACACGCACACCATTGAGAAGTACACACACACACACCATTGAGAAGTACACACACACACACCGTTGACAAGTACACACACACACTGTTGAGAAGTACACACACACCGTTGACAAGTACACACACACACACACTGTTGAGAAGTACACACACACACACCGATGACAAGTACACACACACACACCGATGACAAGTACACACACACACACTGTTGAGAAGCACACACACACGCACACCATTGAGACGTACACACACACACACACACACACACACACACACACACACACACACACACACACACACACACACACACACACACACACACACACACACACACACACACACACACACACTTGAGAAGTACACACTCATGGTTGAGAGACACACTCTTGAGAAGCACAAACACATTGTTAAGAAAGACACACACTATTGCTGAGACAAGACTGTAGAATAGAGGAATGCCCTCTGGCATAATACAATAACAAGTGGCTGTCTTGTCACAGCAGAACAATAAAGGACCCAATTCCTGTGTTTTTTGGCTTGCACTGTAATGTACACACACACACACGCACGCACGCACACGAACACACACACACACACACACACACACACACACACACACACACACACACACACACACACACACACACACACACACACACACACACACACACACACACACACACACACACACACACACACACACACACTCCCACATTCCTCATGTCATACAGTACCGGCCTACAGCGGTGCGGTGTATAACAAGGCCAAAAACGTCCTGTTGAAGCAGCGTAAATAGATCATAACAGCACCTGTAAATAACCAACAGCACCTGTAAATAATTAACAGCACCTGTAAATAACCAACAGCACCTGTAAATAATCAACAGCACCTGTAAATAACCAACAGAACCTGTAAATAACCAACAGAACCTGTAAATAACCAACAGAACCTGTAAATAACCAACAGCACCTGTAAATAACCAACATAACCTGTAAATAACCAACAGCACCTGTAAATAACCAACAGCACCTGTACATAACCAACAGCACCTGCAAAATACCTGAAGCACTTTGATTTGATTGGATTTGAAATAACCACAGCCCCTGTAAATAACCCACAGCACCTGTAAATAACCAACACACCTGTAAATAACCAACAGCACCTGTAAATAGCCAACACACCTGTAAATAACCAACACACCAGTAAATATCCAACAGCACCTGTAAATAGCCAACACACATGTAAATTTGCCAACAGCACTGGCTCATAAATCTACCAGTACAGACCACCCTGAACACAGCACACTCACTACCTACATGAACATGAGTTCTCGTCCTCACAACAGCAGCAGCAATTTATTTGTTTGTGTGTGTGCGTGTGCACGTGTGTGGGAGTACTGTGTGCGTGCGTGTGTATGACTGCGGAATGCAATCCCTCAACAGTATTCATATAGAATCCACAACACCACAACACCTCTCCAGTACATTCAGTCATTACTCATCCCTCTATAAAAGACTACAAACAAATATCCCCACTACTGTACCCACTCAAACACCCAAACGGGAGACAAATATCAAACGCCAATCACATCAACTGTTACTGGCCATTTCCCATTACTTTGTGTGGGAGTGCGTTTATGAGAGAGCGCTGAAAAATGTTGTTTGGTGTGTTTGTTTTACAGATTAGGCCTGCTCCCTTTGAAAAGAAACCAGACATCTTATCAGGCCGCTTCCACAGACTCACAAATCATCACTCCATCTAAATGGTAGTCTTCAACAGGAGGGAGGGAAGTGGAGGGGGAAGTGGAGGGGGGTATGAGAGAGAGAGGAAATAGCTTGATAACAGGGAGACAGAGGGGAGGAAGAGGGAGATGGCCAGAAGGAATTAGAAGTGAAGGAACATGGGGGATGAAATAGAGGAATGTGCTTGACTGCGCCTGAATCCAGACCCTCTTATCCAGTGGCGGTCGGTGCAGTTTAAGACGAGGGAGAACAATCATTTATTTTCATGAGCATGGACTTATTTCTATTAGAGCATATTGGATATTACAGCATATTCCATTCACCCAGTTCAATGTAACATCGATAGGTTTAGATTACTACATGATACTAGAATTTTCCCTAAACCCATCATTTGTGGCCTAGTGGAGTCGTGTTTTCTGACTTGAACCTCCCTGTCTCTGTGTCCATCTCTGCACGCTCAACCCAACACCCCACGGTTTACCACGCCATCATGAGGTTGCTACAACCTAGCCTACGAATGAAAGTTTACAATGTAGATGCACAGGTTGAGAGAAAAATGTGAGTAATCAAACAAACAGTGACACCTTCAATAGCCACCTTGCACACTCTTCAATCAAATGTATTGGAAAAAACCTAGAGTTACCAGGCTTTGCCTGTATCTAGCTGATCTATGGTGGAATCATTAGTCCAAACAGTTACAAATTAGAATTTCTATTAGACAAATTCAGGCATGTTTATCTACATTTTTTTCTGTTTGCTTCTATTTAGGAAACTTTTTTCAACGGAATCGGCGTAATGAATACACCCCTGATCACCTGCACACACGGTCCACTTTCAAAGCAACCACATACAAACAGCATGATCACTTTGCTCACTGTATAATTCCTTCTCGCATCTGGTATATGCTAATTGCATGCAAATAAAGGTTGCTTCGCTACCACACCAACGGAAGACTTCTGTGAGAGCTCGATTTTAGGCCCGAACTCGACCCAAAACCAACGAGGAAGTCTGTTGCAGTGTTGGGATGGGTTGTATGAACCAATCGGTACGTCAACCAAAGCTCTTAATCGTGCCAGCCCGTTCTATTCAGTTTGACTCGCCATAAGTTCAGCGTCTGAACTGTGCATTATTCATGTCCACTTAACGGCACAAATATGTTTATTTAAGGAACATTGTCCTCTAATAACAATGGTTCTATTAGACCTATTTACAGGGGCCAGGCTTCTGGAGCAGTGAGCTGATGACTGTCCTGCCTCATGGCCTACTATATGTGTGTTTGTGTCTGTCTGGACAGCCAAGGTGAGGATACAATCATTGAGAAGGTATTATCTCATCCTTCTCCTCTCAAAGACGTCGTCTCACCCGAACCCAGCGCAACACAATCTGGAAATGGACTGAAGGAGCAATGCATGATGGGGATAACAGGGACAACATGGGAACCTCAGGTAGCATTAGGGCAAGGGTTTATCCCTTTGCTGTCAAATGTCCTTCTCGCTCGCATGCCCCATCTCCTATCGATCCCTCCTCCACTTACCCATCTATCCATTCCTCACTCCCTGTCGTGCCCTCTTCAGTACTTCCATCTCCTCCCCTTTCCCTTTTCACTCCCTCTTTCTCTCCCTCGTCCTCCCAGTTACACATTTCCTGACCACCTCTCACCTATATATTCCTGTCCATCCCTCTCTCTCTCCCTCTCCTATATGTGACCTGTACATGGTGTTTATGCTGCTCTCTGGGAGGAGAGGAGGAGGAAGAGAGAGAGAAGAGAGATCCGGCCTTAACATTGAAGCTGTCTGTTAATTAGGACCTAATTCTATATGGAACTCAGTAAGGCAGCAATTAATATAGATGGGATCACATAGTATCCTCCTCGGAGAGCCTGCAGTCCAGAGGCAGAGAGAGTGAGAGAGAGAGAGAGAGAGAGTGTGTGTGTGAGAGAGAGTGTGTGTGTGTGTGTGTGAGCGATAGAGAGAGGGGAAAGAGAGAGTGTGTAAGAAAGAGTGTGTGTGTGTGAGAAAAAGAGTGTGAGAGAGTGAGTGAGAGAGATAGAGAGAGGGGAAAGAGAGAGTGTGTGTGTGTGTGTGAGAAAAAGAGTGTGAGAGAGTGAGTGAGAGAGATAGAGAGAGGGGAAAGAGAGAGTGTGTGTGTGTGTGTGAGAAAAAGAGTGTGAGAGAGTGAGTGAGAGAGATAGAGAGAGGGGAAAGAGAGAGTGTGTAAGAGAGAGTGTGTGTGTGTGTGTGAGAAAAAGAGTGTGAGAGAGAGTGAGAGAGAGTGAGTGAGAGAGATATAGAGAGGGGAAAGAGAGAGTGTGAGAGTGAGAGTGTGTGTGAGAGAATGTGTGAGAGAGTGAAAGTGAGAGAGAGTGTGTGTGTGTGTGTGAGAGATAGAGTGAGTGAGAGAGATAGAGAGAGAGAGGGGAAAGAGAGAGAGTGTGTGTGTGTGTGAAAAAGAGTGTGTGTGAGAGAGAGAGAGAAAGAGAGAGAGAGAGAGAGAAAGAGTGTGTGTGTGTGTGTGCGTGTGCGTGTGCGTGTGTGTGTGTGTGTGTGTGTGTGTGTGTGTGTGTGTGTGTGTCTGCTTGTGGGTTTGGGCCCAAACCGTAATCTTCAGCAACCACATGAATTGCTGGCCCAGTTTCTGAAAGTCAATCTCGTAAACAGAGTGGAACCACAACAGCAATACTGTGACGTGTAAACAATTTCCCTGTATATTATTAGCAATTCTCTACAACAACCCAACCCATTAACATCTACAACAACCCATTATTAACTACAATACTGAGAAAATGGGACAATGGACAGCTACAGCTACAATCATCAAGTAAAGGTACATGTCGTGGGCATTTTGAGAGATCACGTAAAAAATAGAAAGACACAATCGAGCAAGAAAATCCACAAGTCCAATGACTAGTATGTATTAGCATGACTAGTATGTATTAGCGTGACTAGTATGTATTAGCATGACTAGTATGTATTAGCATGACTAGTATGTATTAGCATGCTCTCCAAATAAGACATGTCTTTACATCACTAGTGTACTGGCTCATTGGCAAAGGCAATAAAATCCGACGCAATTCATTCCGAGGCGCTGTTTTGTGTTGAATGGCAACGCTATTTTGGCATCACTCTCAATGTCAACATTTTATCTCGAGCCGAAAAACACAAGTATAGCACGGTGCTCCTATTTCACTCTCCCCTCAAAAAACGACGGATGAATTTCGAGTTTCATTGGCAGATAAAAGTAGGTACCCACAATGCAACTGAACGAGGTCAGGAGCGGATGGATGTATTATTCACGGTTTAGGGTAAGGGAAGAGGAGGGAAGAGGAGAAGAGGAGAGACAGACCATCGTTACTAGAGAGGTGAAGTTTCCAACCCTGCATTATTCCTGCTCTGTAATTAGGGGAGATTAAGGAGGAGTGCAGATCCCCGAAGAGCCGACACCGGACCCAATGCTGCTGCAATTAGCAAGCCAAATAAAAGTTTCCCTTACTGCTACTTTTATATGACACTTTTCCTAAATAATGCCCTATTTAAAGTGGAAACTTAAATAAAAATGTAAATGTTATTGGATTTTCTACATTGCAGGACTCATTTTTATTTTTGTAAACGTAAGTTTGATTGCTTAATTTGGTCGTCAGTAAACACAGCACTGATCTGTATTGTCAAAGAGCTCTAATTGTGTTTCATTGGTACACAGAACGTTTCCCCCAGGATTTAGGCTTGTTGAGGTGGATTTTTGAGAAGGTCAATCAGGCTTTCTTGTGTTTCCTTCAACAGTGGGGTCTTCCTATGTTTACCAAAGACCAGATGAAGCATTCAAAGAAAACAACACCCTCCCAACAACCAAACATTGGGAGGTTCAATAATGCTGTGGGTTGTTTTGCTCTCTCTGGTACTGGTGGCCTTGAATTTGTGCAAGACATCATGAAAACAGCTGATTATCAAGGTGTTTTGGAGTCCAATGTTCAACTGAGTGTCCAAAAACTCTCTATTGAAGGATGTGGGTCTTCCAGAAGGACAACGACCCCAAACACGCATCAAAAGCAGACTGGAATGGTTCAACAAGCAATGCTGGAATGTTCTGGAGTGGCCAGCGAAGAGACAAGATGTGAATCACAGCCATTACCTACGGCGAGAGCTGAAAACAGCAGTTGGTGATGGGAACCTCTCAAACGTTGAAGAATTAGAGCAGTTTACTGCTGAAGAGTGGGCCAAACTGCCAGTAGAGGTGTAGCAAGCTCATTGATGGCTACAAGAAACATCTCTTAGCAGTCATCTTGGCCAAAGGCGTTGCAACCAAGTACTAGCTCTTGGGTGCCAATCATTTTGTCCATTCCATTTGTCTTTATTTTCCTTTTTTTTTTTTACTGAAGTTTACAAAAATAAAATTGGTTTTGCAATGTTGAAAATCTAATAAGGTGTAGAGATCAAAAGTTATATATATTTAGTTTTTACTTATTTGAGAACAAAAAGGGAATTATTTCGGAAAAGTGCGGGGGAGGATATAGTGCAGTCAGTGTCTACATTTATTTTATTTAACCTTTATTTAACTAGGAAAGTCAGTTAAGAACAAATTCGTATTTTACAATGACGGCCTACCCCGGCCAATCCCTAACGACACTGGGACAATTGTGGGACTCCCAATCCCGGCCGGTTGTGATACAGCCTGGAATCAAACCAGGGTCTATAGTGACGCCTCTAGCACTGAGATGCAGTGCTTTAGACCGCTGTGCCACTCGGGAGCCCTGTGGTATTCCTCTTTTCTCTATGTTTCTCTTTGCTTCTCTTCCTCTTGCTTTCTGTTTCTGGTTTCTATCTCTCTTTCTTTCTTTCTCTTGCCCTCCCTCCCCTCCTCTTCCATCTTCCTCATCATTCTGGCTCTGAGGACAGTTCCCTAGCAGTTCAGATGGTGTTATAGCTGTGCTGTAGCATGTACGCGCACCTGTGACCCAGACTCAAACCAGCCATGTGTGTGGCCATGTTCCCTGCTGTGAGTCCACGTCTGTCCAGATCCATCAGTGTGTGTGTGTGTGTGTGTGTGTGTGTGTGTGTGAGAGGCACCAGGAGGTGGGTAACAGGTGTTAGGGCCACCTGGCTGGGCAGAGGTGGAGGTAGAGGTGGTGGGTGGAGACAGGGTGATGATTGGTGCTATATCGAACCTGTCGCCTCCACTCTATTCCAACACACATACTCCCTTGGACCAGGCTAGCTTACTGTAGCAATCCATGGATACCCCTAACCCTTAGTGTAGCAGTCCATGGAAAACCCTATCCCTTACTGTAGCAGTCCATGGATACCCCTAACCCTTACTGTAGCAGTCCATGGAAAACCCTATCCCTTACTGTAGCAGTCCATGGAAAACCCTATCCCTTAATGTAGCAGTCCATGGAAAACCCTATCCCTTACTGTAGCAGTCCATGGAAAACCCTATCCCTTACTGTAGCAGTCCATGGAAAACCCTATCCCTTACTGTAGCAGTCAATGGAAAACCCTATCCCTTACTGTAGCAGTCCATGGAAAACCCTATCCCTTAATGTAGCAGTCCATGGAAAACCCTATCCCTTACTGTAGCAGTCCATGGAAAACCCTAACCCTTAATGTAGCAGTCCATGGAAAACCCTATCCCTTAATGTAGCAGTCCATGGAAAACCCTAACCCTTAATGTAGCAGTCCATGGAAAACCCTATCGCTTACTGTAGCAGTCCATGGAAAACCCTAACCCTTAATGTAGCAGTCCATGGAAAACCCTATCCCCTAATGTAGCAGTCCATGGATACCCCTATCCCTTACTGTAGCAGTCCATGGAAAACCCTATCCCTTACTGTAGCAGTCCATGGAAAACCCTAACCCTTACTGTAGCAGTCCATGGAAAACCCTATCCCTTACTGTAGCAGTCCATGGAAAACCCTAACCATTACTGTAGCAGTGAATTGGAAAACTCTATCCCTTAATGTAGCAGTCCATGGAAAACCCTATCCCTTACTGTAGCAGTCCATGGAAAACCCTATCCCTTACTGTAGCAGTCCATGGAAAACCCTATCGCTTACTGTAGCAGTCCATGGAAAACCCTATCGCTTACTGTAGCAGTCCATGGAAAACCCTATCCCTTACTGTAGCAGTCCATGGAAAACCCTATCCCTTACTGTAGCAGTCCATGGAAAACCCTATCCCTTACTGTAGCAGTCCATGGAAAACCCTATCCCTTACTGTAGCAGTCCATGGAAAACCCTATCCCTTAATGTAGCAGTCCATGGAAAACCCTAACCCTTAATGTAGCAGTCCATGGAAAACCCTAACCCTTACTGTAGCAGTCCATGGAAAACCCTATCCCTTAATGCAGTCCATGGATACCCCTATCCCTTACTGTAGCAGTCCATGGAAAACCCTATCGCTTACTGTAGCAGTCCATGGAAAACCCTATCCCTTACTGTAGCAGTCCATGGAAAACCCTATCCCTTACTGTAGCAGTCCATGGAAAACCCTATCCCTTACTGTAGCAGTCCATGGAAAACCCTATCCCTTACTGTAGCAGTCCATGGAAAACCCTATCCCTTACTGTAGCAGTCCATGGAAAACCCTATCCTTTAATGTAGCAGTCCATGGAAAACCCTATCCCTTAATGTAGCAGTCCATGGAAAACCCTATCCCTTACTGTAGCAGTCCATGGAAAACCCTATCGCTTACTGTAGCAGTCCATGGAAAACCCTATCCCTTACTGTAGCAGTCCATGGAAAACCCTATCGCTTACTGTAGCAGTCCATGGAAAACCCTACCCCTTACTGTAGCAGTCCATGGAAAACCCTATCGCTTACTGTAGCAGTCCATGGAAAACCCTATCCCTTAATGCAGTCCATGGATACCCCTATCCCTTACTGTAGCAGTCCATGGAAAACCCTATCCCTTAACGTAGCAGTCCATGGAAAACCCTATCCCTTACTGTAGCAGTCCATGGAAAACCCTATCCCCTACTGTAGCAGTCCATGGAAAACCCTATCCCTTACTGTAGCAGTCCATGGAAAACCCTATCCCTTACTGTAGCAGTCCATGGAAAACCCTATCCCTTAATGTAGCAGTCCATGGAAAACCCTAACCCTTAATGTAGCAGTCCATGGAAAACCCTAACCCTTACTGTAGCAGTCCATGGAAAACCCTATCCCTTAATGCAGTCCATGGATACCCCTATCCCTTAATGTAGCAGTCCATGGAAAACCCTATCCCTTACTGTAGCAGTCCATGGAAAACCGTATCCCTTACTGTAGCAGTCCATGGAAAACCCTATCCCTTAATGTAGCAGTCCATGGAAAACCCTATCCCCTACTGTAGCAGTCCATGGAAAACCCTATCCCTTACTGTAGCAGTCCATGGAAAACCCTATCCCTTACTGTAGCAGTCCATGGAAAACCCTATCCTTTAATGTAGCAGTCCATGGAAAACCCTATCCCTTACTGTAGCAGTCCATGGAAAACCCTATCGCTTACTGTAGCAGTCCATGGAAAACCCTATCCCTTACTGTAGCAGTCCATGGAAAACCCTATCCCTTAATGTAGCAGTCCATGGAAAACCCTATCGCTTACTGTAGCAGTCCATGGAAAACCCTAACCCTTACTGTAGCAGTCCATGGAAAACCCTATCCCTTAATGTAGCAGTCCATGGATACCCCTATCCCTTACTGTAGCAGTCCATGGAAAACCCTATCCCTTACTGTAGCAGTCCATGGAAAACCCTATCCCTTACTGTAGCAGTCCATGGAAAACCCTATCCCTTACTGTAGCAGTCCATGGATACCCCTAACCCTTACTGTAGCAGTCCATGGAAAACCCTATCCCTTACTGTAGCAGTCCATGGAAAACCCTATCCCTTAATGTAGCAGTCCATGGAAAACCCTATCCCTTACTGTAGCAGTCCATGGAAAACCCTATCCCTTACTGTAGCAGTCCATGGAAAACCCTATCCCTTACTGTAGCAGTGAATTGGAAAACTCTATCCCTTAATGTAGCAGTCCATGGAAAACCCTATCCCTTACTGTAGCAGTCCATGGAAAACCCTATCCCTTACTGTAGCAGTCCATGGAAAACCCTATCGCTTACTGTAGCAGTCCATGGAAAACCCTATCGCTTACTGTAGCAGTCCATGGAAAACCCTATCCCTTACTGTAGCAGTCCATGGAAAACCCTATCCCTTACTGTAGCAGTCCATGGAAAACCCTATCCCTTACTGTAGCAGTCAATGGAAAACCCTATCCCTTACTGTAGCAGTCCATGGAAAACCCTATCCCTTAATGTAGCAGTCCATGGAAAACCCCAACCCTTAATGTAGCAGTCCATGGAAAACCCTAACCCTTACTGTAGCAGTCCATGGAAAACCCTATCCCTTAATGCAGTCCATGGATACCCCTATCCCTTACTGTAGCAGTCCATGGAAAACCCTATCGCTTACTGTAGCAGTCCATGGAAAACCCTATCCCTTACTGTAGCAGTCCATGGAAAACCCTATCCCTTACTGTAGCAGTCCATGGAAAACCCTATCCCTTACTGTAGCAGTCCATGGAAAACCCTATCCCTTACTGTAGCAGTCCATGGAAAACCCTATCCCTTACTGTAGCAGTCCATGGAAAACCCTATCCTTTAATGTAGCAGTCCATGGAAAACCCTATCCCTTAATGTAGCAGTCCATGGAAAACCCTATCCCTTACTGTAGCAGTCCATGGAAAACCCTATCGCTTACTGTAGCAGTCCATGGAAAACCCTATCCCTTACTGTAGCAGTCCATGGAAAACCCTATCGCTTACTGTAGCAGTCCATGGAAAACCCTACCCCTTACTGTAGCAGTCCATGGAAAACCCTATCGCTTACTGTAGCAGTCCATGGAAAACCCTATCCCTTAATGCAGTCCATGGATACCCCTATCCCTTACTGTAGCAGTCCATGGAAAACCCTATCCCTTAACGTAGCAGTCCATGGAAAACCCTATCCCTTACTGTAGCAGTCCATGGAAAACCCTATCCCCTACTGTAGCAGTCCATGGAAAACCCTATCCCTTACTGTAGCAGTCCATGGAAAACCCTATCCCTTACTGTAGCAGTCCATGGAAAACCCTATCCCTTAATGTAGCAGTCCATGGAAAACCCTAACCCTTAATGTAGCAGTCCATGGAAAACCCTAACCCTTACTGTAGCAGTCCATGGAAAACCCTATCCCTTAATGCAGTCCATGGATACCCCTATCCCTTAATGTAGCAGTCCATGGAAAACCCTATCCCTTACTGTAGCAGTCCATGGAAAACCGTATCCCTTACTGTAGCAGTCCATGGAAAACCCTATCCCTTAATGTAGCAGTCCATGGAAAACCCTATCCCCTACTGTAGCAGTCCATGGAAAACCCTATCCCTTAATGTAGCAGTCCATGGAAAACCCTAACCCTTAATGTAGCAGTCCATGGAAAACCCTATCGCTTACTGTAGCAGTCCATGGAAAACCCTAACCCTTAATGTAGCAGTCCATGGAAAACCCTATCCCCTAATGTAGCAGTCCATGGATACCCCTATCCCTTACTGTAGCAGTCCATGGAAAACCCTATCCCTTACTGTAGCAGTCCATGGAAAACCCTAACCCTTACTGTAGCAGTCCATGGAAAACCCTATCCCTTACTGTAGCAGTCCATGGAAAACCCTAACCATTACTGTAGCAGTGAATTGGAAAACTCTATCCCTTAATGTAGCAGTCCATGGAAAACCCTATCCCTTACTGTAGCAGTCCATGGAAAACCCTATCCCTTACTGTAGCAGTCCATGGAAAACCCTATCGCTTACTGTAGCAGTCCATGGAAAACCCTATCGCTTACTGTAGCAGTCCATGGAAAACCCTATCCCTTACTGTAGCAGTCCATGGAAAACCCTATCCCTTACTGTAGCAGTCCATGGAAAACCCTATCCCTTACTGTAGCAGTCCATGGAAAACCCTATCCCTTACTGTAGCAGTCCATGGAAAACCCTATCCCTTAATGTAGCAGTCCATGGAAAACCCCAACCCTTAATGTAGCAGTCCATGGAAAACCCTAACCCTTACTGTAGCAGTCCATGGAAAACCCTATCCCTTAATGCAGTCCATGGATACCCCTATCCCTTACTGTAGCAGTCCATGGAAAACCCTATCGCTTACTGTAGCAGTCCATGGAAAACCCTATCCCTTACTGTAGCAGTCCATGGAAAACCCTATCCCTTACTGTAGCAGTCCATGGAAAACCCTATCCCTTACTGTAGCAGTCCATGGAAAACCCTATCCCTTACTGTAGCAGTCCATGGAAAACCCTATCCCTTACTGTAGCAGTCCATGGAAAACCCTATCCTTTAATGTAGCAGTCCATGGAAAACCCTATCCCTTAATGTAGCAGTCCATGGAAAACCCTATCCCTTACTGTAGCAGTCCATGGAAAACCCTATCGCTTACTGTAGCAGTCCATGGAAAACCCTATCCCTTACTGTAGCAGTCCATGGAAAACCCTATCGCTTACTGTAGCAGTCCATGGAAAACCCTACCCCTTACTGTAGCAGTCCATGGAAAACCCTATCGCTTACTGTAGCAGTCCATGGAAAACCCTATCCCTTAATGCAGTCCATGGATACCCCTATCCCTTACTGTAGCAGTCCATGGAAAACCCTATCCCTTAACGTAGCAGTCCATGGAAAACCCTATCCCTTACTGTAGCAGTCCATGGAAAACCCTATCCCCTACTGTAGCAGTCCATGGAAAACCCTATCCCTTACTGTAGCAGTCCATGGAAAACCCTATCCCTTACTGTAGCAGTCCATGGAAAACCCTATCCCTTAATGTAGCAGTCCATGGAAAACCCTAACCCTTAATGTAGCAGTCCATGGAAAACCCTAACCCTTACTGTAGCAGTCCATGGAAAACCCTATCCCTTAATGCAGTCCATGGATACCCCTATCCCTTAATGTAGCAGTCCATGGAAAACCCTATCCCTTACTGTAGCAGTCCATGGAAAACCGTATCCCTTACTGTAGCAGTCCATGGAAAACCCTATCCCTTAATGTAGCAGTCCATGGAAAACCCTATCCCCTACTGTAGCAGTCCATGGAAAACCCTATCCCTTACTGTAGCAGTCCATGGAAAACCCTATCCCTTACTGTAGCAGTCCATGGAAAACCCTATCCTTTAATGTAGCAGTCCATGGAAAACCCTATCCCTTACTGTAGCAGTCCATGGAAAACCCTATCGCTTACTGTAGCAGTCCATGGAAAACCCTATCCCTTACTGTAGCAGTCCATGGAAAACCCTATCCCTTAATGTAGCAGTCCATGGAAAACCCTATCGCTTACTGTAGCAGTCCATGGAAAACCCTAACCCTTACTGTAGCAGTCCATGGAAAACCCTATCCCTTAATGTAGCAGTCCATGGATACCCCTATCCCTTACTGTAGCAGTCCATGGAAAACCCTATCCCTTACTGTAGCAGTCCATGGAAAACCCTATCCCTTACTGTAGCAGTCCATGGAAAACCCTATCCCTTAATGTAGCAGTCCATGGAAAACCCTATCCCTTAACGTAGCAGTCCATGGAAAACCCTAACCCTTACTGTAGCAGTCCATGGAAAACCCTATCCCTTAATGTAGCAGTCCATTGAAAACCCTATCCCTTAATGTAGCAGTCCATGGAAAACCCTATCCCTTAATGTAGCAGTCCATGGAAAACCCTATCCCTTACTGTAGCAGTCCATGGAAAACCCTATCCCTTACTGTAGGAGTCCATGGAAAACCCTATCCCTTAATGTAGCAGTCCATGGAAAACCCTATCCCTTAACTTCTTGCAACTATAGGGGGTGCTGTTCCGCATTAGCATATTTGTGTCTCCAAATTAAACTGCCTCGTGCTAAATTCTTGATCGTACAATATGCATATTATTGTTATTATTGGATAGAAAACACCTTCTAGTTTCTATAGAAGTTGGAATTTTGTCTCTGAGTGGTACAGAACAATTTCTACAGCACTTTTCATGACAGGGTTCAGATTTCAGAAATTTTTACCTCTGATCTGGAGTCTGTTTATAAGGCGACAGTGAATGCTATGAAGAAACCGACACTGCCTACGTCTTCCTCTGGGTGTCTGTACGTCATCACGTTTTCAATGAAATCGATGGGACGTTCACAGCCATTATAAAAGACCAAAATGTACAGAGACCCCCCTTTCTCAACGTGCGCCTGAAGCGTGAAGGACATCGGACCTGCCTCGTTCCAAATCGTTTTCTAACCAGCAATATTTCTCCGGTCATGTTTTCAGTCGTTATAGTTGTTAAAAACATCATAATGTAGTTAATTTGAACCGTTTTATAGCAATTTATATCCGTTTAGTGCGATTTTGAGGAATTTCTTTGTCGTGCCCTTTTTAGCTTTGGAAACGTTTCGGGGTGTCGGTCGTTGGTGGTGGACATTTCGAAGGACAGAGGACATCTATCGACCAAAAGACGTTTATAACATAGAAAGGATACATTGCCCAAGAATATGATGGAAGAACAGCTCATAGTAAGCAATATTTAATATGATAAACCGTGTTTCTGTCGAAATATTTTAAACGCATATTTCGCCATTTTGTTTGGTATAGCTTCACCTGGCGAACCCTGTATTGAAAAGTAAGGATAATTTTAAAAATGTAAATCAGCGGTTGCATTAAGAACTAATTTGTCTTTCGATTCCTGTCTACCCTGTATTTTTTAGTCAAGTATATGATTAGCTTTCAATTAAACTAGATCACTCTGATAGATGACGTCAGACATATTGAGGCTTGATTTCCTAGTATTTTTATTGTGTAACCACGGTTTTGTATGGCTAAATATGCACCTTTTCGAACAAACTGTATATGTATGTTGTAAAATGATGTTACAGGAGTGTCATCGGAAGAATTCTGAGAAGGTTAGTGAAAAAATTAATATCTTTTGGCGGTGATTACGTTATAGCGCTCTTTGGCTGGAATCGATGCTCTGGTAACGTTTGCACATGTAGTATGCTAACTTATCGATTTATTGTGTTTTCGCTGAAAAACGCTTAGAAAATCTGAAATATGGTCTGAAATCACAAGAACTGGGTCTTTCCATTGCTATGCTTTGTCTATTTTTATGAAATGTTTTATGATGAGTAAATTGGTCATACACGTTGCTCTATCTAGTAATTCTAGTGGATTTGTGATGGTCGGTGCAATTGTAAACTGTGATTTCTACCTGAAATATGCACTTTTTTCTAACAAAAACTATCCTATACCATGAATATGTTATCAGACTGTCATCTGATGTTTTTTTTTATAGGTTATTGGCTATCAATATCTTAGTTGAGCCGAATTGGTGATAGCACCTGAAGGAGTAAGAAACTGATGGAGTTAGAATAGTGGTGTATTTTGCTAACGTGTTTAGCTAATAGATTTACATATTTTGTCTTCCCTGTAAAACATTTTAAAAATCTGAAATGGTGGCTTTATTCACAAGATCTGTATCTTTCATCTGGTGTCTTGGACTTGTGATTTAATGATATTTAGATGCTACTATCTACTTGTGAAGCTATGCTAGCTATGCTAATCAGTGTGTGGGGGGTGGGGGGTGCTCCCGGATCCGGGGTTAGTAGCCGTGAAAGGTTAATGTAGCAGTCCATGGAAAACCCTATCCCTTACTGTAGCAGTCCATGGAAAACCCTAACCCTTACTGTTCTCTGCTCTCATCCTTCTAGACCTATCGGCTGCCTTTGATACTGTGAACCATCAGATCCTCCTCTCCACCCTCTCCGAGCTGGGCATCTCCGGCGCGGCCCACGCTTGGATTGCGTCCTACCTGACAGGTCGCTCCTACCAGGTGGCGTGGCGAGAATCTGTCTCCGCACCACGTGCTCTCACCACTGGTGTCCCCCAGGGCTCTGTTCTAGGCCCTCTCCTATTCTCGCTATACACCAAGTCACTTGGCTCTGTCATATCCTCACATGGTCTCTCCTATCATTGCTATGCAGACGACACACAATTAATCTTCTCCTTTCCCCCCTCTGATAACCAGGTGGTGAATCGCATCTCTGCATGTCTGGCAGACATATCAGTGTGGATGACGGATCACCACCTCAAGCTGAACCTCGGCAAGACGGAGCTGCTCTTCCTCCCGGGGAAGGACTGCCCGTTCCATGATCTCGCCATCATGGTTGACAACTCCATTGTGTCCTCCTCCCAGAGTGCTAAGAACCTTGGCGTGATCCTGGACAACACCCTGTCGTTCTCAACTAACATCAAGGCGGTGACCCGTTCCTGTAGGTTCATGCTCTACAACATTCGCAGAGTACGACCCTGCCTCACGCAGGAAGCGGCGCAGGTCCTAATCCAGGCACTTGTCATCTCCCGTCTGGATTACTGCAACTCGCTGTTGGCTGGGCTCCCTGCCTGTGCCATTAAACCCCTACAACTCATCCAGAACGCCGCAGCCCGTCTGGTGTTCAACTTTCCCAAGTTCTCTCACGTCACCCCGCTCCTCCGCTCTCTCCACTGGCTTCCAGTTGAAGCTCGCATCCGCTACAAGACCATGGTGCTTGCCTACGGAGCTGTGAGGGGAACGGCACCTCCGTACCTTCAGGCTCTGATCAGGCCCTACACCCAAACAAGGGCACTGCGTTCATCCACCTCTGGCCTGCTCGCCTCCCTACCTCTGAGGAAGTACAGTTCCCGCTCAGCCCAGTCAAAACTGTTCGCTGCTCTGGCACCCCAATGGTGGAACAAACTCCCTCACGACGCCAGGTCAGCGGAGTCAATCACCACCTTCCGGAGACACCTGAAACCCCACCTCTTTAAGGAATACCTAGGATAGGATAAAGTAATCCTTCTAACCCCCCCCCCCCCCTTAAAAGAGTTAGATGCACTATTGTAAAGTGGTTGTTCCACTGGATATCATAAGGTGAATGCACCAATTTGTAAGTCGCTCTGGATAAGAGCGTCTGCTAAATGACTTAAATGTAAATGTAAATGTACTGTAGCAGTCCATGGAAAACCCTAACCCTTACTGTAGCAGTCCATGGAAAACCCTATCCCTTAATGTAGCAGTCCATGGAAAACCCTATCCCTTAATGTAGCAGTCCATGGAAAACCCTATCCCTTAATGTAGCAGTCCATGGAAAACCCTATCCCTTACTGTAGCAGTCCATGGAAAACCCTAACCCTTACTGTAGGAGTCCATGGAAAACCCTATCCCTTAATGTAGCAGTCCATGGAAAACCCTATCGCTTACTGTAGCAGTCCATGGATACCCCTAACCCTTAATGTAGCAGTCCATGGAAAACCCTATCCCTAACTGTAGCAGTCCATGAGAGGACATGGAATGTGAGTGGGTGTGAGTGTGTTATAGTGTGTGTCTGTATGTGTGTTTTGTAGTGTGTGTTGTTATAGTGTGCATTATAGTGTGCGTTGTAGCGTGCGTTGTAGCGTGCGTTATAGCGTGCGTTGTAGTGTGCGGTGTAGTGTGCGGTGTAGTGTGTGTTATACTGTGCGTTGTCGTAGTGTGTTGTAATGTGTGATATAGTGATATAGTGTGTTATAGTGTGTTATTATGTTATAGTGTGATATAGTGTGTTATAGTTTGTTATAGTGTGTTATTGTGTTATAGTGTGATATAGTGTGATATAGTATATTATAGTGTGTTGTAGTGTGATATAGTGTGTTAGTGTGTTTTTGTGTTATAGTGTGATATAGTGTGATATAGTGTGATATAGTGTGTCAGTGTGTTATAGTGTGTTATAGTATGATATAGTGTGTTATAGTATGATATAGTGTGTTAGTGTGTTAGTGTGTTAGTGTGTTATTGTGTTATAGTGTGATATAGTGTGTCAGTGTGTTATAGTGTGTGTTATAGTGTGTTTTATAGTGTGTTTTATAGTGTGTTATAGTGTGTTATAGTGTTATAGTGTGATATAGTGTTACAGTGTGTGTTATAGTGTGTTATAGTGTGTGTTATAGTGTTATAGTGTGTTATAGTGTGTTATAGTGTTATAGTGTGTTATCGTGTGATATAGTGTTACAGTGTGTGTTATAGTGTGTTATAGTGTGTGTTATAGTGTTATAGTGTGTTATAGTGTGTGTCATAGTGTTATAGTGTGTTATAGTGTGATATAGTGTGTTATTGTGTAATAGTGTGTTATAGTGTGTTATAGTGTGTTATAGTGTGTTATAGTGTGATATAGTGTGATATAGTGTGTTATAGTGTGATGTGTGATATAGTGTGTGATATAGTGATGCAGTGTGTTATAGTGTGATATATTGTGTTATAGTGTGATGTAGTGTGATATAGTGTGTGATATAGTGATGTAGTGTGATAGTGTTATAGTGTGTTAGTGTGTTATAGTGTGTGTTATAGTGTGAAAAGGGTGTTATAGTGTGTGTTATAGTGTTATAGTGTGTTATAGTGTGTTATAGTGTGATGTAGTGTGATATAGTGTGTGATAAAGTGATGTAGTGTGTTATAGTGTGTTATAGTGTGTTAGTGTGATATAGTGTGATATAGTGTGTTATAGTGTGTGTTATAGTGTGTTAGTGTGATATAGTGTGTTATAGTGTGATATAGTGTGTTATTGTGTTATAATGTGTTATAGTGTGTTATAGTGTGATATAGTGTGATATAGTGTGTTATAGTGTGTTATAGTGTGTGTTATAGTGTGTTAGTGTGATATAGTGTGTTATAGTGTGATATAGTGTGTTATTGTGTTATAATGTGTTATAGTGTGTTATAGTGTGTGTTATAGTGTTATAGTGTGTTATAGTGTGTTATAGTGTGATAGAGTGTGTTATAGTGTGTTATAGTGTGTGCTATAGTGTGTTATAGTGTGTTATAGTGTGATATTGTGTTATAGTGTGTTATAGTGTGATGTAGTGTGATATAGTGTGTGATAAAGTGATGTAGTGTGTTATAGTGTGATATAGTGTTATAGTGTGTTATAGTGTGTTATAGTGTGATATAGTGTGTGTTATAGTGTGTGTTATAGTGTGATATAGTGTGTTATAGTGTGTTATTGTGTTATAGTGTGTTATGGTGTGTTATATAGTGTTATATAGTGTTATAGTGTGATATATAGTGTTATAGTGTTTTAGTGTGTTATATAGTGTTATATAGTGTTATATA
Organism: Salvelinus alpinus; assembly: GCF_045679555.1. Taxonomy (NCBI): domain Eukaryota; kingdom Metazoa; phylum Chordata; class Actinopteri; order Salmoniformes; family Salmonidae; genus Salvelinus; species Salvelinus alpinus. The sequence continues at coordinate 61,106,723 of NC_092096.1, forward strand.
GTGTTATAGTGTTATAGTGTTTTAGTGTGTTATATAGTGTTATATAGTGTTATATAGTGTTATAGTGTGATATAGTGTTATATAGTGTTATAGTGTGATATAGTGTTATCGTGTGTTATAGTGTTATAGAGTGATATATAGTTATAGTGTGTTAGTGTTTTATAGTGTGTTATAGTGTTATAGTGTGTTATAGTGTGTTATAGTGATATAGTGTGATATAGTGTTATAGAATGTTATAGTGTGATATAGTGTTATAGTGTGTTATAGTGTTATATAGTGTGATATAGTGTGTGATATAGTGTGATATAGTGTTATAGTGTGATATAGTGTGTTATAGTGTGTTATAGTGTGATATAGTGTGATATGGTGTGATACACCAGGGCCTGTTTGACTCTAATCTGATCCCAGTGGCTCATCATGGGATGATGACATGACTACACTGATTCCTCCACAGACCTCACAGACCGCACAGACCGCACAGACCGCACAGACCTCACAGACCTCACAGACCTCACAGACCGCACAGACCGCACAGACCTCACAGACCGCACAGACCGCACAGACCGCACAGACCTCACAGACCGCACAGACCTCACAGACCTCACAGACCGCACAGACCGCACAGACCGCACAGACCTCACAGACCGCACAGACCTCACAGACCGGAGAGGTGTCCTGGCCCACACTGTGGCTTGTGTGTGTGCCAGTGTCTGTGTATGTGTGTGACTTAATGTGTGTATGTCTGTGTCTGTGTGTGACTTAATGTGTGTATGTCTGTGTCTCTGTGTGTGTATGTGTATGTGTGTGCCTTAATGTGTGCATGCCTGTGTCTGTGTGTGCGTGTATGTGTCCGTGTGTGTGACGTAATGTGTGTGTGTGTATCTGTGTGTGAATGTGTCCGTGTGTGTGTGTGTGACTTAATGTGTGTGTCTATCTGTGTGTGTATGTGTATGTGTGCGTGACTTAATGTGTGTGTGTATGTCTGTGTGTGTGTCTGTGTGTGTGTGTGTGTGTGCGCGTGCGTGCACCTGCATGTATGTGTCCGTGTGTGTGTGTGTGTGTGACTTAATGTGTGTGTGTCTGTGTGTGTGTGTGTGTGTGTCTGTGTGTGTGTGTGTGTGTGTGTGCGTGACTTAATGTGTGTGTGTGTGTGTGTGTGTGTGTGTGTGTGTGTGTGTGTGTGTGTGTGTGTGTGTGTGTGTGTGTGTGTGTATGTCTGTGTGTGTGTGTATGTGTGTGTGTGTATGTGTGCGTGACTTAATGTGTGTGTATATGTCTGTGTGTGTGTGTGTGTGTGTGTGTGTGACTTAATGTGTGTATGTGTTAGTGGTAGAGTCATATTGAAATCCGTACCTTTATCTCAGTATGAGAACTAGAGAGCATCAGCCAAGCCTAAGGGCCAGCTCCTCATATCAAACACTATCAACACGATCAACCGTCACTGTGTCTCCCTAGAGACATAGCAATCACTAATCAACCTTTCAGCTAAACTAATAGAAAACAAAACTACAAGAAAAGCCAATGCACTGGATGATTTCAATAATGTATTTTCTTCAATGGCCAAGGTACTGGATGAAGAGGGAAAGGATTTTGTGCTTTTCTTTTGTTTTCTGGAAGAGGGGGAGAAGGAAGAGAAAGGGAAAAATAGCTATTTAGGGGAATGTAAGATGTCTGTACTGTATATACAGTGGGGAGAACAAGTATTTGATACACTGCCGATTTTGCAGGTTTTCCTACTTACAAAGCATGTAGAGGTCTGTAATTTCTATCATAGGTACACTTCAACTATGAGAGACGGAATCTAAAACAAAAATCCAGAAAATCACATTGTATGATTTTTAAGTAATTAATTTGCATTTTATTGCATGACATAAGTATTTGATACATCAGAAAAGCAGAACTTAATATTTGGTACAGAAACCTTTGTTTGCAATTACAGAGATCATACGTTTCCTGTAGTTCTTGACTAGGTTTGCACACACTGCAGCAGGGATTTTGGCCCACTCCTCCCTACAGATCTTCTCCAGATCCTTCAGGTTTCGGGGCTGTCGCTGGGCAATACGGACTTTCAGCTCCCTCCAAAGATTTTCTATTGGGTTCAGGTCTGGAGACTGGCTAGGCCACTCCAGGACCTTGAGATGCTTCTTACGGAGCCACTCCTTAGTTGCCATGGCTGTGTGTTTCGTGTCGTTGTCATGCTGGAAGACCCAGCCACGACCCATCTTCAATGCTCTTACTGAGGGAAGGAGGTTGTTGGCCAAGATCTCGCGATACATGGCCCCATCCATCCTCCCCTCAATACGGTGCAGTCGTCCTGTCCCCTTTGCAGAAAAGCATCCCCAAAGAATGATGTTTCCACCTCCATGCTTCACGGTTGGGATGGTGTTCTTGGGGTTGTACTCATACTTCTTCTTCCGCCAAACACGGCGAGTGGAGTTAGACCAAAAAGCTCTATTTTTGTCTCATCAGACCACATGACCTTCTCCCATTCCTCCTCTGGATCATCCAGATGGTCATTGGCAAACTTCAGACAGGCCTGGACATGCACTGGCTTAAGCAGGGGGACCTTGCGTGCGCTGCAGGATTTTAATCCATGACGGCGTAGTGTGTTACTAATGGTTTTCTTTGAGACTGTGGTCCCAGCTCTCTTCAGGTCATTGACCAGGTCCTGCCGTGTAGTTCTGGGCTGATCCCTCACCTTCCTCATGATCATTGATGCCCCACGAGGTGAAATCTTGCATGGAGCCCCAGACCGAGGGTGATTGACCGTCATCTTGAACTTCTTCCATTTTCTAATAATTGCGTCAACAGTTGTTTCCTTCTCACCAAGCTGCTTGCCTATTGTCCTGTAGCCCATCCCAGCCTTGTGCAGGTCTACAATTTTATCCCTGATGTCCTTACACAGCTCTCTGGTCTTGGCCATTGTGGAGAGGTTGGAATCTGTTTGATTGAGTGTGTGGACAGGTGTCTTTTATACAGGTAGCGAGTTCAAACAGGTGCAGTTAATACAGGTAATGAGTGGAGAACAGGAGGGCTTCTTAAAGAAAAACTAACAGGTCTGTGAGAGCCGGAATTCTTACTGGTTGGTAGGTGATCAAATACTTATGTCATGCAATAAAATGCAAATTAATTATTTTAAAATCATACAATGTGATTTTCTGGATTTTTGTTTTAGATTCCGTCTCTCACAGTTGAAGTGTACCTATGATAAAAATTACAGACCTCTACATGCTTTGTAAGTAGGAAAACCTGCAAAATCGGCAGTGTATCAAATACTTGTTCTCCCCACTGTATTTGGATGCAATATTACTAATCATCATACAACATGATTTACACAAAAAGAAAGCACTGCAGGCTCCTCCTGTTCCTGACAGACATTAATACCAGTCCCGAGCAAGGCTCAGGCTTTCAGAGCCTTGAGGGACACCGTCCTTTTCTTGTTCTCCCAGGGATATAGACTTTGTTGCAGTGTACACTTCACATAGCCACTCGCAGGACAGCGACAGGCCATGTTTCAAAACGTATAACACATTCAGTAAGAGAGGACTCGGGAGGACACGGTAGGCAGGGCTAAGAAAGCGTCAGGCTCCAGCTCCATTGGGAGAGAGGATGCTTTTGTGCGGCCTGGCACGGCCCCAAGCGGAGTCTGACAAACAGATAAATCCACTCCCCGTAAAACCGCCTAAATCTGGTACGAGAGGAAGACTGCTCTAGCCAGATGAATATTTTACCAAGTAGAATACATGCTGAACCAGGGTCTTGTTCATTTGGAAGAAAACTTTTTGAAAAGGATTAAAACAGGCAGGTACCCCTTGACCGTGTCCAATAACAGCGCAGATTTTTCTGTTTCTGAAACATAACATGTGCCTTCCTGATGTGCCTTCCTCAAGCTAACGACCATGTCAGCTCTCAGAATGGACCACTATATGCCCAGTAAATACACTGCCTGCCTGCCTGCCTGCCTGCCTGCCACCACACAAAAACACCAAAACAAGGTAAAGATACATCTAGATGGACTATGATGGTGACGGTGTGAGTGTGTTATGATTCAGTCCTTTAGAGAGTTATTTGGAGGTTATAAATTATGGGCTATCCACTACAGGCGATGCCGTAAGTGTTATTCTTCTCACTATATTATCGCTCCCCGAGGATTGTGGGTAGTGATCTGGCCACCTGGGAAATATTAGAGGTCCATTCAGACCTCTTCATTCATTTTGGGCCCATTATTCTCAATAAAAGTCAGGTCTGGCTCCACCACCGCGTGTCATTAAAAGGGTCCACTGAAAGGGGGGACTATGGAATGGAAAGGGGAAAGGGGAATAGATGGACTGGATGTGTCTTTTTAGAATGAGGCCCAGGAGAAATAAGCTCTGCCTACACATGGATGTGAATGTGTGTGTGCGAGCAAGAGAGATGGAGTGTGTGTGTGTGTGTGTGTGTGTGTGTGTGTGTGTGTGTGTGTGTGTGTGTGTGTGTGTGTGTGTGTGTTCCTGGCGGGGGTTAGCTAAAGTGCCCTTATTGTATTGGGGAACATAAAGTCACCATGAAGTTGGCTAGCTAAAGTGCCCTTATTGCATTGGGGAACATAAAGTCACCATGAAGTTGGCTGGCTAAAGTGCCCTTATTACATTTGGGAACATAAAGTATCCATAGAGTTGGCTAGAAGAGAACACACAAAAAATGACTCAATGCCCCATGATGCATTGGAGGACATAACGTTTAGCTTAAAGCGGGGCCAATGATCATCTTAACCCAGATGATACCAAAGGACGACCAAAACATCCTGTAGGCTAAGCTACTAAAATCACACAGCTAATAAATATAGCCACTTCCATTCATCCGACGAAGACGTTTCAATCTTCCGGCGCCGAAAAGAGATGGCTGCCTCGCTTCGCGTTCCTTGGAAAATATGCAGTATTTTGTTTTTTTACGTGTTATTTCTTACATCGGTACCCCGGGTAATCTTAGGTTTCATTACATACAGTCGGGAGGAACTACTGAATATACGATTAACGTCAACTCATCATCGTTCCTACCAGGAATATGACTTTCCCGAAACGGATCCAGTGTTCTGCCTTCCACACAATACAATGGATCTGATCCCAGCCGGCGACCCTGTGCGACGCCGAAAAAGGGGAAAACGTGGCGGTCTCGTGGTCAGGCTTCGGAGACGGGCACATCGCGCTCCACTCCCTAGCATACTACTCGCCAATGTCCAGTCTCTTGACAATAAGGTTGATGAAATCCGAGCACGGGTAGCATTCCAGAGAGACATCAGGGATTGCAACGTGCTCTGCTTCACGGAAACATGGCTAACTCAAGGGACGCTAACGGAGTCGGTGCAGCCAGCTGGTTTCTTCATGCACCGCGCCGACAGAAACAAACATCTTTCCGGTAAGAAGAGGGGCGGGGGGGTATGCCTTATGATTAACGAGAAGTGGTGTGATCATCATAACAACACACAAGAACTCAAGTCGTTCTGTTCACCTGATCTAGAACTCCTCACAATCAAATGTCGACCGCATTATCTACCAAGGGAATTCTCGTCAATCATAATCACAGCCGTATACATTCCCCCCCAAGCAGACACATCGATGGCCCTGAACGAACTTTATCTGACTCTTTGTAAACTGGAAACCACACACCCTGAGGCTGCATTCATCGTAGCTGGGGATTTTAACAAGGCTAATCTAAAAACAAAACTCCCTAAATTCTATCAGCATATCGATTGTGCTACCAGGGCTGGAAAAACACTAGACCATTGTTATACTAATTTCCGCGACGCTTATAAGGCCCTCCCCCGCCCCCCTTTCGGAAAAGCTGACCACGACTCCATTTTGTTGATTCCAGCCTACAAACAAAAACTCAAACAACAAGCTCCCGCGCTCAGGTCTGTTCAACGCTGGTCCGACCAATCTGAATCCACGCTTCAAGACTGCTTCGATCACGCAGATTGGAATATGTTCCGCATCGCGTCCAACAACAATATTGACGAATATGCTGATTCGGTGAGCGAGTTCATTAGGAAGTGCATTGACGATGTCGTACCCACAGCAACGATAAAAACATTCCCAAACCAGAAACCGTGGATTGACGGCAGCATTCGCGTGAAACTGAAAGCGCGAACCACTGCTTTTAACCAGTGCAAGGTGACCGGAAGCATGACCGAATACAAACAGTGTAGCTATTCTCTCCGCAAGGCAATCAAACAGGCCAAGTCTCAGTACAGAGACAAAATCGAGTCGAAATTCAACAGCTCAGACACAAGAGGTATGTGGCAGGGTCTACAGTCAATCACGGATTACAAAAAGGAAATCCGCCCCGTCGAGGACCAGGATGTCTTGCTCCCAGACAGGCTAAACAACTTTTTTGCCCGCTTTGAGGACAATACAGTGCCACTGACACGGCCCCCTACCAAAACCTGCGGGCTCTCCTTCACTGCAGCCGAGGTGAGTAAAACATTTAAACGTGTTAACCCTCGCAAGGCTGCAGGCCCAGACGGCATTCCCAGCCGCGTCCTCAGAGCATGCGCAGACCAGCTGGCTGGTGTGTTTACGGACATATTCAATCAATCCTTATCCCAGTCTGCTGTTCCCACATGCTTCAAGAGGGCCACCATTGTTCCTGTTCCCAAGAAAGCTAAGGTAACTGAGCTAAACGACTACCGCCCCGTAGCACTCACTTCCGTCATCATGAAGTGCTTTGAGAGACTAGTCAAGGACCATATCACCTCCACCCTACCGGACACCCTAGACCCACTCCAATTTGCTTACCGACCCAATAGGTCCACAGACGACGCAATCGCAACCACACTGCACACTGCCCTAACCCATCTGGACAAGAGGAATACCCATGTGAGAATGCTGTTCATCGATTACAGCTCAGCATTTAACACCATAGTACCCTCCAAACTCGTCATCAAGCTCGAGACCCTGGGTCTCGACCCCGCCCTGTGCAACTGGGTCCTGGACTTCCTGACGGGCCGCACCCAGGTGGTGAGGGTAGGTAACAACATCTCCACCCCGCTGATCCTCAACACTGGGGCCCCACAAGGGTGCGTTCTGAGCCCTCTCCTGTACTCCCTGTTCACCCACGACTGCGTGGCCATGCACGCCTCCAACTCAATCATCAAGTTTGCGGATGACACTACAGTGGTAGGCTTGATCACCAACAACGACGAGACGGCCTACAGGGAGGAGGTGAGGGCCCTCGGAGTGTGGTGTCAGGAAAATAACCTCATACTCAACGTCAACAAAACAAAGGAGATGATTGTGGACTTCAGGAAACAGCAGAGGGAGCACCCCCCTATCCACATCGACGGGTCAGTAGTGGAGAAGGTGGAAAGTTTTAAGTTCCTCGGTGTACACATCACGGACAAACTGAACTGGTCCACCCACACAGACAGCGTTGTGAAGAAGGCGCAGCAGCGCCTCTTCAACCTCAGGAGGCTGAAGAAATTCGGCTTGTCACCAAAAGCACTCACAAACTTCTACAGATGCACAATCGAGAGCATCCTGTCGGGCTGTATCACCGCCTGGTACGGCAACTGCTCCGCCCACAACCGTAAGGCTCTCCAGAGGGTAGTGAGGTCTGCAGAACGCATCACCAGGGGCAAACTACCTGCCCTCCAGGACACCTACACCACCCGATGTCACAGGAAGGCCATAAAGATCATCAAGGACAACAACCACCCAAGCCACTGCCTGTTCACCCCGCTATCATCCAGAAGGCGAGGTCAGTACAGGTGCATCAAAGCAGGGACCGAGAGACTGAAAAACAGCTTCTATCTCAAGGCCATCAGACTGTTAAACAGCCACCACTAACATTTAGCGGCCGCTGCCAACATACTGACTCAACTCCAGCCACTTTAAAAATGGGAATTGATGGAAATTATGTAAAAATGTACCACTAGCCACTTTAAGCAATGCCACTTAATACAATGTTTACATACCCTACATTACCCATCTCATATGTATATATACTGTACTCTATATCATCTACTGCATCTTGCCATCTTTATGCAATACATGTACCACTAGCCACTTTAAACTATGCCACTTTATGTTTACATACCCTACAGTACTCATCTCATATGTATATACCGTACTCTATACCATCTACTGCATCTGCCATGCCGTTCTGTACCACCACTCATCCATATATCTTTATGTACATATTCTTTATCCCTTTACACTTGTGTGTGTGTGTAAGGTAGTAGTGTGGAATTGTTAGGTTAGATTACTGTTGGTTATTACTGCATTGTCGGAACTAGAAGCACAAGCATTTCGCTACACTCGCATTAACATCTGCTAACCATGTGTATGTGACTAATAAAATTTGATTTGATTTATCTGAGGTTATTGTGCCCTTGTGCCTGTGAGGCTGCATTAGAAAGTGAACAGGGGTTAATGGAGGATTGTTTGATGTTGTGCTCGTGGGTGATAATCTTCTCATGTTCCCTTGGCCCAAATTCAGAGAATCAGAGCAGCAGTCCTTTGACAACACGCCCTGCCCCTACAGGCCTGGGCCTTCACACAACAACCCCAACCCAACACAGATTGCAATTATCATCAACCCCAACCTCCAACACTAAGATCTGTGTTTTAGTCTCTGGCCACCAGTGATGCTGAACGATGGGGAATTTCTCAGGAGAGAGAGAGAGGGGGAGGGAAAGGGGGGGAAGGAAGTAGGGTGATAGAAAGGGGGGGAAGGAAGTAGGGTGATAGAAAGGGGGGGAAGGAAGTAGGGTGATAGAAAGGGGGGGGAGGAAGTAGGGTGATAGAAAGGGGGGGGGGAGGAGGTAGGGTGATAGAAAGGGGGGGAAGGAAGTAGGGTGATAGAAAGGGGGGGGAAGGAAGTAGGGTGATAGAAAGGGGGGGAGGAAGTAGGGTGATAGAAAGGGGGGGGGAGGAGGTAGGGTGATAGAAAGGGGGGGAAGGAAGTAGGGTGATAGAAAGGGGGGGAAGGAAGTAGGGTGATAGAAAGGGGGGAAGGAAGTAGGGTGATAGAAAGGGGGGGAAGGAAGTAGGGTGATAGAAAGGGGGGGGAAGGAAGTAGGGTGATAGAAAGGGGGGGAAGGAAGTAGGGTGATAGAAAGGGGGTGAAGGGAGTAGGGTGATAGAAAGGGGGGGGAGGAAGTAGGGTGATAGAAAGGGGGGGAAGGAAGTAGGGTGATAGAAAGGGGGGGAAGGAAGTAGGGTGATAGAAATGGGGGGGGGGGAAGTAGGGTGATAGAAAGGGGGGAAGGAAGTAGGGTGATAGAAAGGGGGGGAAGGAAGTAGGGTGATAGAAAGGGGGGGAAGGAAGTAGGGTGATAGAAAGGGGGGGAAGGAAGTAGGGTGATAGAAAGGGGGGGAAGGAAGTAGGGTGATAGAAAGGGGGGGAAGGAAGTAGGGTGATAGAAAGGGGGGGAAAGGAAGTAGGGTGATAGAAAGGGGGGGAAAGGAAGTAGGGTGATAGAAAGGGGGGGGGGGGGAAGTAGGGTGATAGAAAGGGGGGGAAGGAAGTAGGGTGATAGAAAGGGGGGGAAGGAAGTAGGGTGATAGAAATGGGGGGGGGGGAAGGAAGTAGGGTGATAGAAATGGGGGGGGGGGGAGTAGGGTGATAGAAAGGGGGGAAGGAAGTAGGGTGATAGAAAGGGGGGGAAGGAAGTAGGGTGATAGAAAGGGGGGGAAGGAAGTAGGGTGATAGAAAGGGGGGGAAGGAAGTAGGGTGATAGAAAGGGGGGGAAGGAAGTAGGGTGATAGAAAGGGGGGGAAGGAAGTAGGGTGATAGAAAGGGGGGGGGAAGGAAGTAGGGTGATAGAAAGGGGGGGGAAGGAAGTAGGGTGATAGAAAGGGGGGGGAAGGAAGTAGGGTGATAGAAGGGGGGGGAAGGAAGTAGGGTGATAGAAAGGGGGGGAGAAGGAAGTAGGGTAATAGAAAGGGGGGGGGGAGGAAGTAGGGTGATAGAAAGGGGGGGAGGAAGTAGGGTGATAGAAAGGGGGGGGGAGGAAGTAGGGTGATAGAAAGGGGGGGAAGGAAGTAGGGTGATAGAAAGAGGGGGAAGGAAGTAGGGTGATAGAAAGGGGGGGAAGGAAGTAGGGTGATAGAAAGGGGGGGAAGGAAGTAGGGTGATAGAAAGGGGGGGAAGGAAGTAGGGTGATAGAAAGGGGGGGAAGGGAGTAGGGTGATAGAAAGGGGGGGAAGGAAGTAGGGTGATAGAAAGGGGGGGAAGGAAGTAGGGTGATAGAAAGGGGGGGGAGGAAGTAGGGTGATAGAAAGGGGGGGGAAGGAAGTAGGGTGATAGAAAGGGGGGGGGGAGGAAGTAGGGTGATAGAAAGGGGGGGGAGGAAGTAGGGTGATAGAAAGGGGGGGGAAGTAGGGTGATAGAAAGGGGGGGAAGGAAGTAGGGTGATAGAAAGGGGGGAAGGAAGTAGGGTGATAGAAATGGGGGGGAAGGAAGTAGGGTGATAGAAAGGGGGGGAAGGAAGTAGGGTGATAGAAAGGGGGGGAAGGAAGTAGGGTGATAGAAAGGGGGGGAAGGAAGTAGGGTTATAGAAAGGGGAAGGAAGTAGGGTGATAGAAAGGGGAAGGAAGTAGGGTGATAGAAAGGGGAAGGAAGTAGGGTGATAGAAAGGGGGGGAAGGAAGTAGGGCGATAGAAAGGGGAAGGAAGTAGGGTGATACAAAGGGGGAGGGAAAGATGCGGAGACAAGAAGAAAACGGGAAACATTTTTACTCCATTTTTTTTTTTTTTAAGAAATGAAGAGAGAGTTTCTGGGAGAGCGTGATAATGAAGACAGTTAATTCAGAAGTAGGCTGTGTGTGAGGAGATTAGTCTGCTAGCGGGCCGATACAGTCCACCGACTTGTCAAAGTAGCTGAGGGCAAGGCAGAGCTGCGGCGGAGGAGAGGAGAAAAAGAAGAGAGGTGCAGATGAGCGCTCTAGCGGGGCGATCATTTTAATTAAGAATTGGAGTTTGGGGTAAATAGGCATTTCCAGGTCAGCCTTAGGTGAGCCTGGCTACATGCCAAATGGTACCCTATTCCCTATTTAGTGCACTACTTTTGACCAGGACCCATAGGGATAAAAAGTAGTGCAGTAAACAGGGAGCCATTTGAGACACAAACACTGTCTAGGTGGGTGAGTCTCACTGCTGCAGGGTTCTGGTCTGGGGAGCTGTCCACAGTGAGGTGGCGCTGAAATGGCAAGATTATGTGCCTGTAGCCTCTTTCTTCTCTGCACTCTTCTGTTCTCTTCACCTACAGAGCCTCAAGGGTCTCTCTCTTTCTTTTTCTCTCACTCTCTCCTCTCTCTTTTCTTTATTATTTTCTCTTCACTTCTCCAAGTCATCCCTGTGGACAGACGTTCCCTTCTCTCTATGCTATACGGGTTTCTTTTCTCTTTACATTTTCAGCTCCTGTCAATTTAGGCCTAGATATATCGTCCTTTATCTTTCACTTCCCTCCATCTCTTACATTGCCCCTGTTTATTCCCCCCTTCCCCATCTCTTACCTTCCTCCTCTCTCTCTCTTACCTTCCTCCCCATTACCTTCCTCTATCTCCATCTTGGGTTAGACCCCCCCCCCCCCTTTTAAGTCTCTCACTGTTGCCACTTGTTATAGACCCCCCTCAGCCCCCAGCTGTGCCCTGGACACCATATGTTAATGAATTGCCCCCCATTTATCTTTTGAGTTTGTACTGTTAGGTGACCTAAACTGGGATTTGCTAAACACCCCGGCCGTCCTACAATCTAAGCCAGATGCCCTCAATCTCACACAAATTATCATGGAACCTACCAGGTACAAGCCTAAATCTGTAAACATGGGCACCCTCATATATATCATCCTAACCAACCTGCCCTCTAAATACACCTCTGCTGTCCTCAACCAGGATCTCAGCGATCACTGCCTCATTGCCTGCGTCTAATGGGTCCGCGGTGAAACGACCACCCCTCATCACTGTCAAACGCTCCCTAAAACACTTCAGCGAGCAGGCCTTTCTATTCGACCTGGCCCGGGTATCCTGGAAGGATATTGACCTCATTCCGTCAGTAGAGGATGCCTGGTCATTCTTTAAAAGTGCCATCTTAAATAAGCATGCCCCATTCAACAATTTTAGAACTAAGAACAGATGTAGCTCTTAGTTCACTCCAGACCTGACTGCCCTTGACCAGCACAAAAACATCCTGTGGCGTACTGCATTAGCATCGAATAGTCCCTGCGATAAGCAACTTTCAGGGAAGATAGGAACCAATACACACAGACAGTCAGGAAAACAAAGGCTAGCTTTTACAAACAAAAATTTGCATCCTGTAGCACAAACTCCAAAAAGTTCTGCGACACTGTAAAGTCCATAGTAAATAAGAGCACCTCCTCCCAGCTGCCCACTGCACTGAGGCTAGGAAACACTGTCACCACTGATAAATCTACGATAATCGAGAATTTCAATAAGCATTTTTCTACGGCTGGCCATGCTTTCCACCTGGCTACCCCTACCCCGGTCAACAGCTCTGCACCCCCCACAGCAACTTGCTCAAGCCTCTCTCATTTCTCCTTCACCCAAATCCAGATAGCTGATGTTTTGAAAGAGCTGCAAAATCTGGACAAATCAGCTGGGCTAGACAATCTGGACCCTCTCTTTCTAAAATTATCCGCCGCAATTGTTGCAACCCCTATTACTAGCCTGTTCAACCTCTCTTTCGTATTGTCTGAGATCCCTAAAGATTGGACAGCTGCCGCGGTCATCCCCCTCTTCAAAGGGGGTGACACTCTCGACCCGAACTGTTACAGACTACAGACCTATATCTATCCTACCCTGCCTTTCTAAAGTCTTCGAAAGCCAAGTTAACAAACAGATCGGCGACCATTTCGAATCCCACCGTACCTTCTCCGCTATGCAATCTGGTTTCCGAGCTGGTCATTGGTGCACTTCAGCCACACTCAAGGTCCTAAACGATATCATAACCGCCATCGATAAAAGACAGTACTGTGCAGCCGTCTTCATCGACCTGGCCAAGGCTTTTGACTCTGTCAATCACCACATTCTTATCGGCAGACTCAACAGCCTTGGTTTCTCAAATGACTGCCTCGCCTGGTTCACCAACTACTTCTCAGATAGAGTTCAGAGTGTCAAATCGGAGGGCCTGTTGTCCGGACCTCTGGCAGTCTCTATGGGGGTGCCACAGGGTTCAATTCTTGGGCCGACTCTTTCTCTGTATACATCATTGATGTCGCTCTTGCTGCGGGTGATTCCCTGATCCACCTCTACGCAGACGACACCATTCTGTATACATCTGGCCCTTCTTTGGACACTGTGTTAACAAAGCTCCAAACAAGCTTCAATGCCATACAACACTCCTTCCGTTGCCTCCAACTGCTTTTAAATGCTAGTAAAACTAAATGCATGCTCTTCAACCTATTGCTGCCTGCAGCCGCCCGCCCGACTAGCATCACTACTCTGGACGGTTCTGACTTAGAATATGTGGACGTCTACAAATACCTTGGTGTCTGGTTAGACTGTAAACTCTCCAATCCAAAATTAAATCTAGATTCGGCTTCCTATTTTGCAACAAAGCCTCCTTCACTCGTGCTGCCAAAAATACGCTCGTAAAACTAAGTATCCTATTGATCCTTGACTTTGGCGATGTTATTTATAGAATAGAATCCAACACTCTACTCAGCAAATTGTATGTAGTCTATCACAGTGCCATCCGTTTTGTCACCAAAGCCCCATATACAGTACTACCCACCACTGCGACCTGTATGCTCTCGTTGGCTGGCCCTCACTTCATATTCACTGGCTCCAGGTCATCTATAAGTATTTTCTAGGTAATATCCCGCCTTATCTCAGCTCACTGGTCACCATAGCAGCAACCACCCGTAGCACGCGCTCCAGCAGGTATATTTCACTGGTCATCCCCAAAGCCAACTCCTCCTTACCGATCATTGCACCTGGTACATAGCCCATCTGTAAATTACCCACCCAACTACCTCATTCCCATATTGTTATTTATTTTTTGCTCCTTTGCACCCCAGTATCTCTACTTGCACATTCATCTTCTGCACATCTATCACTCCAGTGTTTAATTGCTAAATTGTAATTATTTCGCCACTATGGCTTGTTTATTGCCTTACCTCCCTAATCTTACTACATTTGCACACACTGTATATAGACTTTTCTATTGTGTTATTGACTGTACGTTTGTTTATCCCATTTGTAACTGTGTTGTTTGTGTCGCACTGCTTTGCTCTATCTTGGCCAGGTCGCAGTTGTAAATGAGAACTTGTTCTCAACTGGCCGACCTGGTTAAATAAATGAGAAAAAATAAATAAAATAAAAATCATTTTTTTTAAATGAAAAAAAACAATAAAATAAAAAATCCCTCTCCCTAGCTCACTTTACCTTCCCTTGTTTTTAAGACCTGGACATAAACAGGAAATGGGAGTGATGTGCCATGGGTGAGAGTACTCAGTGGCCACTCGACTGGATCGCTGCCAAAACACGTGAGTCTGGGAGTCCATCAGAGAGCACAGGGAGAGGAACATTTAGCCAATCTGATCTTTTATTTACCGTGAGAAGGGGTGAGAGAGAGGGGGAAAGAGGGGGAAGGGGATCGGTGATGACTTTCAGGGGAACCTGGTGTACTGTCTGCCATGAAGGACAAATAGTACCTTATATAGTTTCAAAGATACAGGCATTGTTCTTCAAGAGACGAGATGTTTTGCTGTAGACTAATAAGATATGTATGCTCTTGTAGACTGACAGCATGTACATGTGTTTCTGTGTCGGTGTGTGTTTTCTATGTTTGGAAGAGTCTAGGTTGACATGATGTCCCTAGTCCTTGTAAGACACACAAAAATAGCCTATTCTACTACGTATATGGCCACAACTCTGACCAATACCCTTTCAACAGATTGACTTGTTCAATCTCTCCCTCCCTCATCCTTCTATCCGCACTCACCTTCTTCCACATGTACTCTTATTGTCACAGTAATGGCCTGTGTTGAGATGACTGAGCGTTCATCTGTTTTTGTAGCTGTCAGCATGAGGCCCCTTATGAGAAAATCGTCTAGTCTAGTCTTCTCCTCCCCAAAATATGAAGTTGTCGTGTCTCTGACTTAGCATTAAATGTGAAGACTGTTATTTTATCAAATCAATTCTCTGTAATTATTATTACACGATTAAACTAATCATGTAAATGTAATTAACTAGGAAGTTGGGGCACCACGGAAAATGTTCAGATAACAAAGTTATCATTTTCAGAATATAACTCTTCAGATATTTTAATATCTGATCAATTAGTCTTCTATTAATTAATTATTATTATTATCTTCCGACAGTCTCATCTGAACGTCGTAAAATTCTTGGTTATTTCCTCGAACCCTGCCTTTACTTATGAATCATCCATACACAAATTGGCTCAATTATTTATTTACTAACTAATTAAAAAATTACAAAATGTACAATACATAATTACATTATACAGTAAATACAGTCCCTAGTGGACTAAACAAAAACTGTTTGGTTATAACACGATAGATTCAGGGAGAAGAGAAGGGGGTTTTGGAAGGAAGATTAAGGAACATGGTCACTATTGGACCTTGGAAGCTATTCTCACATAAATACATATGCACTAACGATTGCTCACTCGGAAAAGCGATGCATTATATTTACGTGAAACTGGCTTCGATAGTTGAGCTTGTGATGTGAGGCTCTGGTTTGCCCAGTCGATGTCACCATTGTCCCTTATAGATTCTTCCGGGTCGTTGTGCGAGAGGTTCACATGGTCTGAGAGGTTCATCTCTCTCTGGAGATGCTTCCTCGTCGGTCAGTGTTCTCGTACTAGATTTGCGTATATGTTCAGCTGCAGTCTGATATATGCTAGTTTAGTATGCACTTCTTTAGGTGATCAATCGTTCAGAGTTCATACCATTTCACGTGTGGAGCAAGCTCTTACATTTCCTGGCTTGTATAGTTGAAATTAGCCCTTTTCAACGTGGACAAGTCCTCCCGTTATTTGGAACTGAGTTGACTTTTCGTCACGGAGGCTTTTATTCAAGAGTGGAAAAGTGGCTGGTTCATCATTTCCAACCAATGTGTATTCACTTGGGCGGGGCCAGAGACTGGGCACATGTTACCATAAAACAAACACTTTTCATTTTAGAAGACTTAAATCACATTGTAATCTTTTCAAAAGTATTCTTACACTTAGTCAAACATTTTATCCAACCTTTAGATGCAAGCCTCATAATTGAGGACCTTGTACACCCAGAGTTAGTGTAATGTGGCTGTATAAAACTGACAGGATCGTAGCTGACTTATCCACCGACCGTTTCCACATTCTCTAAATTAGGAATAGTGTTTAATTCTCCAATTCTGGGATGTAGTAGAATAGGCGGGAGAGTCCCTTTATCTTCCTGTGAAATTCTCTCTCTGCATACTGCATGGTCAGGGAGAAAAGAGTTTACGACGTGGTTGTAAAGTCGAAAAACTACAGGACCCCCCTCCTAACAGGAGAGGGGGTTTGTTCACATCTTTTCTAGCCAATTCACTGAAAGGGCTAGCATCATGACAAAGTTATACATTCTCAAAATCTTCCCAGATCAATACACTAGCAGGTCTGGCTAATGGAATGCATCTCATGCCCTAGATTAGGATGTTTTGGTGAGGAAGCATTTTCTCAGAAAGCTGAAGCCAGAAGTGAGGAGGGAGGAAGAGAGAGCGATAGAGGGAGAGAGAGCAAGAGAGAGAGATCTGACCACCCGCTGTGACAGACAGAAAGATGGGAGGGTCCATGTCCCCCCCCCCCCCAAGCACTACTTAAAGTCAGCTTCCCAGCCAGACAGCCCATCAGACAGCCCATCAGACAGCCCATCCCAGACAACGAGGGTGGGACAACGAAGGTGGGTATGGGACGTTAAGATGTGATGTGAATACACCAAATACACAAAAAAAAATTGAATTTGGGGCCATTTCTCCAAAATGAACTTGACCTCGACTTCTTTGGTGTCTGTGTGTGTGTACCTTCAGTATGTGTGTTTGTTTTTGTTGCGGGAGCCATTCAAGAGCCACAAGGGCTTCAGACAGAGGGATAGAGAGAGAGAGACAGAGACAGAGACAGAGAGATGAATCACACATGCCTATGGCATGGTCTAAGGTCCTGGCTCTGCTAGTCTAGTCAGGCAGGCTGGAGGGAGGCTGATAATTAATCACAATAGGAGAAGCCTACAGGATATATCCCATATCCCCAGGGTCATATCCCCAGGGCCATACACCCCCCCCCCCCCCCCCCCCGGCCTGCAACCTCAGGCCCCATGCCATGCACTGTAGGAGAGTGCTAGGGGGAGTGTGTAGGGTGGGATGATGATAGTGTGTACAGGGAGGCTGTACTGTACGTGGCTGAGTGAATCTGTCTGTCTGAGTTGAAGTGTATTTACTTGAGAGTGTGCTTAATTGTTTGATCCTGTCTGACTTACTCAGTGTGTTTGTGTGTGTGCTTGACCCTGTCTATGAGTTTGTGTGTGTGTGTGTATGTGTATGTGTGTGTTTGTGTGTTTGTATGTGTGTGTCTCTACAAGTCTACTTGTGTGTAGTCTCACGTGGACCGGGCCTGCCAGGGTCCATCAGGCTCACTCTGAGGCCCAGATGCTGGAGTCGGAGGCTGGCGAGCTTCACCAGCTGTTCCCCTCGGACGCCCAGACTTCATCCGGCCCTCTGTCTGCTTGTCCCGGCCCGTTCCCCAGCCAATCACAGAGGGGGGTATTGAGAGGTCACACTGACTGATGTGGACAGCAGGTCTGCACACAGCCTGCCCTCTTTAAAAACAACATCTCTCATGAGCAAAGTAACTTTGAGCTAAATAAATGAGGATGACTGTAGAGCGCGTACTGACTGGCTAGTCACTCTTTGAGGTTGGTTTAGGACATTATGTCGATGTTTAAATGCAGTTTCAATGTTATTAAGTGACCATACTGTAGCTGTGGGTCTTAGCAAAGAACACACTAGCACAGCCGTAACTCCAAGTATGCGAATACACACCTCCACATATCCTACAATAGACACACATGGAGGTAGCATGCCACCTTAACGTCAGAGCAGAGAAAGTAGGGCAGACCTACCATCACACGCATAGGATCAAAAAACTAGCTACACATTCCCTACTACATCACTGCACCGCCCTAATCAAGGTATGGATCCAATCACTTTCAACTTCATATTACTCCGGAGGAAAATTGTTTGTCCTACACAATCACACATTAAATCAGCGTTTCCCAAACCCGGTCATCAGGACCCCAAGGGGTGCACGTTTTGGTTTTTGTCCCAGCACTACACAGCTGATTCAAATAATCAACTAATTATCGAGTTTTGATGATCAAGCAGGACTGAGTTTGTGAAACGTTGTATTAAGTAGACTTATCACACATAACACTTCATCTAACTTCATACGACAGACTCAGACAAAAGGGACAGACAGACAGCCGTCCATCCTAACCACCGGACCCAATAGGCGAGGGTAGAGAGGTCCAGGATTAGCCCTGAGGATACAAGCAGAGAGTATAGCCCAGAGTGTGTCCCAAATGGCACCCTATTCCCTATATAGTGCTTTCTTACTTTTTTATCAGGGCCCATAGGGACACAGCCCAGGTGATTAACACAACACTGCTGCCTCTCCCTCTTCCGGCCTACCTCTACCACAACATGAAAGGCCAGAGAGGCTGAGAGGAGCCAGAGAGGGGGTAGAGCGGAGCCAGAGAGGGGCAGAAGAGGAGCCAGAGAGAGGGCAGAAGAGGAGCCAGAGAGGGGGCAGAGAGGAGCCAGAGAGGGGGCAGAAGAGGAGCTAGAGAGGGGGCAGAAGAGGAGCCAGAGAGGGGGCAGAGAGGAGCCAGAGAGGGGGCAGAGACGAGCCAGAGAGGGGGCAGAAGAGGAGCCAGAGAGAGGGCAGAAGAGGAGCCAGAGAGGGGGTAGAGAGGAGCCAGAGAGGGGGCAGAGAGGAGCCAGAGAGGGGGCAGAGAGGAGCCAGAGAGGGGGTAGAGAGGAGCCAGAGAGGGGGCAGAGAGGAGCCAGAGAGAGGGCAGAAGAGGAGCCAGAGAGGGGGCAGAGAGGAGCCAGAGAGGGGGTAGAGAGGAGCCAGAGAGGGGGCAGAGAGGAGCCAGAGAGGGGGCAGAGAGGAGCCAGAGAGGGGGTAGAGAGGAGCCAGAGAGGGGGCAGAGAGGTCAGATCGGCCATTAATTAGAGTTGTTTTGCTCGGTGCTCCACAAGGGTGGGCAGGGATAATTGGGCGAGGGAAGAATTCTAGGTCATAGAACCCATCTAGATATTTGCACATACAGTACACACACACAAACACATATACACACATACACCTACACCTACCTGTTAGATATAGATATACACAGCTGTGTGAACACACACTTGTAAACACTCATACACAAGTACACATCTCACAGGCATTTACATATGTTTGCATGCACACAGACAAGTCAAACGTTTGGACACACCAACTCATTCAAGAGTTTTTCTTTATTTTTACTATTTTCTACATTGTAGAATAATAGTGAAGACATCAAAATTATGTAGTAAGCAAAAAAGTGTTAAACAAATCAAAACATGTTTTATATTTGAGATTCTGCAAAGTAGTCACCTTGAGCCAATCAGTTGTGTTGTGACAAGGTAGGGGTGGTATACAGAAGTTAGCCCTATTCGGTAACAGACCAAGTTACTTTAAGACATGAAGGTCAGTCAATTCGGAAAATGTCTAGTGCAGTCGCAAAAACCATCAAGCGCTATGATGAAACTGTCTCTGATGAGGACCGCCATAGGAATGGAAGACCCAGAGTTACCTCTGCTGCAGAGGATAAGTTTATTAGAGTTAACTGCACCTCAGACTGCAGCCCAAATAAATGCTTCACAGAGTTCAAGTAACAGACACATCTCAACATCAACTGTTCAGAGGAGACTGCGTGAATCAGGCCTTCATGGTTGAATTGACTTAAAGAAACCACTACTAAAGGACACCAATAATAAGAAGAGACTTGCTTGGACCAAGAAACACGAGCAATGGACATTAGACCAGTGGAAATCTGTCCTTTGGTCTGATGAGTTCAAATATTAGATTTTTGGTTCCAACCGCCGTGTCTTTGTGAGACGCAGAGTAGGTGAACGGATGATCTCTGCATGTGTAGTTCCCACTGTGAAGCACTGTGGAGGAGGTGTTATGGTGTGAGGGTGTTTTGCTGGTGACACTGTCTGTGATTTATTTAGAATTCAAGACACACTTAACCAGCATGACTACCACAACATACTGCAGTGATACGCCATCGCATCTGGTTTGCGTTTAGTGGGACTATCATTTGTTTTTCAACAGGAGAATAACCCAAAACCTACTTCCAGGCTGTGTAAGGGCTATTTGACCAAGAAGGAAAGTGATGGAGTGATGCATCAGATGACCTGGCCCCCACAATCACCTGACCTCATGGTTTGGGATGAGTGGGACCGCAGAGTGAAGGAAAAGCAGCCAACAAGTGCTCAGCATATGTGGAAAAGCATTCCTCATGAAGCTGGCTGAGAGAATGCCAAGAGTGTGCAAAGCTGTCATCAAGGAAAAGGGTGGCTACTTTGAAGAATCTCAAATATAAAATATACTTTCATTTGTTAAACACTTTTTTGGTTACTACGTGATTCCATATGTGTTATTTCTCAGTTTTTATGTCTTCACTATTATTCTACAATGTAGAAAATAGTACAAATAAATAAAAACCCTTGAATGTGTAGGTGTGTCCAAACTTTTGACTCGTACTGTACACCCACACACAATATCCACATCTCTCCTCCTCTTCCGTTCTTTTCAAAACAAAAATATTACCTCGCTGTGGCCGCAGCTTAAATAGTGAAATTAGTCAATATTGTTTACTCTCTCCAACTGTAATCACACAGTCAGACAATGGTAATATTAACGGTGGGACTAACAACACACCTTCCAAAACAGCAGTGTTGGAAGTAGCCAGGCAGACAGCCCTTATCATAATTACAAAGAGCAACACAAAGAGAATTTCTACTTTGAAAGGAGCAGCCTCTTTACCTGAAGACGAAGGTTTGGGAGAATGAAAATATAAATTCCTGAAATGATTAAAGGGATTTAAGTGTCTCATTGTTTTATGTAAGCCGGGTTGATTGATGTTGATAAGTGCAGCAGCAGGACTTGATACTGAAAACACCAGCAGAGATAGAGACGTTTACACATCCATTATTTCAAACGATCATTTCATCATCATTTCAATTATAGGAAGCTGACTGACACATACATATTTAACTCGATAAGTTGACTGAGAACACATTCTCATTTACAGAAACAACCTGGGGAATAGTTTCAGGGGCAAGGATGAATGAGCCAATAGGAAGCTGGGGATGGTTAGGTGGCCATGATGGTATGAGGGCCAGATTAGGAATTTAGCCAGTACACCGGGATCTTTAGTGACCACAGAGAGTCAGGACACCCGTTTAATGTCCCATCCGAAAGACGGCACCCTGCACAGGGCAATGTCCTCAATCACTGCCCTGGGGCATTGGGATCTTTTTTTTTTAGACAAGAGGAAAGAGTTCCTCTTACAGGCCCTCCAACACCACTTCCAGCAGCATCTGGTCTCCCATCCAGGGACTGACCAGGACCAACCCTGCTTATCTTCAGAGCCAAGCCAGCAGTGGGATGCAAATACAAATGTATTCAAACACATTACTTATCTTGAAAAAAAGGAAATATTGGGTTTGAGCATCTCCTATTATTTGTATGACACGTATATACCACACGTTTGGTTCTGGGGCCACAATTCATATTTGAAGGTATAAAAGGTTAAGATATCAGCTCCTGACTGACGGACCACACATTGTTGTCGTCCCTGGGCCTCCTCCATCCAACTCTATTCATCACAACCCCCAACTATCAATCAAAATAATGAAAAAGACGACCAAATGCCAATGCCGTATAATAAAGCATATTAACTGCGGGTGCCTTTCAATCGGCCAATCAAACGACAGATGAGGCAGATGCCTGACAGAGAAGAAGACAGGGACATTATTAAGAGGAAGAATGAGCAGTGATTACTAATTAAAAAACTGATGGCTTTTGAGTTTTTTTTTTCTCCATGCTGGATGGATTCTTGTAATGATAATAGAGTGCTCTAGATGTCGCAGCTCTGGTGCTGAATTCTGAATGATACGTTTGGGCCATTGTGTTGTGAGGAAGTGGAGGGAGGGGTGGATAGCACCAGTGGTGACCCACTTTTGAGTGCCTTGTCTGTGTTTGGCATGCGCCACGCCACCCCTCCCTATCCGAATGCCCTTCAACAGAGTGGCCAAAGAGACTGGTCTAACTGCTCTGGCTCTCTGGCCCTCCCTCAAACAGGCTGAGAGACACACTGACACCGAGACACCCTGACAACGAGACACTCTGACACCGAGACACTCTGACACCGAGACACTCTGACACCGAGACACTCTGACACCGAGACACTCTGACACCGAGACACTCTGACACTGAAACCGAGACACACTGACACTGAAACACTGAGACATACTGACACTGAGACACACTGAGACATACTGACACTGAAACACTGAGACATACTGACACTGAGACACACTGAGACATACTGACACTGAGACACACTGAGACATACTGACACTGAGACACACTGAGACATACTGACACTGAAACACTGAGACACTCTGACACTGAAACACTGAGACATACTGACACTGAAACACTGAGACACAGACACAATGACACACTGAGACACACTAGCACACTCACACTGAGACACACAGACACTGCGTCACACAGACACTGCGTCACACAGACACTGCGTCACACAGACACTGAGTCAGACTGACACCGAGACACTCTGACACCGAGACACTCTGACACCGAGACACTCTGACACCGAGACACTCTGACACTGAAACCGAGACACACTGACACTGAAACACTGAGACATACTGACACTGAGACACATTGAGACATACTGACACTGAAACACTGAGACATACTGACACTGAGACACACTGAGACATACTGACACTGAAACACTGAGACACTCTGACACTGAAACACTGAGACATACTGACACTGAGACACACTGAGACATACTGACACTGAGACACTGAGACACTCTGCCACTGAAACACTGAGACACTCTGCCACTGAAACACTGAGACATACTGACACTGAGACACACTGAGACATACTGACACTGAGACACTGAGACATACTGACACTGAGACACACTGAGACATACTGACACTGAAACACTGAGACACAGACACAATGACACACTGAGACATACTGACACTGAGACACACTGAGACATACTGACACTGAAACACTGAGACACACTGACACTGAAACACTGAGACACTCTGCCACTGAAACACTGAGACACTCTGCCACTGAAACACTGAGACATACTGACACTGAGACACACTGAGACATACTGACACTGAGACACACTGAGACATACTGACACTGAGACACACTGAGACATACTGACACTGAGACACACTGAGACATACTGACACTGAGACACACTGAGACACTCTGACACTGAAACACTGAGACACTCTGACACTGAAACACTGAGACACTCTGCCACTGAAACACTGAGACACTCTGACACTGAAACACTGAGTCACTCTGACACTGAAACTGAAACACTGAGACATACTGACACTGAGACACACTGAGACATACTGACACTGAAACACTGAGACATACTGACACTGAAACACTGAGACACAGACACAATGACACACTGAGACATACTGACACTGAGACACACTGAGACATACTGACACTGAAACACTGAGACACACTGACACTGAGACACACTGAGACATACTGACACTGAAACCGAGACACACTGACACTGAAACACTGAGACATACTGACACTGAGACACACTGAGACACTCTGACACTGAAACACTGAGTCACTCTGACACTGAAACTGATACACTGAGACATACTGACACTGAGACACACTGAGACATACTGACACTGAAACACTGAGACATACTGACACTGAAACACTGAGACACAGACACAATGACACACTGAGACATACTGACACTGAGACACACTGAGACATACTGACACTGAAACACTGAGACACACTGACACTGAGACACACTGAGACATACTGACACTGAAACACTGAGACACAGACACAATGACACACTAGCACACTCACACTGAGACACACAGACACTGCGTCACACAGACACTGCGTCACACAGACACTGCGTCACACAGACACTGCGTCACACAGACACTGAGTCAGACTGACACTGAGACACACTCTAACTGAGACACACTGACACTGGCACTTAGGCACTGAGACACATTTAGGCACTGAGACACACTTAGGCACTGAGACACTGAGAGACAAACAGACACTGAGACACACTTAGATACTGAGACACAGATACACTAAGACACTGAGACACACTTAGGCACTGAGACACACTTAGGCACTGAGACACACTTAGGCACTGAGACACACTTAGGCACTGAGACACACTTAGGCACTGAGACACACTTAGGCACTGAGACACACTTAGGCACTGAGACACACTTAGGCACTGAGACACACTTAGGCACTGAGACACACTTAGGCACTGTGACACACTTAGGCACTGAGACACACTTAGGCACTGAGACACACTTAGGCACTGTGACACACTTAGGCACTGCGACACTGAGAGATAAACAGACACTGAGACACACTTAGATACTGAGACACAGATACACTAAGACACTGAGACACACTAACACTGAGACACTGAGAGACAAACATACACTGTGACACACTTAGATACTGAGACACAGATACGCTAAGACACTGAGACACACTAACACTGAGACACACTAACACTGAGACACTGAGACACTGAGACAGACTGACACTGAGACAGACTGACACTGAGGCAGACTGACACTGAGACAGACTGACACTGAGACAGACTGACACTGAGACAGACTGACACTAAAACACTGAGACACAGATACACTAAGACACTGAGACACACTAACACTGAGACACACTAACACTGAGACACAGACACTGAGACAGACTTACACTGAGACAATGAGACACACTGGCACTGAGACACTAAGACAGATTGACACTGAGCCACTGAGACAGATTGACACTGAGACACACTGATACTGAGACACACTGAGACACTGAGACACACTGAGACACTGAGACACTGAGACACACTGACGATATAGTGCCCTGTCATTCAGAGGAGAGAGGGTGTGAGAGGGAGAATAAGGAAAGGCAGTGACTGTCTTGAGAGAAAGAGAAATAGAGAGTGGTATTAGAGAAAGGATGGGAGGCAGAGAGAGTAAAAGAGAGGAACATGAGAGAGTGGGAGAAAGAGAGTGGGAGAAATAGGGAAAGTGAGATGGAGAGACAAAAGAAAAGCAAAAGAGTGGGAGAGGAAGAGAGCAGGAGAAAGAGTATGACGGGAGAGACAAAACAGAGGCAAAAAGAATGACAGAATGACAGGGCATTTGAGTCAGCGTTGATATCAACCAGTCATCAGATATGCAAATATCCTAACAAAAACAACAACACCATAGCCAATCCCAGATGTTCACCTTGAACCAGCAGCACGCATCGCCACAACGGAAAATAACAAAAGGACACTTGAATTAAAATACAGAGTTTAAAAATAAAAAAGAATTAGCCGGGAAACATGATGCACACCTTTCCTCCTCCACCTCATCCCTCCTCCCTCCTCCTTGAACCCAAGCTGTTAATAAGCACAACACACACTCCCCTCTCTCTGTATAAAAAGCTAATCAGTTTGCCTCTCTTCTCCCCTGCAGGGAACCTTGTGTTTTGTACCTAGCAACTCCTTAATGAAGGAACCTTGTGATGCATCATGCAAAACAAGGAGGAATGTCCCTGAGCTAAACACAAAACCTTGGAGCTGCCTGGCTGGGAAGACATGCAGGCATGATAAGATGAAAGCATGTTGTGCTAGTTGGCGTAGTCGGCCGGCGGCCATTACGAGGCAGAAACTAGATCCGGTGCTGAGCCAAAATGGAGGATATGGTAAGGGGAGGGCAAAGTGGCTCTGACAGTTTGTTGGAGCATAGTGGTGGTTGCAATACTAGTTGTGGGTTTGATTTCCACATGGATTACTGAAAACATGTGTTGACTGTAAGTCGCTTTGTATAAAAATAACTAAATCGCTTGCTACATTATGGTGTTATATAATCATGTGAACAAGTAGGATGATTTAGAAATATGGATTAAGCAGTCTATACACTAGGAATCTGGAGTGTTTTTCTGCTTGGTTCAGCAGCAGTTGTGTTTGTGTAAATGTGCTGCTAATTGAGGCTGGTAGCGCTTCCGTTAAGCTGGATGGACAGGTCTCAGGGGCTGAGGCTGTGTAGCAATCCTCCTCCCCTCCCCACATGCACGCACACATGAACACACACACCAAAGTGCAGTAACCCCAATTACCGGTAGAGTGGTGAAGCTGTTCAACACTTTGAGAAGGTAGCCAGATGCTTACATGCTGGCTAGCATCAACTGGAGGAAACAGGATGGTACAACAGACACAGGTAACTACATTCTGGCCCAGAGAAGTCTGAAATGACAATGGGAGAACGAATAAGAGAGGGAGAGGGAGAGAGAGAAATAGAGAGGGAAACGAGTGGCACAGTAGTACCAGCTGTGTTGTGTGTATCGCTACAGTCTCTCTGTGTGTGTGTGTAACCAGAGCTACAAAGCTGTGTCAGTGGGGCTCAGTGTCTCTGACCCTCTGTGCTGTTGTGACAGGGTCCTCTTAAGGACAGTCAAATTACCACTCCAGCCACCCACCCCGTCTGTCCCCCTGAATCACCCTGCCTTCCTTGGACACAATTCAGTGTCCACTCTCCGCTCCTCACCTCTCCTCTCCGCTCCACACACACTCCTCTCCCAGCACACACACTCCTCTCCCAGCACACACACTCCTCTCCCAGTACACACACACACACACTTACTCCAAACGAACAACACGAAAATCACCTAATCATCAAGCTTTGATAATTTAAATCAGCTGTGTAGCGTTAGGGCAAAAAAAATAAATGTGCACTCCTTGGGGTCCCCAGGAGCGCGTTTGGGAAACGCTGGCCTATGGAAAGAGATGTGGTAAATAGACATGAGCCACACCTGATTTAAGAATGGAGGATCAAAACACATGACAGAAAAGTGTTGTTTTGTTTCGACGTGTTAAAGTGTGGCTCAGGTTCTGTAGCATTTCAAATCAGATGGTAATATGTGAACAAAGATAGAGAGTGTGCAGTTAGTGTGACATACAGAGGCATAACAATGTTTGTCAGTCAGACAGTGGTTATCTGATACCTGACGCAGATGTTCCGTGAATGCAACAAGACACACACACTGTTGTCAGTAAGGTGGGATAATTTGCAGCTGCAGCCCATCTGTTTCGAGCTGCAGTAGCTCATTTATTCCGTGCATAATTCATGATTTGTGGTCGTCCTATGCATTACACATTAATCTGGCATGGTATCTTTGCTGCAATCCATACTGGCCCCTCCGCCCACCTGCCTCCTCGCTCGTCGCACTGAATCTTAATAAATCCACCCGCTTTACCCACGTGACAGTTTCATATCGAGGACCAACCAATGCCAATTTTGTTGAGTTTTACCGTCTTTTAAAAAAGCTGTAAAAATAATGTGCCGTCCATCAATGCCCCGTCCTTACACAGTACACGTTTCTACTGCATTCCACAGTATGCTAACTGGGAATTGTGCCATAGCCCCTCATCTTCCTCGGTCTTCCTGCGCTGCATGGAAAGCTTAGGATCATCTCGGCTGTGAAAATTCACAGTACAAGCAGCATCCTCCCATTCTCCCAGCCTATGTGTGTGCATGTGTGTCTCTAGTCCATGGTGTGTATGAGGTTCTCCTTCAACCATTTCCAGGGTAATTGGCAGAACAGCATACACACCAACATACTCTGCTAAAACTTCCCAGAATGAATGCACCTTTTCTTGAAATCCACAGAAAAGCAGGGGTAGAAACTAATCGCAGGACAATTTCAGAGTTGGCTACCCCTGCCTGCCATGCACAACGACAAGGAAAGACAAAAGCTTTTTTAAACAGGCATTTAAACGGCCGCCCTGAGAAGCAGGTGAGGATGAGCTGAGGCGATGGACAGACACACAGAGGGCCAATCTCAATAGTCTACAGTGGCTTCCTCTCCTTCCCTTCCTCTCCTTCCCTTCATCCATCTGCATTGATTGGAAAATACTTGCCAGGTGAAAACAATCCGTGTACGCTCATCTGGATGTCTCTCCCCTGTTCTTTCTGATCAGTGGAACTAAAGGAGAGGAGATGGGGATAGGAAGAGACTTATTTATACTACTGTGTGACTCAGGGATCATGGTGCCAGGCGTTGGCATGATAGGATGTGAAAGGATGCCCTGACGCCCCACGTGACACAGGCTGCGTTTAGACAGGCAAACCAATTGTGATAATTATTTTCTCACTAATTGGTCTTTTGACCAATTATATAGTACCAGTCAAAAGTTTGGACACACCTACTCATTCAAGTTTTTATTTTATTTTGACTATTTTCTACATTGTAGAATAACAGTGAAGACATCCCAATTATGAAATAAAACATGGAATCATGTACAAACCCAAAAAAGTGTAACAAAAATCGAAATATATTTTACATTTGAGATTCTTCAAAGTAGCCAGTCATTGCCTTGAAGACAGCGTTGCACGCTCTTGGCATTCTCTCAACCAGCTTCGTGAGGTAGTCACCTGGAATGCATTTCAATTAACAGGTATGCCTTAAAAGTTAATTTGTGGAATTTATTTCCTTCTTAATGCATTTGAGCCAATTAGTTGTGTTGTGACAAGGTAGGGTGGTATACAGAAGATAGCCCTATTTGGTATAAGTTACATACACTTAGGTTAGAGTCATTAAAACTCGTTTTTCAACCACTCCACAAATTTCTTGTTAACAAACTATAGTTTTGGCAAGTCGGTTATGACATTTACTTTGTGCATGACACAAGTAATCTTTCCAACAATTGTTTACAGAAAGATTATTTCACTTATAATTCACTGTATCACAATTCCAGTTGGTCAGAAGTTTACATACACTAAGTTGACTGTTCTTTTAAACAGCTTGGAAAATTCCAGAAAATTATGTCATGGCTTTAGAAGCTTCTGATAGACTAATTGACATAATTTGAGTCAATTGGAGGTGTACCTGTGGATGTATTTCAAACTCAGTGCCTCTTTGTTTGACATCATGGGAAAATCAAAAGAAATCAGCCAAGACCTCAGAAAAACATTTGTAGACCTCCACAAGTCTGGTTCATCCTTGGGAGCAACTTCGAAACGCCTGAAGGTACCACATTCATCTGTACAAACAATAGTATGCAAGTATAAACACCATGGGACCACGCAGCCATCATACCACTCAGGAAGGAGATGTGTTCTGTCTCCTAGAGATGAATGTACTTTGGTGCGAAAAGTGCTAAATCAATTCTAGAACAACAGCAACAGCAAAAGACTTTGTGAAGATTCTGGAGGAAACAGGTAAGAAGTATCTATATCCACAGTAAAACGAGTCCTATATCGACATAACCTGAAATGCCGCTCAGTAAGGAAGAAGCCACTGCTCCAAAACCGCCATAAAAAAGCCAGACTACGGTTTGCAACTGCACATGGGGACAAAGATCGTACTTTTTGGAAAATTTCCTCTGGTCTGATGAAACAAAAATAGAACTGTTTGGCTATAATGACCATCGTTATGTTTGGAGGAAAAAGGGGGATGCTTGCAAGCTGAAGAACACCATCCCAACCGTGAAGCACGGGGGTGGCAGCATCATGTTGTGGAGGTGCTTTGCTGCAGGAGGGACTGGTGCACTTCACAAAATAGATGGCTTCATGAGGATGGAAAATTATGTGGATATATTGAAGCAACATCTCAAGACATTGGTCAGGAAGTTAAAGCTTGGTCACAAATGGGTCTTCCAAATGGACAATGACCCAAGCATACTTCCAAAGTTGTGGCAAAATGGCTTAAGGATGACAAGTCATGGTATTGGAGTGGCCATCACAAAGCCTTGACCTCAATCCTATAGAAAATGTGTAGGCAAGGAGACCTACAAACCTGACTCAGTTACATTAGGAGAAATGGGCCAAAATTCACCCAACTTATTGTGGGAAGCTTGTGGAAGGATACCCGAAACGTTTGACCCAAGTTAAACAATTTAAAGGCAATGCTACCAAATACATATTGAGTGTATGTAAACTTCTAACCCAGTGGGAATGTGATGAAAGAAATAAAAGCTGAAATAAACCATTCTCTCTACTATTATTCTGACATTTGACATTCTTAAAATAAAGTGGTGATCCGAACTGACCTAAGACAGGGAGTTTTTACTAGGATTACATGTCAAGAATTGTGATAAACTGAGTTTAAATGTTTTTGGCTAAGGTGTTTGTAAACTTACGACTTCAACTGTATCTTCTTGCTCTTTTGCACCCCAGTATCTCTACTTGCACATCATCATTTGCACATCTATCACTCCAGTGTTAACGCTAAATTGTAATTTTTTACCTCTATGGCCTGTTTATTGCCTTACCTACCTAATCTTCTACATTTGCACACACTGTAAATAGATTTTTCTATTGTGTTATTGACTGTATGTTTGTTTAATGTGTAACTCTGTGTTGTAGTTTTTTCGCCCTGCTTTGCTTTATCTTGGCCAGGTCGCAGTTGTAAATGAGAACTTGTTCTCAACTGGCCTACCTAGTTAAATAAATCTGAAAAAATAAATAAAAATAAATAAATGAAACTGGCTCTCATGACGACTGCCACAGGAAAGGAAGACCCAGAGTGACCTCTGCTGCAGAGGATAAGTTCAGAAATTGCAGTCCAAATAAATGCTTCACAGAGTTCAAATATCAGACACATCTCAACATTAACTGTTCAGAGGAGACTGTGTGAATCAGGCCTTCATGGTCGAATTGCTGCAAAGAAACCACTACTAAAGGACACCAATAAGAAGAAGAGACTTGCTTGGGCCAAGAAACATGAGTAATGGACATTAGACCGGTGGAAATCTGTCCTTTGGTCTGATGAGTCCAAATTTTTGATTTTTGGTTCTAACCGTCGTGTCTTTGTGAGACACAGAGTAGGTGAATGGATGATCTTCACCATGTGTGGTTCCCACCGTGAAGCATGGAGGAGGAGGTGTGACAGTGTGGGGGTGCTTTGCTGGTGACACTCTCTGTGATTTATTTAGAATTTAAGGCACACTTAACCAGCATGGCTACCACAGCATTCTGCAACGATACGCCATCCCATCTGGTTTGTGCTTAGTGGGACTATCATTTGTTTTTCAGCAAGACAATGACCTTAAACACACCTCCAGGCTGTTTAAGGGCTATTTGACCAAGAAGGAGAGTGATAGAGTGCTGCATCTGATGACCTGGCCTCCACAATCACCCAACCTCAACCCAATTGAGATGGTTTGGGAAGAGTTGGACCCCAGAGTGAAGTAAAAGCAGCCAACAAGTGCTCAGAATATGTGGGAACTTCTCCAAAACCGTTGGAAAAGCATTCCTCATGAAGCTGGTTGAGAGAATGCCAAAAGTGTACAAAGCTGTCATCAAGGCAAAGGGTGGATACTTTGAATAATCTAAAATATATTTTGATTGTTTAACACTTTTTTTGGTTACTAAATCAAATAAAATCAAATCTTTTTTTTTGTCACATGCACATGGTTAGCAGATGTTAATGCGAGTGTAGCGAAATGCTTGTGCTTCTAGTTCCGACAATGCAGTAATAACCAACGAGTAATTTAACCTAACAATTACACAACTACTACCTTATACACACAAATGTAAAGGGATAAAGAATATGTACATAAAGATATATGAATGAGTAATGGTACAGAACGGCATAGGCAAGATGCAGTAGATGGTATCGAGTACAGTATATACATATGAGTATACTACATGATTCCATATGTGTTATTTCATAGTTTTGATGTCCTCACTATTATTCTACAATGTAGAAAAAAGTAAAATTAAAGAAAAACCCTGAAATGAGTAAGTGTGTCCAAACTTTTGACTGGTACTCTATATACAAACTATTCTCAGGTGTATTCCGTGAGTGGTGACATTACACTGTTGACACAGCTGTTACATTTCACACTTTTTCCACTCGCACTACCCCTCAACAACCGTTATCAGCATATGTTAAGGTGTGGGGGGACTAGACAGTAGTGACTAGAGTATAGCAATTAATTAAATAGAGTTATGTGTTTTCGTAGAAACGGCTTCTCCAGCTCTTCCCCAAAAGGCATCAAGACAACAGCTTGTGCCAGTTGTTGGATATGAAACAAAGTTTATAGTTTAATTAAAGCTAAAGTTTCTGTTTGCATTGGGACTCTGGGTTGTTCCTTCACCGTAGCCGTCAGGGAGAAGAATAGCATCTCTGAGGCAAGCAGCAGTGGCACCAGAGACTTTTACAACTAAACCAAGATAGACCCCAGCCTGCTAAGCGAGGTGAAATATCTGTCTCATTGTTCTATCTGTGGTAGCGCCTTGTAGTCATCAGCATACACTTGTATGTTGCTTGATTTCCTGGTAGAATAAAATACGTTTTTAATGAGCTGGCAGGCCAGTTTGGGAAGATAGTAGTAAAGTGTCTAGATAGATGCTGGCTGCTGACTAATGCATTTTGATATTTACCAGGGACATTTCATGCTATGTCTTCTGTTTTCATTTTCATCATTCAACAGTCTCTCTACCTACCAGGAAGTATATGAGTGGCTCTGACCTTGTATTTACATGATTGGTTTACTAATGCGGCGCCAAAATGCAGAGCCTTGCCCCTGTGTCCCCCCCCCATACATTTGACCCACGATTAGTTTTGTCCATCTCCTCTTCTTTTCCCTCCATCCTATCAAACACCACGCTATGCACTCCCCCTTTCATCCTCTCTCCCGACCCTTCCTCCATCTCTCCATCCTATCCTCCAATCTATCAAAGACCAGGCTGAGAACGCCTCCTTTTCTCCTCTCATGCCCTCTCTATCCATCTCCTTCTCCTCCCTTATATCCCTCCATCATTCTATTCAATATAGGCACTCCTTGTTCATCCTCTCTTCATCTCCCCCTCCTCTCTATCAGTCCACGTCATCCTCCTGTAGACTACAGGCGTGTAAATTGAGACTGCGTGACTATCTCCAACCTCAGCCTGGTAATTGAACCTACGCCTTATTTCACCCATTATGCCAATCACATTAGGCTGGTTCCACAGGGACCACAACCTTTAATCCCATCTGGGTTCACCCTGCGGGAAGCGCACACACACACACACACACACACACACACACACACACACACACACACACACACACACACACACACACACACACACACACACACACACACACACACACACACACACACACACACACACACACACACACACACACACGTGTGAGCAAGTAAGTGCGCACACACACACACACATGTCCCCCCCCAAACACACACAGTGTGCATGTATCATCACACCATATACTTCCATACAGCTAGCTAAAGAGGATTAGCATATTTTGGGTTAGCCCGAGGCTAACTGTCATAATGATGAACAGGAAAATGGCCCACGGTTGGGGAGGGGGAGGCTAGCACGTTAGCAATGTTACCTGAATGTCTGCACGAGTTTAGTGATGATACGATTACTGTGCTGGTTTTTGGAGCAGGTAAAATTGGCAGTGCCATGGGGTCACCGGGTGTACCTGGCTAGCGATGCCATGCGCCATGGTTCCCCAAGCCAATATTGAGAAGAAGCAGATGGTCTGCCAACATTCACTATCATCAGTCCAGATGTGGAGCTAATCGTCATGGCAAACATGGCATATGAGGCACCCTGCGCTGACAGATCTAGCATGGAAAAGGTGTCTGTGTGTGTGTGCGTCTGCAGAGGTTCCTGTGGCTCTCTGTGCTGAAAAATGCCCAGCCAACCCCGCATTCCTTCTCCCCTCTGCAACCTTGCCAGCTTTCATTGGCCATTAGTTAACTCTGGTGTGGGCTCTGAGTTTGTGTGTGTGCTCTGTGTGTTGTGTGTGTGTGAGTGTTGTATGTGTGTATGTGAGTGTGAGTGTGAGTGTGTGTGTGTGTGTGTGCTCAGTTTGTTGTGTTGTGTGTATGTGTGTTCTGTGTATATCTATATTTTCAAGTCAAAGAGGAGTGACAAACTGCAGCATTCAATCCATCCCCTGTCTGGGACTCAGTACAGTAGGAAGCCTCAAACACAGCTGTAGGCTTGGCAGGGGGGAACCAGACCTCCAGAGCTACAGGGAGGGCCTGTCATGCCAAATAGTGTCTCCCTGCCAAATAGTGTCCCACCCTGCGGCCCTACGATCAGGGGCTTGTTAGGACCGCAGGAGAGGAGCTGTGGGTGTCCTGTGTGCTGCCTGCACAGAGATTATCTCTCCCAGGTTGAGTTAGCGGAATGATCTAAAATGACACCCTATTCCCTATATAGTGCACTCCTTTTGACCAGGGCCTATAGGGTAGTGTACTATGTAGGGAGCCTACTTGCTGTTCAGTCATCTCCTTTCCTATCTGTGACAATAATGATGATGACACACTACATTGCCAAAAGGATCATGCGCATTAATATGGAGTTTGTCCCCCTTTGCTGCTATAACAGCCTCCACTCTTTTGGGAAGGCTTTCCACTTGATGTTGAAACATTGCTGCAGGGACTTGCTTCCATTCAGCAACAAGAGCATTAGTGAGGTCTGGCACTGATGTTGGGGAATTAGGCCTGGCTCGCAGTCGGTGATCCAATTCATCCCAATGGTGTTCGATGGGGTTGAGGTCAGGGCTCTGTGCAGGTCAGTCAAGTTCTTCTACACCGATCTTGACAAAGCATTTCTGTATGGAGCTTGCTTTGTGCACAGGGGCATTGTCATGCTGAAACAGGAAAGGGCCTTCCCCAAACTGTTGCCACAAAGTTGGAAGCACAGAATGGTCTAAAATGTCATTGTATACTGTAGCATTAAGATTTCCCTTCACTGGAACTAAGGGGCCTAGCCTGACCCATGAAAAACAGCCCCAGATCATTATTCCAACTCCACCAAACTTTACAGTTGGCACTATTAATTGGGACAGGTAGTGTTCTCCTGGCATCCACCAAACCCAGATTTGTCCATCGGACTGCCAGATGGTGAAGCGTGATTCATCACTCCAGAGAACGCGTTTACACTGCTCCAGAGTCCAATGACGGGGAGCTTTACACCACTCCAGCTGATGCTTGGTATTGTGCATAGTGATTTTAGGCTTGTGTGGAATCCCATTTCATGAAGCTCCCGAAAAAACAGTTCATGTGCTTCCAGAGGCAGTTTGGAACTCAGCAGTGAGTGTTGCAACCGAGGACAGACGATATTTACACGCTATGCGCTAGTGTGGCCTACCACTTCGTGACTGAGCAGTTGTTGTTCATAGACGTTTCCACTTCACAATAACAGCGCTTACAGTTGCCCGGGGAAGCTCTAGCAGGGCAGAAATTTGATGACTGACTTGTTGGAAAGGTGGCATCCTATGACGGTGCCACGTTGAAAGTCACTGAGCTCTTCAGTAAGGCCATTCTACTGCCAATGTTTGTCTACGGAGATTGCATGGCTGTGTGCTCGATTTTATACACCTGTCAGCAACGGGTGTGGTTGAAATAGACAAATCGACAAATTTGAAGGGGTGTCCACTTACTTTTGTATATACACAGTGCATTCGGGAAGAATTTAGTTTTTCCACATTTTGTTATATTACAGCCTTACTCTTAAATTGATTTAATAGTTTTTTTTCTCCCCTTATAAATCTACACACAACATCCCATAATGACATAGTAAAAACAGGTTTTCAGACAATTGTTAAGCAAAATAAAAACTATAAATATCACAAATATCACAATATCACAAATATCACATAAGTATTCAGACCCTTTACTGATTACTTTGTTGAAACACATTTGGCATCGATTACAGCCTCGAGTCTTCTTGGGTATGACGCTACAAGCTTGCTTCTCACATTCTTCTCTGCAGATCCTCTCAAGGTATGTCAGGCTGTGCAGCTATTTTCAGGTCTCTCCAGAGATGTTCGATCAGGTTCAAGTCTCTGGCTCTGGCTGGGCCACTCAAACACATTCAGACACAGCACTTGTCCTGAAACCACTCTTGCTTTCTCTTGGCTGTGTGCTTAGGGTTGTTGTCCTGTTGGAGGGTGAACCTTCGCCCCAGTCTGAGGTCCTGGGTGCTCTGGAGCAGGTTTTCATCAACAATCTCTCTGTACTTTGCTCTGTTCATCTTTCCCTCGATCCTGACTACTCTTCCAGTCTCTGTCGCTGAAAAACCTCGCCACAGCATGATGCTGCCACCACCATGCTTCACCGTAAGGATGGTGCCAGGTTTCCTCCAGATGTGACGCTTGGCATTCAGGCCAAAAAGTTAAATCTTAGTTTCATCAGACCAGAGAATCTTGTTTCTCATGGTCTGAGAGTCCTTTAGGTGCCATTTGGTAAACTCCAGTCTGGCTGTCATGTGCCTTTTACTGAGGAGTGGCTTCCGTCTGGCCACTCTAGCATAAAGGCCTTATTGGTGGAGTGCTGCAGAGATGGTTGTCCTTCTGGAAGGTTCTCCCATTTCCACAGAGGTACTATGTAGCTCTGTCAGAGTGACCATCGTTTTCTTGATCCCTGACCAAGGTCCTTCTCCCCCGATTGCTCAGTTTGCCCGGGCGGCCAGCTCTAGGAAAATAATTGGTGGTTCCAAACTTCTTCCATTTAAGAATGATGGAGGCCATTGTGTTCTTGGGGACATGCAATGCTGCAGAAATGTTTAGGTACCCTTTCCCAGATCTGTGCTTCGACACGATCCTGTCTCTGAGCTCTACGGACAATACCTTTGACCTCATGGCTTGGTTTTTGCTCTGATATGCACTGTCAACTATGGGACCTTATATAGACAGGTGTGTGCCTTTCCAAATCGTGTCCAATCAATTGAATTTACCACAGGTGGACTCCAAGTTGTAGAAAGATCTCAATGAGGATCACTGGGAACAGGATGCACCTAAGCTCAGTTTCGAGTCTCATAGCAAAGGGTATGGATACTTATTTAAATACGGTATTTAATTTTAACATTTTTAATTAAACCATTTTATTTCATTATAGGGTATTGTGTGTAGATTGATGAGGAAAGAAATATTTTAATCCATTTCAGAGTAACTGTAACTGTAACATAAACAAAATGTGGAAAAAGTAATGGGTTCTGCGAATGCACTGAAATGTATGTCTGCAGCTGTTCGTTGGGCATCACTGTATACAATTACAGGATGTTGATTAGTTAGTCGATTGGTTTTGATTGAGTGTGAATCTAGAGAAATGTATTATGGGTGCTCAATAAGTCGAGCTGTTGAGGGTAAACATATATTGCACTCTGGGTAGAAGCGATCAGCGTTCATCCATCAGAAACACGGCGACACGGTCGATTATTGCAGTTTTGTAATTATTGGGACTGCCGGGGGGGGGGGGGGGGATAGCATGGCCAATGTAAATGGCCAACGAGGGGATTGGATCACTTTCATCCGTCAAGCAAAATGGTGGAAAATGGTTCTGCCCACTCTCATTTTTCAACCTAATAGCACGAATCGTGGACATTAACGCTACAGCACGCAAACCTATTCACAGTTTCCTCCACATCCAGAATCTTTACATAACATACGCAGTATATTGCCTCTAGTGCCAGAAGAGAATAGTAAATTGGGAGAGTTAAACCTAAGTTTCCCTGCACATACAAAAACCTAAACCTATATGTTACATATTCACTGACTCTACAGTAAGAGAAGAAAGTAGATTGAGGGAAGCTTTGCAAACTAAACTACTTCAGTGTTGTCACGTTGGAGCAAGGTTAGAGTAGTGCGGTCCGGCTGGGGAGAGCTAATTTCATCGGTGTAATCAAACAGGCATGTGGGCTCAGCTAATTGCTCCGGGAAGTGATCGAGCTCTGAGTTGAGCAAACAAACCCTCAGATAGTTAAAGAATGCTGCAGTCAAGTCCTTTTCCGACTTGTTACGATGCAAGTGACTGCCTGCACCGCTGTCCCCTGCCGTTCTTCTCCATTAGTTTGTTCCTCAAAACTTTTTCTCTAAGATACCGTAGTAGACGATGCCATGCTCCATCTCCACAGTGAGTGTACAACTTTCTCTCCTCCGTCCCCTCTCGGAAATTGTGACTTTAGGCTTCCTGCTATCCCCTCCTTTCAGCCCATTGGCGTCATTCTTTGTCCAAATCCTTGTTCGTATTTATTTGTTGCTACCACAATTTCTCTCAAATAAAGTTTCCAGCCATTGTGACTTTACTCCATTTTCCCCAGTCTGACTCAAACTTTGGATATTATTTTACCTGACTTCCTTCCATACTAACAGGCTCTACCTACCCCTAAACTTGTCAGCCTGCCTGGACCATGGTGTTAAAAGACGTGTAGGTACATGTGACTCAGCAGAGAGAGCGAGAGCGTGCAAGAGAGAGCATGGAAGAGAGAATGAGCGAGACAAAGAATGATATAACGAGAGAGAGGGGGAGAGAGAGTCCTGTCTGTTTGCTGACGTAACGTTTTAAGAAGCTGCAGTATTCTTGATTTAATGAGGACACCATTTGGACGCTGCAGGTTGCTTGATGAGGTGGGCTCACTAGCTGGAAATTGGATTTGCAGAGGAGACGATTACCTTTCATTTACTCCCTTCATCCCTCTCTCCATCCCCTCACATACTGCGTCTGACAGACTTCATGTTTTCCTCAAAGTATATTTTAACCGTTGGCTCACTCTTCTAACTCGTTGCTCATACATACACTTTCAAGCTTGTACGCTAACAATTCCAGAGTTTAAAAATAAATAAGTTGAAGTACAGAACGTCTTTTTAAAACACGGGTTGCCAATGGAATGGAATGAATCATTCAAAGTTGTTGTTCAGACTGGGAAAGAGAGGGAGAGAGAGAAACAGGATGGGAGATAGATAGTACGACTGGTTTCTCTTCCTTCCTCAGGCGATGTTCAATGAATGATGAACCCGAAGCTCTCTGCTTCCCAACTTCTCCCTGCACATATAGCCATGATGGGGGGAGTCACATGTAGCCATGATGGGGAGAGTCACATGTAGCCATGATGGGGGGAGTCACATGTAGCCATGATGGGGAGAGTCACATGTAGCCATGATGGGGGGAGTCACATGTAGCCATGATGGGGAGAGTCACATGTAGCCATGATGGGGGGAGTCACATGTAGCCATGATGGGGGGAGTCACATGTAGCCATGATGGGGAGAGTCACATGTAGCCATGATGGGGAGAGTCACATGTAGCCATGATGGGGAGAGTCACATGTAGCCATGATGGGGAGAGTCACATGTAGCCATGATGGGGAGAGTCACATGTAGCCATGATGGGGAGAGTCACATGTAGCCATGATGGGGAGAGTCACATGTAGCCATGATGGGGAGAGTCACATGTAGCCATGATGGGGAGAGTCACATGTAGCCATGATGGGGGGTGTCATATGTAGCCATGATGGGGAGAGTCACATGTAGCCATGATGGGGAGAGTCACATGTAGCCATGATGGGGAGAGTCACATGTAGCCATGATGGGGAGAGTCACATGTAGCCATGATGGGGAGAGTCACATGTAGCCATGATGGGGGGGAGTCACATGTAGCCATGATGGGGAGAGTCACATGTAGCCATGATGGGGAGAGTCACATGTAGCCATGATGGGGAGAGTCACATGTAGCCATGATGGGGGGAGTCACATGTAGCCATGATGGGGGGAGTCACATGTAGCCATGATGGGGAGAGTCACATGTAGCCATGATGGGGAGAGTCACATGTAGCCATGATGGGGAGAGTCACATGTAGCCATGATGGGGGGAGTCACATGTAGCCATGATGGGGAGAGTCACATGTAGCCATGATGGGGGGAGTCACATGTAGCCATGATGGGGGGAGTCACATGTAGCCATGATGGGGAGAGTCACATGTAGCCATGATGGGGAGAGTCACATGTAGCCATGATGGGGAGAGTCACATGTAGCCATGATGGGGAGAGTCACATGTAGCCATGATGGGGAGAGTCACATGAATCGCTAAATTACGTAGAACTTTTGAATAGATCGTCTTGATGGAAAGCACTCTACCGCCTCCAGAACAGTATGTATTGTATGTGTGTGTGTGTGTGTGCTTTCCCATTCAGGGTAAGTACATACTCACAACAGCATATTCCCTTGATGCAAATCAAAGCGACAGTGAATTCTTTGCTGAGCCTCTTCTTGACTCAGTGTCTCTGTAAATTCCCACCACGGAGACCCAACCAGGATCTTAACATTGGAGCTTTTTTAGTTCTTCAGCATTCACACAATTACCTCATGCATTGAAAATAAGTGCCAAGAAAATAAACTTTTCTGCATTCCAATTTCTAGTAAAAAGCTGACGGGAGAAAGTTCTACCATTTGAGTGGGAAAACAAGAGCTTTGGTTTTCAGCTGGAGTCATTTCAAATCAAATGAACAATGCAGAGAGAACACATGTAGTTACTGAGAGATAACACGAGACCTCTCTGAAATACAAATGGATGGCCCTCCCATCAGTAAAATGTAGTTTGTGCAAAAAAGGGTCAATGCAGATAGCCCAGGTAGCTATTTGGTTAACTATTTAACTAACTATTTAGCAGTCTTATGGCTTGGGGGTAGAACCTCTGTTGGTTCCAGTCTTGGTGCATCGGTACTGCTTGCCACCCAAGTCTATGACTTGGGTGGCTCGAGTCTTGGACAATTTTTAGGGCCTTCCTCTGACACCGCCTGGTATAGAAGTCATGGATGGCAAGGAGCTCGACCCTGTGATGTTCTGGGCCG
Organism: Salvelinus alpinus; assembly: GCF_045679555.1. Taxonomy (NCBI): domain Eukaryota; kingdom Metazoa; phylum Chordata; class Actinopteri; order Salmoniformes; family Salmonidae; genus Salvelinus; species Salvelinus alpinus. The sequence continues at coordinate 61,147,710 of NC_092096.1, forward strand.
TCTGCACTACCCTCTGTAGCGCCTTGCGGTCGGATGGCAAGCAGTTGCCATACCAAGCGGTGATGCAGCCAGTCAATAAGCCCTCAATGGTGCACCTGTAGAACATTTTGAGGATCTGAGGGCTCATGCCAAATCTTTTCAGCCTGCTGAGGGGGAAGTAATTTGTGTGCTGGTGATGGTGCGTGGCCAGCTGAGCCTTCAAATCCAATCTAAAGTGGTCTTTACAGCGGATTTGGCATAGCAATAACCGCTTTTACAGAATAATATTCACTCCTTATCGGAGGGGCCGGTTACTCCAGTGGCTGATCCACATGCACACACACAGGGCCAATCTGACGGGCCTGAGCTTCGTGCCTCAGGTATCGCCGTCAAAGGAGTTCCATTGCGGATGGAAAGTGGAAGGAACTGTAAAAAAATTCTCTGTTCACTGAGCTATAACCTCAATCCATCATATCAGTGAACCCTCCAGGATTAGGGTGAAAGAAGGAAGGAGCGAGGGAGGGAGAGAGAAAAAGAGAGAGCGAGAGAGAAGACAGGGATCTTTTCAGAAACTCATCTCTGATATCACATGCAAAGGCAGATAACCTATCAAACTCATCTTTCTTCTACTTCTCCTCTTTACTACACCTCTTCCTCCCCCTTCTTTTCTAAACAACACAAATTAATTGCCCGTTAGAGAAGGGGGGATTGATTTAACACACTAACAGACCCGGGGGGGGGAAAGCTGCATGAGTTCTGGGCATGCCGAGTACAACGGTCTCTCTCTCACACACAAACAAACACACACCAGACGTATAGATTCACTAAAGATGCCGCAGTGAGATCTAAATAATACACACATCAATACACAGGTACACACACACACCTCTCTGGAACGAATCGTCTCGCAACACCCTGACCAACCCACTCCGACCAGGGTCGGTCTCAAGCTCAACCTCACTGGGAGAGGAACCGGCCAATGGAAAGGCTCCGGTTCTCTTCTCCTGCTGAGTAGTGAATTGGCAGATGGAGTGGCAGTTGGCTGTCTAGTTATCTAAATAGACAACATGACATCCATGAACATTCTGCTCAAGCAAGCTTATGCCTCATGAGGAATTTGAATGAAACAACACACATTCTCCCTTTATCTTCACAATTCACTTTCAACAGTCCAGTTTGCTATTCAGCAAACATTTTAATTGACAGCGCCTCAACTATTCTTAACAGTGTGCATTTTGAAAAACAGTACAATGCCACACTGGTGTTAAACTATGTAGGGCTTCGCGAGGAGCGTGGCAGTGAGGGCGGCTGTGGTTTTAATCGAGGGTGCTCTCGGCACACGGGCTTTGAGTGCATTGAGTGGTTGGACCACACATCCGTATGTGAACTCTGCATGGCTGAACAGAGCTAAACATCTCTCTCCGTTTTCCCTCTTTCCTCTCCCTCTCTCTCTTCCTCCATCTCTCGCTTCATTGCATCCTCTCCATCTTGGCCCTAAAGTCCCCCATCTCTCTATCCTACAGCTCTCGCCATATTTCTTTCTCTCTTCTGCCCCCCCCCCCTCCCTCTCTCTCAGTCTCCGTCTTTCTCCCTCTCTTTCTGTTTGTCAGATATACACTCTGTGTGGTTGACTGGCTCCAGAGATAGAAAACAGACCCACTGCTGCCCGTACAGAGGGCACAACCTCAGTCAGATAACAGAAACTCACTGAGGGAGACTCATCCGTGAGAGGATGTTTAGGGGAGAGCTGAGGAATACAGTTTGGTTACAAGTCAATACACATACAGTTGAGTTGTGTTTTAGTCTTTTAAAGTACACTGCATGGCATAGTGGAGAAGCAGACAGGGACAGAGAGGAACACATAAGCCTATACTGCTAGAGGAGATTACAAGACTGGAGCTGCAGAGCTGATATATGACGAGCGATGCAGAGTGGAAATCTACAGCACCTCAGGACAAGACAGAACAGGTTAGTATAGGACAAGACAGGACAAGACAGGGCAAGTTAAGACAGGATAAGACAGGACAAGATAAGAAAGGACAAGACAAGACAGGACAAGTCAGGACAAGACAGGACAGGACAAGCGAGGACAGGAGAGGACAGGACAGGAGAGGCTGGTAACTCAATCTACCCATTCTCTCTCCCTCTTTCTGTCTCTCCCTTTTGATCACTTTTACTTCCTCTCTCCATTTTCTCTCCCTCTTCCCCCTCTCTCCCTCCATCAATTTATCTGATTTTCTGGCAATACTATTGGATTAACTCAATGCTATTGGATTAACTCAATACTATTGTATTAACTCAATGCTATTGGATTAACTCAATACTATTGTATTAACTCAATGCTATTGGATTAACTCAGTGATATTGGATTGACTCAATACTATTGTATTAACTCAATGCTATTGGATTAACTCAGTGATATTGGATTGACGCAATACTATTGGATTGACTCAATACTATTGGATTAACTCAATATTATTGGATTAACTCAATGCTATTGGATTAACCCAATACTATTGGATTAACTCAATGCTATTGGATAAACTCAATGCTATTGGATTAACTCAATACTATTGGATTAACTCAGTGCTATTGGATTGACTCAATACTATTGGATTAACTCAATACTATTGGATAAACTCAGTGCTATTGGATTAACTCAATACTATTGGATTAACTCAGTGCTATTGGATTAACTCAGTGCTATTGGATTAACTCAGTTGACAGAATCAATAGAAAGAATAAATTATTTGAATGAAAACAAACACTATTTGAACCAATGCGTGTGGTGGATATAGCTTATGCACTCTTTAGCCGTAGTGAGTGAATGGGTGCTGTGGTGTACCCTCTATCCCCTCTTCCCCAGGGAATTAGATCAACCAGGATACAGCAGGTCAGTCCTGCCTCCCTGCTCCTCCCTTCTCCCCTAACAGCGTATTGATCCTAGGGAGGCAATCTATTTACTAACTGGGCATTCACACCCAGAACTCACTGGGCATTCACAGCCTCATCGCCACCGCAACTACAAACACAGCAAGGGACCTGTTCTGTGCTAATACCTATCCACCTAGTTAGCTACCTTTCTACCTAGGTTCCTAGCCTACCTGGGTGGTTGCCTGTATTTCTCAGAATATAATCAACCACAATGGTTAAAAGGTCTAACTATCCATTCATTGCTTAGACTTCATCTGGTCATTTTGGTTCAATCTCCATACCGAGACAGTTTCCTGCAGCTGTGGAGCGTGAAACTAATCGGTGCTAATTCCCCAAAGCATCCCAGACTTGTAGGGGGCACTCTCCTCTGAGCAGCCCCCCCCCCCCCCCTGAGGGAGGAGACAGGAAAACCACGGAAAGCAGGAAGAGCACAGAGAGCCAGGTGGAGGCCTTCAGGCGAGGCTGTCAGCACTCCACCCATGTGGAGGATATTCATTAGTGGGCCGCAGAGGCAGGATTAATCGATAGCCGCCCGGCCCCACGCATGCTGAGGAGAGGCTCCTCCCAAACCCACCAGGGCCCCATCTCGTTAATGCCAACGACCGCTGGCCCCCCTGCGCCAACATATCATTCATCAAACATTCCTTCACGAGCACACACGGACGCACACACACACGCGCACACACACACACAACCCTATGTTTGGCTTGTGTCTTTTCTCCCCCGTCGGCAAGATGAAGGGGACTCAATTTTTTAAAGTGACATTCGTTTAAGAGGAAAAGGAAGAAGGGGAGGGGAGAGATGAGATTATGAGTGTGTCTGTTCCTTAGCAGTGGTATTCAACTCTGGGGGGAACTGCTGTGGGGCCTCAACATTTAGAGTACAGATTATTGTATGGGACAATATTCAAATGCTTTTGAGAAAGATCATTTTGAGAATAGTTTTTTTTTATTGGGTAAATGCATTTACTGGTGAATTTTTTGTGAAGAGATGAAAATGTAATGAATTTAAGGTTATTTGTTGGTGTAAAAATGTTAATGTAGCAAAAATGTGGTCCTCAGAAATTCTGGTGGAAAACTTGTAAGAGCCATACTTCACAGTGACCCTGAAATACACTTCTCCATCGTTTACGGAGAACCTGGCACCGTCACACTAGTCATCAGATACTATGGGTCTTCTGAGGAATGGGGCCCCTAACAAGTAATCAGCGCTTGGCTTATTTAATGTGATGACCCAGGACAGCTTATTGACAAACAGACTGGCGGGGCCCAGACTCCTGGTCGCCTCTGCAATATAACTGCAGATGAGGTCAGGTCCGATAAAGCTGTTACCGTGACAACTCACACATTGTAAACATAACGACTGTCATTTGTTAGGACCACAGATATACACTGACTGTCTCTCCCTCGCTTTCTCCTCTAGAAGTTTGGTCCCGCTTGTCAGCTAACTTTAGAACTGTGGTGAATGATCTATAAATCACCTACAATTCAGATAAATGGGCAATTCACCGTGATGATCCTGTAACTTAACAAGGAAGTGGCTTCTAAGAGATGACTGATAAGGGAACTATCTTCAGCATCGGTGACCCATCACTCCAAAATGGAGGCCGTTGAGTTGATGAATAACAAGCTCACTTTGTTGGCCATATAAAAGCACACAGTGGTCCGTCCCAAATGGAACCCTATGTTCTATATAGTGCACTAACTTGGACCAGAGCCCTTTTGGACCGTTTGTTTGTTTGTTTGTTTGTTTGTTTGTTTGTTTGTTTGTTTGTGTGTGTGTGTGTGTGTGTGTGTGTGTGTGTGTGTGTGTGTGTGTGTGTGTGTGTGTGTGTGTGTGTGTGTGTGTGTGTGTGTGTGTGTGTGTGTGTGTGTGTGTGTGTGTGTGTGTGTGTGTGTGTGTGTGTGTGTGTGTGTGTGTGTGTGTGTGTGTGTGTGTGTGTGTGTGTGTGTGTGTGTGTGTGTGTGTGTGTGTGTGTGTGTGTGTGTGTGTGTGTGTGTGTGTGTGTGTGTGTGTGTGTGTGTAACTGTGTAACTGTGTAACTGTGTGTGTAACTGTGTGTGTAACTGTGTCTGTGTCTCCCTCTCTTGGTGTGTGTGTGAAGGGCGGGGTGCTGTGAGCCAGACATAGGGCCAATGCATATCATTACTCAGACCAACCCCAGATGCAGCCCGGAGAGCCAGGCTTTGTGGTGTCACAGAGGGCTCCAATGGGCATCCGTCAACCCCGTGTTACTTCCTGTAATGAGAGGCTGCTGTGTTTGTATGTTGTGTCTGTCCTCACTTGTGGAGGCTACATGGAGACGGCTGGGTCGGGTAGGGAAGGAGATATATATATATATATACACACACTTAACCAGCATGACTACCACAGCATTCTGCAGCGATACGCCATCCCATCTGGTTTGCGCTTAGTGGGACTATAATTTGTTCCTCAACAGGACAACGACCCAACACACCTCCAGGCTGTGTAAGGGCTATTTGACCAAGAAGGAAAGTGATGGAGTGCTGCATCAGATGACCTGGCCTCCACAATCACCCAACCTCAACCTAATTGAGATGGTTTGGGATGAGTTGGACCACAAAGTGAAGGAAATGCAGCTCAGTACTCAGAATATGTGGGAAGTCCTTCAAGACTGTTAGAAAAGCATTCCAGGTGAAGTTGGTTGAGAGAATGCCAAGAGTGTGCAAAGCTGTCATCAAGGGTAGCAACTTTGAAGAATATCAAATATCAAATATATTCTACATTGTAGTAAATAGTAAAAATAAAAATAAAAACTTAAATGAGTAGGTGTGTCCAAACTTTCGACTGGTACTGTTAATATTATTGTATTATTTTATATTGATATTAATAGACATATTTCTCTCCTAGTCATGGAGAAACAATTAGTCACCTACTAGTGTGTTACAATGTAATTACATGGGTAAATCCATTGCGCTGGAATAAGGCCTGTGTAATGTAAAGTGAAAAGTGTCCCCACAGAACTTTCTGTATCTCTTTGAGCTCCGAGATGTAGGAGAGCTTTAGTGATACGGCAATCGATATCCACAATCAAAATTGATTACCCCACAGACTATACCCACGTCAGACGTACTAGACACACGTCAGACTGAATTTACACTTGCCCATGAGACCCTTATAAAGCATCATGTTATATGAAGGTACAGCCCCCAGTCCTGGTCCTACAGAAACTTGCCTCTGTCCTCTACCATGGAGCTGAAAGTAATTAAAGAATCAAAAGTAATTCCAGTGGGGGGGGGATAAAAAGAGCTGGGAGAGAGGCTGATGGCCTGAAGTGATGGGGGGAGGAGCGGGAGGACAACAGAGAATAAGGACAACAGAGAGAGAGAGAGAGAGAGAGAGAGAGAGAGAGAGAGAAAATCAACAATGAGAGAGAATGAAGGAGCTGCTCAGACGTACAGACAGTCGGCAGGGTCAACCCAAGGTCAACCCAGCGCTCATCAGCCCTATAACGAAACCTACAGACCCGTAATTCACTCACACTGATACTGGTTGCGTCCTAAATGGTACCCCATTCCCTATGTAGTGCACTACTTTTGACCAGCGCCCGTAGGGAATAGGCTGCCATCTGGACTCACCACTGATATACCCACTGTGATGATACAAAGTCGATGGGATGTGATGGAAGCCCCTGATGATATAGTGTGATATAGAAGGCTAGGTGATATTGTGTGATATAGAAGGCTAGGTGATATTGTGTGATATAGGAGGATAGGTGATATAGAAGGCTAGGTGACATCGTGTGATATAGATGCTAGGTGATATAGAAGGCTAGTTGATATTATGTGATATAGAAGGCTAGATGATATAGAAGGCTAGGTGATATAGTGTAATATAGAAGGCTAGGTGATATAGAAGGTCAGGTGATATAGTGTGATATAGATGCTAGGTGATAGAGGGCTAGGTGATATAGTGTGATATAAACGGCTAGGTGATATAGTGTGATATAGATGCTAGGTGATATAGAAGGCTAGGTGATATAGTGTAAAATAGAAGGCTATGTGATATAGAAGGCTATGTGATATAGAAGGTCAGGTGATATAGAAGGCTCGATGATATCGTGTAATATAGAAGGCTAGGTGATATAGAAGGCTAGGTGATATAAAAGGCTAGGTGATATAAAAGGCTAGGTGATATAGAATGCTAGGTGATATAGAAGGCTAGGTGATATTGTGTGATATAGAAGGCTAGATGATATAAGGTGATATAGTGTAATATAGAAGGCTAGGTGATATAGAAGGCTAGGTGATATAGAAGGTTAGATGATATAGAAGGCTAGGTGATATATAAGGTTAGGTGATATAGAAGGCTAGGTGATATTGTGTTATATAGATGCTAGGTGATATAGAAGGCTAGGTGATACAGTGTGATATAAAAGGCTAGGTGATATAGAAGGCTAGGTGATATAGTGTGATATAGATGCTAGGTGATATAGAAGGCTAGGTGATATAGTGTAAAATAGAAGGCTATGTGATATAGAAGGTCAGGTGATATAGAAGGCTCAGTGATATTGTGTAATACAGAAGGCTAGGTGATATAGAGAACTAGGCAATATAGAAGGCTTGGTGATATAGAATGCCAGGTGATATAGTAGGCTAGGTGATATAGAAGGCTAGGTGATATAGCAGGCCAGGTAATATAGAAAGGTAGGTGATATAGAAGGCCATGTGATATAGAAGGCTAGTTGATATCGTGTGATATAGAAGGCTAGGTGATATAGAAGGCTAGGTGATATAGAAGGCTAGGTGATATAGAAGGCTAGGTGATATAGAAGGATGGGTGATATAGAAGGCCAGGTGATATATAAGGCTAGGTGATATAGAATGCTAGGTGATATAGAATGCCAGGTGATATAGAAGGCTTGGTGATATAGAAGGTTAGGTGATATAGAAGGCTAGGTGATATAGAAGGCTGGATGATATAGAGTGATGTAGAAGGCTAGGTGATATAGAAGGCTAGGTGATATAGAAGGTTAGGTGATATAGAAGGCTAGGTGATATAGAATGATGTAGAAGGCTAGGTGATATAGAAGGCTAGGTGATATAGAAGGTTCGGTGATATAGAAGGATGGGTGATATAGAAGGCTAGGTGATATAGAAGGATGGGTGATATAGAAGGATGGGTGATATAGAAGGATGGGTGATATAGAAGGCTAGGTGATATAGAAGGATGGGTGATATAGAAGGCTAGGTGATATAGAAGGATGGGTGATATAGAAGGCTAGGTGATATAGAATGATGTAGAAGGCTAGGTGATATAGAAGGATGGGTGATATAGAAGGATGGGTGATATAGAAGGATGGGTGATATAGAATGATGTAGAAGGCCAGGTTATATAGAAGGATGGGTGATATAGAAGGATGGGTGATATAGAAGGATGGGTGATATAGAAGGCTAGGTGATGTAGAAGGATGGGTGATATAGAAGGCTAGGTGATATAGAAGGATGGGTGATATAGAATGATTGGTGATATAGAATGATGTAGAATGCTAGGTGATATAGAATGATTGGTGATATAGAATGATTGGTGATATAGAAGGCTAGGTGATATAGAAGGATGGGTGATATAAAATGATGTAGAAGGCCAGGTTATATAAACTGCATTCGGAAAGTATTCAGACCCCTTGACTTTTTACACATTTTGTTACATTACAACCTTATACTAAAATGGATTACATTTTAAAAATCCTATTCAATCTACACATAATACCACATAATGACAAAGCAAAAACAGGATTTAGAAATGTTTGCAAATTGTATAAAAAATATGTAACTATTCAGTGCCTTTGCTAAGAGACTTGAAATTGAGCTGAGGTGCATCCTGTTTCCATTGATCATCCTTGAGATGTTTCTATAACTTGATTGGAGTCCACCTGTGGTAAATTCAACTGATTGGACATGATTTGGGAAGGCACACACCTGTCTATATAAGGTCCAACAGATGACAGTGCATGTCAGAGCAAAAACCAAGCCATGAGGTCAAAGGTATTGTCCGTAGAGCTCAGAGACATGATTGTGTCGAGGCACAGATCTGGGAAAGGGTACCTAAACATTTCTGCAGCATTGCATGTCCCCAAGAACACAAAGACCTCCATCATTCTTAAATGGAAGAAGTTTGGAACCACCGAGTCTCTTCCTAGAGATGGCCGCCCGGGCAAACTGAGCAATCAGAGAGAACGGCCTTGGTCAGGAGGTGACCAAGAACCCAATGGTCACTCTGACAGAGCTCTAGAGTTCCTCTGTGGAGATGGGAGAACCTTCCAACAGGACAACGACCCTAAGCACACAGCCAAGGAAACGCAGGAGTGGCTTTGGGACAAGTTTCTGAATGTCCTTGAGTGGCCCAGCCAGAGACTTGAAACTGATCGAACATCTCTGGAGAGACCTGAAAATAGCTGTGCAGTGACGCTCCCCATCCAACCTGACAGAGCTTGAGAGGATCTTCAGAGAAGAATGGGAGAAACTCCCCAAATACAGGTGTGCCAAGCTTGTAGCGTCATACCCAAGAAGACACAAGGTTGTAATCGCTGCCAAGGGTGCTTCTTCAAGGTGCTGAGTAAAGGGTCTGAATAATTATGTAAATGTGATATCATTTTTTTATTTTTATGAATTTGCCAAAATTTCTTCAAAAGTGTTTTTGCTTTGTCATTATGGGGTATTGTGTGTAGATTGTTGAGGGGAAAAAACTATTTAAACCATTTTAGAATAAGGCTGTAACGTAACAAAATGTGGAAAAAGTCAAGGAGTCTGAATACTTTCCGAATGCGCCGTAGTATAATAACACTAGGAGGCTACAATACATATTAATGGGCCAAATAGAAGTGACATTTCAGGTGGGAAATTGTTCAATCTTTTTTGAGTGATCAATGGAAATGTCATGAGTCGTGTGGTGGATACCATACACGTTGCGATTGACTGCGTGATGATTGAGGTGATTTACAGTTGCAATACTATGAATATGATTTCTTTCAATACCCTCTGAGCATGATTATTAATGACAAACCAGTGAGAACACTGTTTTTGGCCTTGACCTGTGGTATGAAACCCCAACACTGAGCCAGAGCTCTTCAAATCAAATCAAATCTGTGGTATGAAACCCCAACACTGAGCCAGAGCTCTTCAAATCAAATCAAACCTGTGGTATGAAGCCCCAACACTGAGCCAGAGCTCTTCAAATCAAATCAAACCTGTGGTATGAAGCCCCAACACTGAGCCAGAGCTCTTCAAATCAAATCAAACCTGTGGTATGAAGCCCCAACACTGAGCCAGAGCTCTTCAAATCAAATCAAATCAAACCTGTGGTATGAAGCCCCAACACTGAGCCAGAGCTCTTCAAATCAAATCAAACCTGTGGTATGAAGCCCCAATACTGAGCAAGATTTCTTCAAATCAAATCAAATTAATGCTTTGTAAACAACAGCTGTAGACTAACAGTGAGATAAATAAAATAGAGAAATAATAAAAAAGTTAAACACGTTATAATAAAAGTAATAATAAATACACAATAACTTATCTACACAGGGTACCAGTACCAGTACCAGTACCAGTACCAGTACCAGTCGATGTGCATGGGTACTAGGTAATTGTTTGTGTGTGTGTGTATGTGTGTGTTTCTCTGTCCGTCCCTCCCAGCCATAGTCCCAAACACAGTGCTGAATGAGGCTTGACCTCAGGTCAAATGTGTCCCTGTGCCTCCTAGGCAGCGGCAGACCAAACGCATTGGGGTAAGAGTAATGAAGAGGGAGAAGTGTCAAAATATACACACACACACACACACACGCACACACACACACACACACACACACACACACACACACACACACACACACACACACACACACACACACACACACACACACACACACACACACACACACACACACACACACACACACACACACACACACACACACACACACACACACACCACACACTCACAAACACACGCACACACACACACTCAGTCCCCACATCCACCTAAGGGTAGATAGACTGATGGGTGGATGAGGGAGGAGAGGAAAAGAGGAGCAGAAAGTAGGGGATAGCAGCACTATTTTCACTCTGCCTTGAAGGCTGTAGTTAGTCAGTGTGAGCCCAGAGACAGAGAGAGAGGAATCATGGAGACAGTGACAGCACAGTCTAGAATAGCACCTGGCACCAGCCTCTCTTCATACCTGCAGGGAAGGGGGGGTGTGTGTGTGTGTGTGTGTGTGTGTGTGTGTGTGTGTGTGTGTGTGTGTGTGTGTGTGTGTGTGTGTGTGTGTGTGTGTGTGTGTGTGTGTGTGTGTGTGTGTGTGTGTGTGTGTGTGTGTGTGTGTGTGTGTGTGTGTGTGTGTGTGTGTGTGCACGCGTGTTGCATCTGTGTGCGTGTGCTTGCATCTGTGTGCGTGTGTGCGCGTGCGTGTATGCGTGTGTGCGCGTGCGTGTGTGCGCGTGCGTGTTTGACACCAGCTACAGTGAGAAGAACAAAGCCACTGGGTTCGGCAACCAGCTGATAATGAACAGAACGTCATCCATTAAAATAATATGGGTTTTGAATATCGTCGGCAGCCAGAGAGCAGTGAGCACACAGGTCAATGAGACATTTAAAGGCAGCATTAATGCCTTTTTAAAAGGGCCGGATGTCTTTTAATTGCCTTATAAAGTTATCTTTCGGGTTCTCTTTACATAGACTGCTGAAACTCAACTCTGGACCTCGAAGCAAGTTCCACTGCGTTTTTTCATTGGTCCTCTCTAATTTGTGACTGATTTAGACCTGGGACACCAGGTGGGGGAAATGAATTATCAGGTAGAACAAAAAAGCAGCAGGCTCCGGACAGTGTAGGGTAAGCATTGAATACCCCTGACCTAGACCATATGAGAGTCAAAATAAGAGGGATGGAGAAATGATTTGTTTGGTAAGAGGGTATAACAGGTAAAGAGCTGCCCAATGATCACTGAGTAGTCACTTCACTTCCTGTCCCTCTCCTGACCATCCAATCTACTGTCAGTCCCTCTCCTCTTCATCAAATCTCCTGTCCCTCTCCTTTCCATCCAATCTATTCTCCCTCTACTGTCCCTCTCCTGTCTATCTAATCTAATGTCCCTCTCCTGTTCCTCCAATCTACTGTCCCTCTCCTGTCCATCCAATATCCTGTCCCTCTCCTGTCCATCCAATCTACTGTACCTCTCCTGTCCCTCCAATCTCCTGTCCCTCTCCTGCCTATCCAATCTCCTGTCCCTCTCCTGTCCATCCAATCTCTTGTCCCTCTCCTGTCCCTCCAATCTCCTTTCCCTCAAACGTATTATCCCTCCAACCTACTAACATACTGTCCCTCCAATCTTCTGTCCCTCCAAATTATTGTCCCTCCAATCTCCTGTCCCTCCAATATAGGCTACTGCCCCTAAAATACTGTCCCTCCAACTTTGTGCCACTTCAACATACTGTCCCGCCAACCCACTCACCCCACCAATCCACAAACCCCATGTACTGCTCTACCTCCACGATGTCCCACCTCCAACTCCCCACCCATTACCCCATCTATCCCCTCTGCGGTCCCCGGGTTAGTATCTTACTATGTGCAGCTCCAGGTAGTCTCCCAGTCCCTTGGCACTCTCCACCCTGAGCAGCACGGCCTCCTTGAGCTGCGTGCTGAAGCCCACCGCCAGCCGGTCTGCCCGCGTGCTCGGCCGGTCGTTGGGGGGCCAGGTGTACGTGATGAGGGCTCCTCCTCTCCCGAAGATGTAGGTTGTCCCAGCTGTGGAGGGAAGAGGAGGCAGGTGTTATATATGGTGAATACTATTTTATACTCCCATTTCATGTGATACATTTGAAGATCAAACCAATAGATGAAAGTATCAAAAAGAAGGCTTTGGTAAAGCATTCTTGGTGACTACCTCATGAAGCTGGTTGAGAGAATACCAAGAGTGTGCAAAGCTGTCATCAAGGCAAAGGGAGGCTACTTTGAAGAATCTCAAACATAAAATATACTTTGATTTGCTTAACACTTTTTTGGTTACTACATGATTCCAAATGTGTTATTTCTTAGTTTTGATGTCTTCACCATCATTCTAAAATGTAGAAAATAGTAAAATAAAGAAAACCCCTGAAATGAGTAGGTGTGTCCAAACTTTTGACTGGTACAATACACATATATATACACTATCTACCAAGAGAGTTTTTTCATCTGTATTATTTGTAGCCGTCTATCTACCTATGCTGGCACTAAGACCGCACTCAACGAGCTGAATAAGGCCATAAGCAAACAAGAAAATGCTCATCCAGAAGCGGCACTCCTAGTGGCCGGGGACTTTAATGCAGGCTAACTTAAATCCGTTTTACCTCATTTCTACCAGCATGTTAACCAGAGGAACCAGAGGAAAAAAAACTCTAGACCACCTTTACTCCACACACAGAGAAGCATATAAAGCTCTCCCTCGCCCTCCATTTGGCAAATCTAACCATAATTATGTCTTCCTGATTCCTGCTTACAAGAGAAAACTAAAGCAGGAAGTACCAGTGACTCGCTCAATACGGAAGTGGTCAGATGACTCGGATGCTACGCTACAGTACTGTTTTGCTAGAATAGACTGGAATATGTTCCGGGATTCATCCAATGGCATTGAGGAGTATACCACCTCAGCTTCATCAATAAGTGCATCGACAACGTGGTCCCCACAGTGACCGTGCGTACATACCCCAACCAGAAACCATGGAATACAGGCAATATCCACACTGAGGTAAAGGCTAGAGCTGCCACTTTCAAGGAGCGGGACACTAATCCGAACGCTTATAAGAAATTCCCTTATGCCCTCAGACGAACCATCAAACAGGCAATGTGTCAATACAGGACTAATATTGAATCCTACTACACCGGCTCTGATGCTCGTCGGATGTGGCAGGGCTTGCCAACTATTACGGACTACAAAGGGAAACACAGCCGCGAGCTGCCAAGTGACGCGAGCCTACCAGACAATCAAAATCGCTTGGAGGCAAGCAACACTGAAGCATGCATGAGAGCACCAGCTGTTCCGTACAACTGTGTGATCACGCTCTCCGTAGCCAAAGTGAGCAAGAACTTTAAACAGGTCAACATTCACAAGGCTGCGGGGCCAGACGGATTACCAGGACGTGTACTCAGATCATACACGGACCAACTGGCAAATGTCTTCACTGACATTTTCAACCTCTCCCTGACCGAGTCTGTAATAACTACATGTTTAAAGCAGACCACCATAGTCCCTGTGCCCAAGAAAGTGAAGGTAACCTGCCTAAATGACTACCACCCCGTAGCAGTCACGTCGGTAGCCATGAAGTGCTTTGAAAGGCTGGTCATAGCTCACATCAACACCATCATCCCGGAAACCCTAGACCCACTCCAATTTGCATACTGCCTCAACAGATCCACAGATGACGCAATCTCAATCGCACTCCACACTGCCCTTTCCCACCTGGACAAAAGGAATACCTATGTGAGAATGCTGTTCATTGACTACAGCTCAGCATTCAACACCATAGTGCCCACAAAGTTCAACATTAAGCTAAGGACCCTGGGACTTAACACCTCCCTCTGCAACTGGATCCCGGACTTCCTGACGGGCCGCCCCCAGGTGGTAAGGGTAGGTAACAACACATCTGCCATGCTGATCCTCAACACAGGGGCCCCTCAGGGGTGTGTGCTTAGTCCCCTCCTGTACTCCCTGTTCACTCACAACTGAGTGGCCAAGCACGACTCCAACACCATCATTACGTTTGTTGACAACACAACAGTGTTAGGCCTGATAACCGACAACGATGAGACAGCATATAGGGAGGAGGTCAGAGACCTGGCAGTGTGGTGCCAGGACAATAACCTCTACCTCAATGTGAGCAAGATAAAATAGCTGACAATAGGAAAAGGACAATAGGAAAAGGAGGGCTGAACAGGCCCCCATTAACATCGACGGGGCTGTAGTGGAGCGGGTCGAGAGTTTCAAGTTCCTTGGTGTCCACATCACCAACAAATGATCATGGTCCAAACACATCAAGACAGTTGTGAAGAGGGCATGACAACACCTTTTCCCCCTCTGGAGACTGAAAAGACTTGGAATGAGTCCCTAGATCCTCAAAAAGTTGTAAAGCTGCACCACTGAGAGCATCCTGACCGGTTGTATCACCGCCTTGTATGGCAACTGCTCGGCATCCGACCGTAAGGCGCTACAGAGGGTAGTGAGTATGGCCTAGTACATCACTGGGTCCAAGCTTCCTGGCAGTGTCAGAGAAAGGCCCAAATTGTCAGACTCCAGTCACCCAAGTCATAGAATGTTCTCTCTGCTACCGGACGGCAAGCGGTACCATAGCTCTAAGTCTATGTCCAAAAGGCTCCTTAACAGCCTCTACCCCCAAGACTGCTGAACAATTAATCAACTGGCCACCCGGACTATTCACATTTACACCCCCACCATGTGTTTTTACACTGCTGCTACTCGCTGTTTATTTTCTACACATAGTCACTTTACCCCTACCTACATGTACAAATTACCTTGACTAAGCTGTACCCCCACACGTGATTTGGTACCCTGTATATAGTCTCGTTATTGTTATTTTATTGTGTTACTTTTTGTTTTATTTTTTACTTTAGTTTATTTAGTAAATATTTTCTGAACTCTATTTCTTGAATTGCATTGTTAGTGAGCATAGGGCTTGTAAGTAAGCATTTAACAATAAGGTCTACACCTGTTGTATTTGGCACAAGTGACAAATAAGATTTGATTTGACCTCTGTCATTTTGCACTTTGCACATTTTCGGGCATCATATCCTAATAAATTATACATACTTTTGCATTTATATCTTCCATAAACCTCTCTCGTGTCCATGGGATCTCTGAGGCTGCCCTCACTACCGCATCAAAACCCATTCTGCACACACTGATGCCTGCCAAATGACCTAAAACGACATTGAAATGAGACACCAACACTCCAGCCACAGACCTCGTCTCATATTAACAATGCTGGGTTGGCACAGCAGAGACATAGCAGGAAAAGTCAGTTGAATGCTTAGTGGGCAAACGGATGATGAAAGCACTGTCAAACACCGGGGGGATGATCGCTGAGTCACACGCACACACTGCCAGAGACAGTGAACCATCATACTTTATTTTAGTTGCTCCAGCTTTGACTATTACGACTACCTGTGACCCGTACCATCTACAGATCAGCTGGTATTGCTATTTCGAACAGGCTCATGTAATGAACCCAGCGAACCCTTCTGTTCGAGTCGGGGTCCCCTCCCTTCCTCCCTCCCACCGGAGACTAGCTGTGTTGTTTCCTACCGGCTGTATTCTTTTAGCACTGAATAATTATCGCAGCATGGTAGGGGAGCAGGCTGAAAGAAGAGTAGGTGGAAAGAGGGAGGGAGGGATGGAAAGAAATTAGGGGGGGTGACAATGAGGTGTGAGATGCGATGGTTGGATGTGTTGAAGCCAGTGAGAACAGTTTGAGGTAGAGAGTTCATCTGTTCCACAGCTACACCACTCTGTTGTCTTCCGGCTCAAAGGCATCAGGGCTGTTCAAGATGAGAAGAGACACATGGAGCAGGTTGGTGTTTTTCATTATGAATCTTGTTCTAGAGGCAGTTCTGCAGAATGGTCACTAGCTGGCACAGCCACAAAGTCATAAAATCAGATTTTAAACCTAACCCCAACCATAACCTTATCCTTAACCACATTGCTAACCCTAATGCCTGACCCTAACCTCAAATGAATACCAAAAAGCGAATGTTAGTTTTCATGAATTTGTACAATATAGCAAATTTTAACTTTGCGGCTGGCTTATCTAAGAGGAAAACGCTAAGTTCTGCCTCCCAGGCAAGCAGTGGTGTAAAATACTTAAGTATTAGTTAATTGTTTTTTGGGGTATCTTACTTTACTATTTATATTTTTGACAACTTTTACTATTCCTCTACTACATTCCTAAATACAATTATGTACTTTTCACTCTTTACATTTTCCCTGAAACCCAAAAGTACTTCTTACATTTTGAATGCTTGCAAGAACAGAAAAATTGTCCAATTAAAGCACTTATCAAGAGAACATGCCTGGTCATCCCTACGGCCTCTGATCTGGTGGACTCACTAAACACAAATGTCTAGTTTGTAAAGGATGTGTCAGTGTTGGAGTGTCCCCCTGGCAATCATAAATAAAGAATTAATTAAATAAAATTGTGCCGTCTGGTTTGTTTAATATAAGGAATTTGAAATGATTTATACTTTTACTTTTGATACATAAGTACATTTTAGCAATTACATTTACTTTTGATACTTAAGTAGATTTAAAACCAAATACTTTTAGACTTTTAGTCAAGTAAAATTTTACTGGGTGACTTTCAGTGTTACTTGAGTCATTTTTTTATAAAGGTATCTTTACTTTTACTCAAGTGTGACAATTGGGATCTTTTTCCACCACTGAGTGCAAGACTCATGACAATAAATGTCAACCTGCGCACATGGAGGGAAACTGCTCTAAGATGGCCGCCGGTAGAATGGCAGCCATGTTGCAGAGAGATTGAGGCAGTAACACTAGCAGCAGCACCCACACTCAGGTGCGAGTCTCTCGCTTTTCTCTTTTCGCCTCAGTGTGTGAAGCGCGTGATGCCTCGGCTCTCCAGGTCCCAGCCTTCAATCTAATTTTCTTTTCTAAATAAACAAGATGCGTGACTGAAATACTATAACTAGCCCACAGCATGAAAGACCATCTTAGAGAAAGAAAATACACAACTGAAGATTTCACTTTCTCCTCTTCCATCAGTCATGTAGAATGCAGGGAATTGGCATAAATACAGAAGGTGATAGT
Source organism: Salvelinus alpinus (assembly GCF_045679555.1). Lineage (NCBI taxonomy): Eukaryota > Metazoa > Chordata > Actinopteri > Salmoniformes > Salmonidae > Salvelinus > Salvelinus alpinus. Next base: position 61,165,451 of record NC_092096.1, read on the forward strand.
GATGATGAGGATGATTACTGAAGACAGAAAATCGCCACCGCATATCTATTTACAATATCTACACCAACAACTACTCAATAATCAACACTACAGTACATATTCTATTGACAATTTAATCCAGATGCCATGCCCAGGGAAACGTTTACAATCAACACCGCTTACGACTGTAAAGCCACAAAGTCAAAAACTGCAAAGTACCTGTCATCGATCATTAAACTAGCTAACTTTATTTCCTTTAAGACAGTGCTGTATAATTATCTCTCCTTCTTTTATTCAGTTCTTGTCCTGTGTGGTGGCAGGCACGTTGTCTGCGGTGACGGTGGCCACCTGCCGTTACCTGCAGCAGCACACTAAGCGATGATACAAAGAGGTGATGAGGCTTCTAATGAGCTGGTCTGACAGGTCTTCCCTGACTGAGACCGTGTCTTAGTGTGTCAGAGACACCCAAAACCTGCTCCTCTCCGCCTGCTAACTGACTGGTGCAGAGGAAATGCATGTAGACCCATGCCACCCACCAACCACATCTCCCTTTCTGCACACCAAGGGATTGAGTGAGAGAGAGATGTAGAGAGAGATGTAGAAAGAGATGTAGAGGGTGAGGTAGAGGGAGATGTAGAGGGAGAGGTAGAGGGAGATGTAGAGGGAGATGTAGAGGGAGATGTAGAGGGAGACGTAGAGCGAGATGTAGAGGGAGATGTAGAGGGAGAGGTAGAGGGAGACGTAGAGGGAGATGTAGAGGGTGAGGTAGAGGGTGAGGTAGAGGGAGACGTAGAGGGAGATGTAGAGGGAGAGGTAGAGGGAGACGTAGAGGGAGATGTAGAGGGTGAGGTAGAGGGAGATGTAGAGGGTGAGGTAGAGGGAGACGTAGAGCGAGATGTAGAGGGAGATGTAGAGGGAGAGGTAGAGGGAGACGTAGAGGGAGATGTAGAGGGTGAGGTAGAGGGTGAGGTAGAGGGAGACGTAGAGGGAGATGTAGAGGGAGAGGTAGAGGGAGACGTAGAGGGAGATGTAGAGGGTGAGGTAGAGGGTGAGGTAGAGGGAGATGTAGAGGGTGATGTAGAGGGAGATGTAGAGGGAGATGTAGAGGGAGATGTAGAGGGAGAGGTAGAGGGAGCCGTAGAGGGTGAGGTAGAGGGAGACGTAGAGGGTGAGGTAGAGGGAGATGTAGAGGGAGACGTAGAGCGAGATGTAGAGGGAGATGTAGAGGGAGATGTAGAGGGAGATGGTAGGTAGAGGGAGACGTAGAGGGTGAGGTAGAGGGAGATGTAGAGGGAGACGTAGAGCGAGATGTAGAGGGAGATGTAGAGGGAGATGTAGAGGGAGATGTAGAGGGAGAGGTAGAGGGAGACGTAGAGCGAGATGTAGAGGGTAAGAGTGGGAGAGAGAGAAGAAGAAGTCAGAGAGAGAGTGAGTGAGAGATAAAAAGACAAAGAGAAAGAGTGAGCTATCAGCATAACTCCCTAAGTCTCCACACTGTCCATTTTATACTTAAGACTGAAGTTAGAACTAAATGAATAAGGCCTTGGGAGTCCTCCTCGGCAAACAAAACTCGGGGCAGAATATGGATTTTCCACTGACCTTGACCAGTCTACCTCTAATCAAGCTATCTGCTCTCTCTGTTTTGTTGGACTAATAATAATGATGGAAACGCTCCGTAGCACTCATGTTTATTTTGCAGGCTGAATAAGAGCTAAATATTTATTACTTGTCCAATTAGCTCAGGCTGGAATCGATGTCGACCAATCAATCCTCTCTACCTGCAACAGAGAAGCGGGAGGCTATATCAAACATTGCAGGACGCCACGTTGATTATTACTTTCATTTCTGGGGCCGGTAACATTTTATTTTCAGTTGAGGCCGGTGGAAAAATAATCATAAAGCTCCCTGAATCAAAAGTAATGAAAAAAAGTGATTGATTTTAAATTGTTCCAATGCAGGGCAGGTGGAGTGTGTGTGTGTCATGTGAGTGGTGGGGTTTGTCATATTGGACACTCATGGTGAATAGCCATTGATTTGGGCCAAAACAAGGCCTTCTAGAACACTTGTTGTTCTCTACAACAGCTATAAAATAAATAGGTCATCATAGACAGACGGCTAGAATGATATGCGACCAGATGTCTCTCATCCCGACAGACAAACGTCTACTGTACTCAGCCCACAGATATATGACTCGAGTGGCCTATGTAATAAGCCTTCATAACTTCTAGTGTTCTATTTAATTGTGTGATTCAGCCTTTCTTATGATTCACGGTGACGAAGGACAAGTTGATCCAACACCGGAACCACTACAACAATACTGTTTGTATCTTGAGGCATATAAACTAGGCAGTGCCTCTTCGGACTCTGTCCTTAAACCCTCTCTGTTATAACTTCTGTTCATACATGAACCAAGTGGGTTGTTGGTGTGATTAGTCCATGTGACTAGACTGCTATATTGATTCCCTTTAAGAGAGCAAACAGAAACCTTTCAACAGTTTGGTTCTAAAGAGAAGTTTCACAATGAAGTGACTTGGTAGACTGGACGTTGCAGATAGGACATGTTGTCAACTAGAACTCTGTTGATCTCAAGACGAACAGATACAACACACACGCGCGCACACACACACGCGCGCGCACACGCACGCACACACATATTCACATGCATGCACACACACTTGTAGTAGTTTCACAATCTTCAGGGTTGATTGCGTCAGATAGCCATTTCCCTGTAGGTCCATATAAACCATGTATCTGATGCGGGTTGGAGATTGGCTCATATCATCAAGCGTTAACATAGTCTGAAGAAGCCTGGCCTTTCTGTCTTTCGGGATCCTGAGTGGCGCAGCGGTCTAAGGCACTGCATCGCAGTGCTAGAGGCGTCACTATAGACCTGGGTTCGATCCTGGGCTGTATCACAACCGGCTGTGATCAGGAGTCTCATAGGGCGGCGCACAATTGGCACAGCGTCGTCCGGGTTAAGGGAGGGTTTGGCCGGGGTAGGCCGTCATTGTAAATAATAATTTGTTCTTAACTGACTTGCCTAGTTAAATAAAGGTCAAATGAAAAATATGAATAAAAATAGTCTGATGGGGTAGGATAGAGTGTGTGATAGAGGTCGACCGATTAATCGAAATGGCCGATTAATCGGGGCCGATTTTAAGTTTTCATAACAATCGGAAATCGGTATTATTGGGAGCCGATTTGCCGTTTTTTTTAATTTTAAATTTTTAGACCTTTATTTAATCTTTATTTAACTAGGCAAGTCAGTATAGAACACATTCTTTTTTCAATGACGGCCTAGGAACGTTCTGCCTCGTTCAGGGGCAGAACGACAGATTTTTTACCTTGTCAGCTCGGGGGACCCAATCTTGCAACCTTACAGTTAACTAGTCCAATGCTCTAACACCTGATTACATTGCACTCCACGAGGAGCCTGCCTGTTACGCGAATGCAGTAAGCTAAGGTAAATTGCTAGCTAGCATTAAACTTATCTTATAAAAAACAATCAATCAATGACTGTCATTGCTCCAATGTGTACTTAACCATAAACATCAATGCCTTTCTTAAAATCAATACACAAGTATATATTTTCAAACCTGCATATTTAGCTAAAAGAAATCCAGGTTAGCAGGCAATATTAACCAGGTGAAATTGTGTCATTTCTCTTGTGTTCATTGCACACAGAGTCAGGGTATATGCAACAGTTTGGGCCGCCTGGCTCTTTGCGAACTAATTTGCCAGAATTTTACGTAATTATGACATAACATTGAAGGTTGTGCAATGTAACAGGAATATTTAGACTCATGAATGCCACCCAGATAAAATACGGAACGGAAAAATCGTTTTGTTTTCGAGGTGATAGTTTCCGGATTAGTCAAAGGTATATGGTTTAGAGAGAAATAGTCGACGCGTTATAATTCCTGTAATAACTTGCGGCTGAACTTGAAAGGGGTTCCTTCGTTATTTTACCGTTCATGTCTTCCATAGAGAATGTCTTGATCTACCTCAAATAAGGTCTGTGTTTCGTGCAGGCTTAAACCGCCTCGACGTTTTGATACCCGTGTAAATCTCACTAGGATAAGGTAACGTTTGTCAACATATTTTCATAAATCCACTCTACAAAAAAAATGATCTTCGCTTATATTTAGCCAATATTGATCAGAGTTACCTTGTCCTATGGATATCTACACAATTATAAAATTGGCACGGTGGTGTAAGCCTACACGAAACACAGACCTTATTTTAAGTGAATCTAAAAATATCCTATGGAATAAATGAAGGAACCGCTTTTCAGATTTTGCTAGAAGGTGTCATGGGAATTATGACTCGCACTTTGGTCGTCAATTCTTACCATGCCCATTATTAAAATAGGATTTCCTGCATATAGAAATTACAGTTTTTGTTTTCAACATTCATCACAGGTAACTTAAACTCAATTTTTATTCAAACAGTTGTGAGTATTTGTCTCCTAAGCAGACTCTTCAGTATCATTGTCACTTCAGAGCTGTGTGTGTGTGTGTGTGTGTGTGTGTGTGTGTGTGTGTGTGTGTGTGTGTGTGTGTGTGTGTGTGTGTGTGTGTGTGTGTGTGTGTGTGTGTGTTTATGTATTATATTAAGTTAAAATAAAAGTGTTCATTGTTCATTCAGTATTGTTGCAATTGTCATTATTACAAAAATGTGTGTGTTTATGATATATATATATATGTATATATATATATATTTTTTTAAATAAATCGGCCGATTAATCGGTATCGGCTTTTTTTGTCCTCCAATAATCGGTATCGGCGTTGACCTCTAGTGTGTGAGTGCAGTTATCTCAGGCCCACTGCACCCCTATGGTGGCCACACTGCTAAACTCTCATAGCTGTTTAACGCCGACCACAACGGCCAATGGAATTTACAGAAGAGAAAATACCTGTCTCCCAATTGTATGGAGGCACAGGAGTGGAAACCTTTCAACCCCAACTATTCTACAAGAAAGCTTTGGTCTACAATGATTCACTAACTTGGTTTCTTGGTAAACTGCTCGAGTCCCTGCTCTTTCACATTGTTTTACAAAATGGAGGGATGGGATGGTATAAAGGGATGGAGGGGAGGGAGGTTAGAGACGGACAGTTTTACCTGCCGATAAGGGGAACATCTCTCTGAGGGTTGATAGGTCGAAACGTTGTGTTAACGCCCTGCATATATTATCAGGACCCAAAAGGCCCTTCTGCCTCATAACGTGTGTGATAGGAAGACCCAAAAGGCCCTTCTGCCTCATAACGTGTGTGATAGGAAGACCCAAAAGGCCCTTCTGCCTCATAACGTGTGTGATAGGAAGACCCAAAAGGCCCTTCTGCCTCATAACGTGTGTGATAGGAAGACCCAAAAGGCCCTTCTGCCTCATAACGTGTGTGATAGGAAGACCCAAAAGGCCCTTCTGCCTCATAACGTGTGTGATAGCTCTGGGGTTGCTTCTGGAACGTCTCATCCAGAGTGAGAATGGGCCGACTCAAAGACTGAATAACCAACAGTCACATGCGCCCCTGAATCAAACCACACACAAATCTCTCACATACTCATACACACACAGCCACAACCCACTACGCAACTGCAGCAACATTCTTGCTGGCCTCCTAATAACCTGGCGGTCAGAGACGTGGGGCAGACGGAGACAGCTGAATATTTCAATGGGAGGTTGAGCCCTGCGACTCTACCAGTCTTAATTATTCATCACATTCACAGACCGCATTTTCACAGCACATGATATCATTTTAAAAATATATTTACGAGAAATGTGACATTGGCTAGGTTTCACTGCTGATTATGTCAACGATGGGAACAGACGGCATCTTGGGGGCAGAGAGAGGGGGAGGAAAAAGGTTCCGTCTACATGTGGCTATTTAGAGGAACCAGAGTAAACGAGACATGGGGAAGAGTTACGGCAAGACACCAACATCTCCCGCATGGTGCCATCATTCTGGAAAGGTCAGGGTTCCTCCCATCTGAGGAGATACACCCCCGTGACAGTCTCCTCGGCGGTAGGCGATGTGTGCGCTTCTTGTTAGTGGGGCAAATTAGTGTTAACATCATACTAATTATGCTCTGGGGTAAGAAAACAAATGCGGACTAATGCCTTGCTCCAGTCGTTGACCTTGTGTAAATGGAATCTCGCCTTGTTGGAACTAGCCTTGTGAAAACTAGAGGTGCCTAAAGTTCACAATGCACAACAACACATCCATCACTCTCTTTAATGGGTAAACGTGGGACAACTACACGAAAAGGGGATTCGGAAATAGAGAATTAGGAAAATTGACTCCTGACTTGTACTGTAGACTACACAGCCTTTACAGTAATTAACAAGTCAACATATATGGATGGACTTAGCTTCTAGCTTATACCCTTTACATCTGAAATTAGACTCTTGGCTCTTTCAGTAACTCGCCAAATGGAGACATACCGTACATATCCTTGATTCCATGAATCAAATTAGCCTTTGTCCATTTAATCAATTCCTGTCTGATTGTCAGACAACCTCTTCTGAAAGGGTCACTTATCTCTTATTGCCAGTATACAGTTTCTCTCAGTAAACATCAACTTACATTCTAGACCAATCAGTGTTGACACAAAATGGCTGCCTGCACTAATGTTGACCTGTGCTGAGTGTAGCATTCTAATGGCTCCTCAGTTTGATTGGAGTCAAAATGGAATGGAGTGGATGGATGCTTGTGTTGGTTATGGTGGTGGGCGGTGGATGGTGGGTGGGACGGAGACTAATGGTGAAGCCAGTGCAAATGATCTTCGGTCTGACACAAGGTGAGTGGAAGTTATGGATGGAGGGGGAACAGAAGTAGAGAGAGAGAGAGAAAGATTGAGAGAGATGAAAGAGAGAGGAGGAGATTGAGAGAGGAGAGAGAGAGGGATCAATGGAGAGTGAGAAAGAGAGAGAGAGAGAGAGGTGTGATGTTCTGTATATTGTATATACAGACTGCAGGGTGTCACACTTCAAAGGCATTGGGGATGAAGAGTGAAGAGATGAAAGGGGGCCTGACGGACGGACTCTCTCTCTGTGTGTCTGTGTGTGTGCACGTGCATTTGAGTGAGTGTGTATAGGTCTGACACATGAACAACATGAGATTTCCTACACGGGTCAATCAACATGGGGTTTGGGCTTCTGCACAACTGTCTTGTATGAAAGTTGTCCGCCGCCACTGAAGCCTTCATGAAAAATATTTTCTGGCCATAGGAAATGCCTTTTTGCATTCCATTATATGTGGCTGGTGAATGCATTTTTACTGTCCCACCAGGTCTTTTAAGTCTTACTGAAGTTCAGGATGACACTATGCTTCTGCTGAGTGACTTCATCCACTGTGGCCACAGAGGGGTTAAAACCTCTCAACCTTTAGAAATAATCTGTGACAGAGGTCAGATGGGGTCAGACGTTGAAAACATTTCAAAGCCGTCCGTGACCAATGACCACAAAGGGCCCGGGCGGCCATCGTAAATGTCATCTCCCTCCCTCTCTCTGATGTTATTCTGAGTTTTTGACGTGTCAGATTGAGGGAGTGGGGAAAAAAGGGTGACAGTCAACCGTTTCTGTTTAGAACACGTGGGACTCCTAAACAGGCGCCCCCACGCCTGTCAAAGGATGATATTGCATACGTATAACGAGGCCTATCAAACACAGAGGACGGCCAGACGAGCCAAGGAAATAAAACGACTGTCTGTCGTCGAGCTCCTACGGACCCCTTCAATGAAAAACAAATTGCGCAAAACCAATAACGCAACAATACAAAGCCCGAACAAAAGGAAACAGGGAAGGGGAAACAGGGAAGGAGATTTGCTATGCCGTGTCTGGAACCAGCAAATGTAGCTTGAGGCATCCCTCTCTCCTTCTCTCCCTGCAAATCACCCCTTCCATGAGAGTCGGTTGTGAGTTCAAACTTAGCCCTTTCTCCTTCTCTCCCTGCATCTGTTCAGTCACTGCTGCTACACTCGCTCCCTCCATCTCTCTCTCCAACACCAACCAACCTCCTCGGTTCCTCGATTCATGGCCGTGTCTCGCCTTCTCTCGCTGTCTTTGCATCTCTCTTTCATCTCTTCTCCATCACTCTAATCTTCTCCCACCACCTTTGTCTATAACCCTTTCTATCCTACATATCTCTTTCTCCCTCCCCTCTCTCTGCCTTCCTCTCTCTCTCCCTCTCTTTTTTTCTTCATCCCTCCATCCTCCCTCTCTCTCTTTCTGCAGGTCAGCAGTCATACATTGCAGACAGCATGGAGGGAGGCTGTTACAAAACCCCTCCATTTATTGGTCGGCTCAGAGTGGCTCTGCCAGGGAGCCAGCCAGCCAGCCAGCCAGCCAGACAGACAGCCCGAACCACAGTAAATAAGACAGGCATTAACAGAGGGGGGAAAACAAACACATAAACAAACAGGGCCTGGAGGAGGAAGGCCTGGAGGAGGAAGGCCTGGAGGAGGAGGGCCTGGAGGAGGAGGGCCTGGAGGGGGAGGGCCTGGAGGAGGAGGGCCTGGAGGAGGAGGGCCTGGAGGAGGAGGGCCTGGAGGAGGAGGGCCTGGAGGGGGATGGCCTGGAGGAGGAAGGCCTGGAGGAGGAGGGCCTGGAGGGGGAGGGCCTGGAGGAGGAAGGCCTGGAGGAGGAGGGCCTGGAGGGGGAGGGCCTGGAGGAGGAGGGACTGGAGGAGGAAGGCCTGGAGGAGGAGGGCCTGGAGGAGGAGGGCCTGGAGGAGGAGGAGGGTCTGGAGGGGGAGGGCCTGGATGAGGAAGGCCTGGAGGAGGAGGGCCTGGAGGAGGAAGGCCTGGAGGAGGAGGGCCTGGAGGGGGAGGGCCTGGAGGAGGAGGGACTGGAGGAGGAGGGCCTGGAGGGGGAGGGCCTGGAGGAGGAGGGCCTGGAGGAGGAGGGCCTGGAGGAGGAGGGTCTGGAGGGGGAGGGCCTGGATGAGGAAGGCCTGGAGGAGGAGGACCTGGAGGGGGAGGGCCTGGAGGAGGAGGGCCTGGAGGAGGAGGGCCTGGAGGGGGAGGGCCTGGAGGAGGAGGGACTGGAGGAGGAAGGCCTGGAGGAGGAGGGCCTGGAGGAGGAGGGCCTGGAGGAGGAGGAGGGTCTGGAGGGGGAGGGCCTGGATGAGGAAGGCCTGGAGGAGGAGGGCCTGGAGGAGGAAGGCCTGGAGGAGGAGGGCCTGGAGGGGGAGGGCCTGGAGGAGGAGGGACTGGAGGAGGAGGGCCTGGAGGGGGAGGGCCTGGAGGAGGAGGGCCTGGAGGAGGAGGGCCTGGAGGGGGAAGACCTGGAGGAGGAGGGACTGGAGGAGGGGGGTCTGGAGGGGGAGGGCCTGGAGGAGGAAGGCCTGGAGGGGGAGGGCCTGGAGGAGGAGGGACTGGAGGAGGAGGGCCTGGAGGGGGAGGGCCGGATGGCTGGATGTTAGTCCTCTGCAGTGGAGTTTGAAAGGGCATCTGCCGGTTGTGGCAACAGGATAAGACAACTGATTACTAGGCAGTCTGGATGGTTATGCATGTGCAAGCTGAAAGCCTATCCAGATGTTGTTAGAATCTGTAATTCTACACAATGTGGTGGTGTACTTAATTTTTTTTCCATCCAAAGGTGCATATGAAACCATGTATGGTGAGTCTATAGGGGCTGATATAATTTATTGACGCTTTCCCACCCTGTGGAAACGCATACAAAGCCAAAGCTGTCAGAGATGTGCCAGTCAGCCAAAATTGCTTCAGACAGCTATTCATCTGGCGCCTCAGACTCATTTACTGTCTATGGCCGCCAGTGGAAACACAGCTCATCTATGTCTCAGGCTGCTTTGAGATGGCTGGAGGGAAAAGGGTTGAAAAGCAGGATGTACAGAAATCACATATGACATATTAGGCTCACTGACTGGAACAGGAAGACTGAGGGTGTGTTGGGTGGTGGATGATGGGGGATGCATGCGCGCGCGCGTGCGTGTTAGTGTGTTTGTTTGTGTGTGTGTGTGTATGTGTGTGTGTGTGTGTGTGTGTGTGTGTGTGTGTGTGTGTGTGTGTGTGTGTGTGTGTGTGTGTGTGTGTGTGTGTGTGTGTGTGTGTGTGTGTGTGTGTGTGTGTGTGTGTGTGTGTGTGTGTGTGTGTGTGTCTGTGTGTGAAACAGTTGAGGTTCCTCAGAGGAGGAAGAGGAGGACCATCCTCCTCAGTGAATTTCACAAAAATATATATTTTTCAACATTTAAAAAGATCTCCTTTTTAGATAAAACCATACTAAATATATTCACGTCACCAAAGAATTGATTAAAACACACTGTTTTGCAATGGTCTACAGTAGCCTCAACAGCACTCTGTAGGTAGCACCATGGTGTAGCCAGAGGAGAGCTAGTTCCCATCCTCCTCTGTGTACATTGACTTCAGTACAAATCCTAGGAGGCTCATGGCTCTCACCCCCTTCCATAGACTTACACGGTAATTTTGACACCTCCCGGAGGACGTCCTCCAACCTATCAGACCTCTTGCAGCATCAACTGACATGTTGTCCACCCAATCAGAGGATCAGAGAATGAATCTAGTACTGAAAGCATAAGCTACAGCTAGCTAGTACTGTAGTGCATAAAATGTGGTGAGAAGTTGACTCAAAGAGAGAGAAAGACAATAGTAGAACAAACTAAGTTTTGAACAAATACATTTCTTCCAAAATGAAGGATTTTACTAATTTATTGCCACTGGGGCCTAAACTGCTTAGTGAGTGTGCATTAACGTTACAGCATGATTGTAGTGGGTTTACTAACACGTTAGTTCTATTAGCTATGCTGACTATGCTGTTACTTTAGCTATTATGGTGACAACAATGTAGGCTGTGTGTAGTGGTTATGACATGGTTTCGCTTGTAAAGGTTTTATCGCCTGGTCACATACAGCTGATGTGTTGTGCATTGTCCACAAGCGAAGGGAAAAGGTGAGAGGATGAGAGCGCGTAGATGTGAAAAGGTGGTTGCTATGAAAGTGTGTTTACGTGTGATCAGTGATTCATTCCGCTAATTCTGTTGAAAGACGTTTCTTAAATGGAAGCAAACGGAACAAAACGGGGAAAAACATAGATTCATTTCTTCAATAAAAACTCTCATTTGCAACTGTTGGATTAATGATTACACCCTATATCAGCTAGATCTAAGCAAGAGTGTGCAAGGCGGTATTGAATGTCTCACTGTCTGTCCATGTGTCCCCATCTGTCACCTCAAATTTTTCGACCTGTGTGCACCTACGTTGTAAATGCTCATTCATAGGCTAGGTTGTAGCAACCTCATGATGGGTATAGGGACAATTCGAGTATCATGCAGTAGCCTGAACCTATCGATGTGACATTGAACTGGGTGATTGGAATATGAATGACAGGCATCCAACGTGCTGTAATAGAAATAAGGCCATGCTCATGAAAAAAATAGTTGTCCTCCCTCGTCTTAAACTGCACTGACCGCCACTGGTGTGAAAGGGGTTGGGGGTGGAGGAAGGAATGAACCTTTTCTACTGCAGTAGTGGCAAAAAAATTAACAATATGCAGCCTGTTTTACTAAAGTAGCCTTAGCTGAATCATTCATGTAATAGAATAGAGCTCTTTTTTACATAGACTTTTCTACATGGACTTTTTTACATTGTCAATATGTTTATAATGTAGTTATGGTGGTAACTGCTTGTAAATGCTCGGCCACTTTTAAGCTTCAAGTCCCATATCTCATATGTAATTTGTCCTCTGCGCTCGGAAAATAGCTGGAGGGGACGATCAGCCTAAAACACTGGTCATATAAAAATTGAAATATTTTCTGATTGATTCTTATTTACATTATGCAGCTCCAAGCCATTTTAGAACCTATCGAGGATTTGGAAACTAGTTTTAATACTCGTTGATATGATGGATAACAAGTATGTTACAGCTACGTTTATTGATTTCTCAAGGCTCAAGCTACTTTCTATTTAGGATCAAAATCGCAAATACCACAACACAAAACCACTGTAGAGAATTACATTTGAAATGAAATGTTTGATGTTGATAATATCTAATAATGTTTAAATGGACAATATATAAAATCACGTCCCATTAACGTATACTATTGTGACATTTACATGGACTCAAGCAGGCAAGGGAACTAAATACTTTTTCAGAGAGACGCAATTACCCTTGGCTTTCTAATTAATAACTGCAAAAATCAAAACAAACAGAACCGTGACCTAATGAAACGAGGCCGACACGCTATTGTACACGCAGCCGCAGACATCGTGTGAGCTACAGTAACTAGCCCACAACAACAAAACAACTCATTTCCTGAGCATGTAACCCTGTGTATGCTCAGTGGCTAATTTATCTTATTAGTGAGCTAACGAGGACGGAGAAACGCACATTTCATCCTGCATTCGAGTAGACGAACAGCCTCTGCCGGAGCCACGCAACCGTAAGGAATGATGTTTGCTTGTCACTGGAAAATGAACGCCGGCCATTTTCTGTGTAATTAACCATGTTTCCCTCCAAATTTGAACAACAACAGATTTTATAATGGTAATCAGGTCCAGTGAAAAGATGTATGAGGACTGTACTAGATTGGATTGGTGAAATTCATAGAGGAGGACTGTACAATGCCAGGCAATGTTTCTTTTAAATATGTTCTGTTACTTTTGCAACAACATATTTCTGTTGTCTGTACTTAGCTACAACATTCATCAGTAAATATTCCAACTCCCTTGGACATAGAATGTTCCAGGTAAAACAAGACATGTGTTCACCATGATTGCTATAATATCCTGTCTTATTGCAACAAGACATTCCTTCAAACACCTATGTGGTACAGCTACACCACGCAGACACGGCAACGGCCTACACTACCGCCAAGTCCAACAAAATGATATCTACTCGAAAAAGGGGTGCTTTGCGCCGACTTCCTTTCACCTCGATGCCTCCCTACACAGGACTTGGGAATGTGCCAAAAAAAAGCTCAGGAAAAAGTCCTAAGAGGATCCTTCCAAAGTGGAGCTGATTTCACAAGAGACTCTTTCTCTTCTTTCTATCCTGCAGATAAAAAAAAAAAAGGTTTTATGGATGCCAAGAGGCATTACATTCTTCCCACATGAGGTGGAATGGGATCTTGTGGCTCCCCATTTCACTTTCTCTCTCTCTCTCTCTCTCTGTCTGCCTCTCCCTCATCTCTCTCTCTCTCTCTCTCTCTCTCTCTCTCTCTCTCTCTCTCTCTCTCTCTCTCTCTCTCTCTCTCTCTCTCTCTCTCTCTCTCTCTCTCTCTCTCTCTCTCTCTCTCTCTCTCTCTCTCTCTCTCTCTCTCTCTCTCTCTCTCTCTCTCTCTCTCTCTCTCTCTCTCTCTCTCTCTCTCTCTCTCATCTCTCTCTCTCTCTCGCTCTGTGTCTCGCTCTGTCTCTAACTCTTTCTCTCTTTCGGGTGTTGATGAATCAATGCTGTGTCTGTGAAGCACCTTCACTGGGGCTCAGCCGGTCTTAATAAGCATGAATTCTGATTCTGGGGAGCCTATTGCCTTTGTTCCACAGAACCAGGAGGTTTGTCTGTGTGTGTGTTAGAGAGTAAGTGAGTGACACAGAGAGACAGTTACAAATCGATACAGTTGCATATCGGGATATTATTTTTGACGATATTCTTTTTGCACAGGTATTCTTTCTTCATATCTTCTTCTCCATCTTCTTTTTGAAATAGGGAGCCAATTTTATTTCCATGACTGATCAAAACTGGTTTTCTCATGACTCTCTCTTGTCCCTCTGCAGCAGACATATGGTGAGCAATATGTTTGGAACATCGAATCGCAATAAAATCCCAGTATCGCAATCACAATACATATACAGAGTGTAGAATCATGAGAATCGTGAGAATCGCAATACATATCCTATCAGTACCTAAGTGTGGTGATAACATGGTATCGCGAAGTCCCTGGCAATTCCCAGTCCTACTACCTAGCGTACCTAAAAACCCTCGGGCACTCATTCCCACTGTGCCATAGTACAGTCTCTCCTCCTTACTAAGCACCATTAACTGTTTCCTACGACAGACACAAAGACACTGTTTCCTTAATGATCGGCTATGAAAAGCCAACTGACATTTACTCCTGAGGTGCTGACTTGTTGCACCCTCGACAACTACTGTGACTATTATTTGACCATGCTGGTCATTTATGAACATTTGAACATCTTGGCCATGTTCTGTTATAATCTCCACCCGGCACAGCCAGAAGAGGACTGGTCACCCTTCATAGCCTGGTTCCTCTCTAGGTTTCTTCCTAGATTTTGGCTTTTCTAGGGAGTTTTTCCTAGCCACCGTGCTTCCTGCATTGCTTGCTGTTTGGGGTTTTAGGCTGGGTTTCTGTACAGCACTTTGAGATATTAGCTGATGTAAGAAGGGCTATATAAATACATTTGATTTGATTTGATTTGATTTCCACAAAGCTTACTGTACATAGAATAAGACTGGTCCAGAAAACTGCAGCCTCAGAGTGAGCGAGCAGGGTGGGGTAGTGAAATGTTCCCCGGTCGTGCAGATCACAGCGTAATGAAAGAATGAGGGATGAGTAAGAGACATTACAGGGAGAGAAGTCCATTTTCCAATCTGAAACTGTCCGGTGTGAATCTAAACTTTAAAATGGCATATTTTATTAACTCATACCCAAATAAGATTGTTGACTCATCCTATACTCCTATTTGTGGCTAAAGCATAAATTGAAATAGAAACACTTAAAGAACCAAACCTCAAACTGTATCTCAAACAGATTGCTTGTAATTTCCTCATAGAGGATGATGTCATCCGCTGAACAATCAGCGGTGTATTCGCGTTAATGTTTTTTATGAGCCCGCACCATTCTGTTGTTGGGGTATGCCCACACCATTTGAACACAAAAGCAGATGTTTAACCTACTTAATTACCCTTTTTTGGAAGGAAAACTCTTTCAGTCATAACATAATTCATTATGTGTCATATTTCCTAGAAATCTGGAAACACTGGACTGTTCCTTTAAGCCTGCTGTGTGAGTTATGGGGCGGGAGCGAAGGGGGTAGCGAAAGACTGGTGTGTACTGTAAGGGGCCTGGGGTCCGGATCTCACATAACAGAGAACCAGGAGAGCTCCCAATGAGTGTAGACAGCCTGCTGCTGCCTGCTGCCGTTCAGCTAATCAGATGGGGGGAGGAGAGGAGGCAGGGGGTAACTGATTAATATATATATTTTTTTTTACTGCATAATAAATAAATGTGACTGGTCAATTGTGTGATTTTAACATGATTAATTATGTATTTTTTTTATCCAACCACAGGATCCCGTCCTCAATGTTCAAAATACGCCAGAGAGAATAATTTAGCCACAGAGGATCAATAGTTTATTTTAAAAAACTGTGGGATTCAGATTTATCACAAGCACATACAAGTATCTGCCAAAATAAGTAAACACCAAAGGGTGTTGTGCCACCACGAGCTGCCTGAACAGCTTCAATGCGCCTTGGAAAAGATTCTACAAGTGGACCTAAACCATGCCAGGAAAATGCACCCCACACCATAACATATAGTTTGAATCCCTTGTTTCCCCAAGTGTTTGCTTTATTTTGGCAGTTACCGGTATGCCTACAGTCCAGAAGGCCGCCATTTTGGCAGCATGTGCATCAAATATAGGCTACAGTTTGTTGCGTTGTTGCGTTGTGGCATAGACATAAACTCAGCAAAAAAAGAAATGTCCCTTTTTCAGGACCCTGTCTTTCAAAGATAATTCATAAAAATCCAAATTACTTCACAGATCTTCATTGTAAAGGGTTGTTCAAACAATTAATGAACGGCCGTTAAAACACTAATAGCTTACAGACGGTATGCAATTAAGGTCACAGTTATGAAAACTTAGGACACTAAAGAGGCATTTCTACTGACTCTGAAAAACACCAAAAGAAAGATGCCTAGGGTCCCTGCTCATCTGCGTGAACGTGCCTTAGGCATGCTGCAAGGAGGCATGAGAACTGCAGATGTGGCCAGGGCAATACATTGCAATATTCGTACTATGAGACGCCTAAGACAGAGCTACAGGGAGACAGGACGGACAGCTGATCGTCCTCGCAGTGGCAGACCACGTGTAACAACACCTGCACAGGATCGGTACATCCGAACATCACACCTGCGGGACAGGTACAGGATGGCAACAACAACTGCCTGAGTTACACCAGGAACGCAAAATCCCTCCATCAGTGCTCAGACTGTCCGCAATAGGCTGAGAGCGGCTGGACTGAGGGCTTGTAGGCCTGTTGTAAGGCAGGTCCTCACCAGACATCACCGGCAACAACGTTGCCTATGGGCACAAACCCACATCGCTGGACCAGACAGGACTGGCAAAAAATGCTCTTCACTGAAGAGTCGCGGATTCGCGTTTATCGTCGAAAGAATGAGCGTTACACCGAGGCCTGTACTCTGGAGCGGGATCGATTTAGAGGGGGAGGGTCCGTCAGGTTCTGGGGCGGTGTGTCACAGCATCATCGGACTGAGCTTGTTGTCATTGCAGGCAATCTCAACGCTGTGCGTTACAGGGAAGACATCCTCCTCCCTCATGTGGTACCCTTCCTGCAGGCTCATCCTGACATGACCCTCCAGCATGACAATGCCACCAGACATACTGCTCATTCTGTGAGTGATTTCCTGCATAACCGGAATGTCAGTGTTCTGCCATGGCCAGCGACGAGCCCGGATCTCAATCCCATTGAGCACGTCTGGGACCTGTTGGATCGGAGGGTGAGGGCTAGGGCCATTCCCCCCAGAAATGTCCGGGATCTTGCAGGTGCATTGGTGGAAGAGTGGGGAACATCTCACAGCAAGTACTGGCAAATCTGGTGCAGTCCATGAGGAGGAGATGCACTGCAGTACTTAATGCAGCTGGTGTCCACACCAGATACTGACTGTGACTTTTGATTTTGACCTCCCCTTTGTTCAGGGACACATTATTCCATTTCTGTTAGTCACATGTCTGTGGAACTTGTTCAGTTTATGTCTCAGTTGTTGAATCTCGTTATGTTCATACAAATATTTACACATGTTAAGTTTGCTTAAAATAAAACGCAGTTGACATTGAGAGGACGTTTCTTTTTCTGCTGAGTTTATAATCCATAGATGGGTTTTGTAACCTCTGACCCTGGCAATCTGACTGTTAAACTCATGGGTACACTAGCATTGGATGCCATTCATGACTTGAATGGGAACTGCCATCTATAGATTATATTTCTATAGTTGCGGCTGTCGGTTTGCCTTTTGCAAATAAAAAAAACCTCCCAATTTGTAGCTAACAGCAGAACTATTTTTCAAAGTATCTCATCTTGAGATGGGCTATTGCCACGACGAGCGCGTCGGCCATCACCGTGAGTAACCTATGGCTTCATCATCATTAGGTGAGTCAATGTGCCACTGGAAATTGTATTTAGTAGCCTATTGTAGCCTATGATATACACTGCATTTGCAAAGTATTCAGACCCCTTGACTTCTTCCACATTTTTTTTTAACGTTACAGCCTTATTCTAATAATTAACAAATAAATGTTTTCCCTCATCAACCTACACACAACACCCCATAAATAAATAAAAAACAGAGTATTCATAAGTATTCAGTCCCTTTGCTATGAGACTCGAAATTGAGCATCCTGTTTCCATTGATCATCCTTGAGATGTTTCTGAAACTTGATTGGAGTCCACCTGTGGTAAATTCAATTGATTGGACATGATTTGGAAAGGCTCACACCTGTGGTTCCACAGTTGCCAGTGCATGTCAGAGCAGAAATCAAGCCATGATGTTGAAGGAATTATCTGTAGAGCTGTAGAGGCACTTATCTGGGGAAGGGTACCAAAAACTTCTGAACCTTCCAGAACGACAACCGTCTCTGCAGCACTCCACCAATCAGGGCTTTATGGTAGAGTGGCAGAAAATGTGGAAAAAGTCAAGGGGTATGAATACTTTCCGAATGCACCGTTTGTTGCCTGCTAATATTGTGCAATCTGTGTGTGGTCCTCTTCATTGGTCTCAGCTGTTGTTTGTTTGAATTCAAGACAAGATTGATCTCTGTTTCGCAGAGTCAGAGTAGCCACTCATTCAGGTCACTTGTGTGTTATTAAAAAAGATGCAGCTAATGTCTTTTGCCATGTCAACGAGGTAGAATGAAATAGATTTTTAAAAGGTAGATTTTTCTGGACCATCCAGAAACAAATCCCCCATGTGTGGAAATGTCTTTATTATAAAGGGCTTTTTCTTCAACAGTAAATTGACCACGCATTGAATTGCATCTTGGTGCACGGATTTGTTTCCAGAAAATGATGGTGTGCCGGGAAGGCGGGAAGGGATGGGGGGTATAAAAAAACAAAGCCCCGGGGCCTATGATTTCTTAATCCGGCCCTCGGAATCATGGGTAAAATGACATTGTGTTTATGCTAAAACACTTGGAGGATGTGCATGCAGGTAGGAGGTGTTCGTAAATGTACAGTAAGAGTCTGTGTCTGTCGGTGCGATTGTGTATTTAAGGTGAATAAAAGTGTAGGGAAGAGGAGGAGTGTGAGATGTGTTCCCTAGGAGGTGAACAGACACTGAACACGGCTGTCAGCTCCCCAGGAGAGAGTGAGGTGGTGGGGGAGGGAGCAGAAGAGAGATGGGGGAGAGGAAAAGAAGTAGAAAGAGAGAGTGGGAACAAGAAAGAAAGAAAAGGAGAGGAGCAGAAGAGAGGAATAGGGAGAAAGAGAAATGGGAGCGAGAGAGCAAAAGAGAAAATAGGGAGAAAGAGAGAGAAAAATAAATGGGAGCAAACGAGAGGAGTGAAGAGAGAGCAAGGGAGAGAGAGACCGAAAGATGGTTACTGTGAAAAAAATGAAAAAAGCTAGGCACTAGCGAAAAGAGAAAAAATCAGAGAGTCAGATAGCAGCGGTTGAGAGTAGACTCCTCTGTCTCATGAGGCCTCTCCTCTCCTCATACCTGCCACGTCTCTCCTTGCACCCTATCTGCTCATCATTTAGGGAACCAGCCCCTGATAATGATTCCACCCCATCGTCCTCCCACTGGGCTCAGAAGTCAATTCAACGTCTATTCCACATTGGTTCAACGTCATTTCATTGAAATGACATGGACACAACGTTGATTCAACCAGTGTGTGCCAGCTGGCTGTCAGTCCTCCGTCATCAAACAGCACACTGTTTAATTGAATGCCTGAATGAGGAATCCTCTATAATTTGCACCTCATCTCCCTCTCTCCACCCTTTCATCATTATTTCGATGTCTTTCTTTTTTTTCTGGTGGGTTCATTTGCTGTGGCCAGCTGGTCCTTGGGCTAGCAGATCACGTGTGGTTAGGTTAGGCTGCCAGACAGGCTGACATAGAACCCGGGTACGCCATTTTTACCACCTCTGCCAGCCACCCATGGCATCTGCCCCCCTTCAAACAATTGTTGTTGCCATGCCAACAAACGATGGGATGCGTGATGAACGCGAGACGATGTGCACACAGCTTTGAATGTAAACCTGCTGCCTGCTCTTTGAATGGGGGAGTTTGTCTAGACTGAGAGGGAGTTTGGCTACTGGGATGTTTTCAGATCCCCATACATCTCTTAGTCAAACACCTGGAAGTGCGAGTACCCAATTCCGCCACTGGGGGAGCTGGCACACAATCTATAGCCAAGTGCAACATCTCAGAGAAGAAGAGGAAGAGGCAGAGCAGTATGACTTCTGTTCTGATTCATACCCATTGGGATGAGACAGTCTGGGCTTGATATTATGATATGTTATTGCCATAGTTAATAACAATAACCCATTCAGCTAATGTGATAAAAGTGTTTAAGTGAGGCGCAACATCGGCCCTGCTACGCAATCAGTGTGCTTGTTCCAGCCATAAATCCTAGCGCTAATGCCATTTTAGCTCTTTATCCTCGACGAGTCGCGCTAGCCAACAACATTGAAAATATAAAAGTACCGTCTGTATAAATATATACAGGGATAAATGAGCGTGTTGGAAGTGTTGTGAGTTACAGAGGTACGGTAATGACTGTGATTACCATGGGTTTAGCCTCCAGTTCCACGGTGACCCACTTTCATTTGGCAGAGAGAACAAGGGCCTTTGATATTTATTCAGATCACAGTTCGGTATTCTGCTGCTTCTGCCTGACACAACTCCCCATCATCAGCCCCAGTTAACACTCTGACTCTCTCTCTCTTTCTGTGACTCTCTCTCTCTTTCTGTGACTCTCTCTCTTTCTGTGACTCTCTCTCTCTTTCTGTGACTCTCTCTCTCTTTCTGTGACTCTCTCTCTCTTTCTGTGACTCTCTCTCTTTTTCTGTGACTCTCTCTCTCTTTCTGTGACTCTCTCTCTTTCTGTGACTCTCTCTCTTTCTGTTACTCTCTCTCTCTTTCTGTGACTCTCTCTCTCTTTCTGTGACTCTCTCTCTCTTTCTGTGACTCTCTCTCTTTTTCTGTGACTCTCTCTCTCTTTCTGTGATTCTCTCTTTCTGTGACTCTCTCTCTTTCTGTGACTCTCTCTCTTTCTGTTACTCTCTCTCTCTTTCTGTGACTCTCTCTCTCTTTCTGTGACTCTCTCTCTCTTTCTGTGACTCTCTCTCTTTTTCTGTGACTCTCTCTCTCTTTCTGTGATTCTCTCTCTTTCTGTGACTCTCTCTCTTTCTGTGACTCTCTCTCTTTCTGTGACTCTCTCTCTCTTTCTGTGACTCTCTCTCTCTTTCTGTGACTCTCTCTCTCTTTCTGTGACTCTCTCTCTCTTTCTGTGACTCTCTCTCTCTTTCTGTGACTCTCTCTCTTTCTGTGACTCTCTCTCTCTTTCTGTGACTCTCTCTCTCTTTCTGTGACTCTCTCTCTCTTTCTGTGACTCTCTCTCTTTTTCTGTGACTCTCTCTCTCTTTCTGTGACTCTCTCTCTTTCTGTTACTCTCTCTCTCTTTCTGTGACTCTCTCTCTCTTTCTGTGACTCTCTCTCTCTTTCTGTGACTCTCTTTCTGTGACTACTGACTCTCTTTCTGTGACTCTCTCTCTTTCTGTGACTCTCTCTCTTTCTGTGACTCTCTCTCTCTTTCTGTGATTCTCTCTCTTTCTGTGACTCTCTCTCTTTCTGTGACTCTCTCTCTTTCTGTGACTCTCTCTCTTTCTGTGACTCTCTCTCTTTCTGTGACACTCTCTATTTCTGTGACACTCTCTATTTCTGTGACACTCTCTTTCTGTGACACTCTCTCTTTCTGTGACACTCTCTCTTTCTGTGACTCTCTCTCTTTCTGTGACTCTCTCTCTTTCTGTGACTCTCTCTCTTTCTGTGACTCTCTCTCTTTCTGTGACACTCTCTATTTCTGTGACACTCTCTATTTCTGCGACACTCTCTTTCTGTGACACTCTCTCTTTCTGTGACACTCTCTCTTTCTGTGACACTCTCTCTTTCTGTGACACTCTATTTCTCTGACACGCTCTCTTTCTCTGACACTCTCTCTTTCTCTGACACTCTCTCTTTAGCTCTCTCTCCTCTATTGTCTTTCCATCCTCCCTTTACATCTGTTTTCATATCTCTGCTTTCTTACTCGCTCACTCACACTTGATCACACCCTCCCTCCCACTCTCTCCCTCCTCCCCCAACCTCCCCCTTTCTCCCATTCTCTCCCTCCTCCTCCTCTCCCTTCCTCCCATTCTCTCCCCCTCCCCATTCCTCCCATTCGCTCCATCCTCCAGCCTCCCCACCCATTCTTTCCCTCTCTCTAAATCAGCATTTTCCTCTGTCCATACCCTGTCATCATTAGCTCTGTGCTAATCAACCAGTTCCCATTAATATCCATTCTCATCCCAGTGGAGCAGCGGTGGTGACAGGAATAAAAGAGAGATGGAAATTGGCCTTAATAACATGCACACAGTTCTAATGGCCTGGGCCTGGACCGTGCTGTAATCAAATGCTCAAATAGAAATCAGAGAGAGCGATGGAGGGATGGAGGGAGAAGGGGGGGGGGGGGGGGTGTGAGAAGGGAGACAGAGGTAGGAGGGGGAGAGAGAAAGAGTAGGCAGAGAGAGAGAGGGGGAGAGAGAAAGAGTGAGAGAAAGAAAGACAGAGTAGTGTGCTACTGATTTGGGAGGAGGAATGGGACTGGGATGAAAGCGAGAGAGTGAACACACAAAATGGGGGCATGCAGAAAGAAAATGGTGGCTGTGGAGGCTAAGATACGTGTGCTGAATCTCCCAAACTGATAAACAGACAGATAATGATTGGGTGTTGAGCACCTCTTGACCACTATTGGGGCACAGGCCAATGGTCAGCGACCTATCAGACAGAGGTCACATAGATAAGAAATACAACTAATGCAGCAGAGATATGTGGCCGGACTAGTAAGAACGTACTCCTGATGTTGCCTTAATGTGTAGTCCCCAAAAGCTTCTATTCAAATCCTATTACAAACTCTTCTGAGCAACATCGTCAAACAAACTTCCTCGTCCATATCCACCTTTCCAAAAGGACACCAGGCAAGAGCAGTGACAATGGCAGCCATTTTGTGCTGACGCGCCCCCCCGCCCCCCAACCCTCCAGCCCCTAATGTGACTAAATGGGGTCTCTGCAGAGTAAACAGGGAAACGTGACAAGGCCAAAATCCCATTGGCAGAAGGAACACATGCAGTACATGACAAACGACGTGTCATGCATATTGTTGAAATGAGGTGGACTGCGCAGCTGTTTGGTTAACACAGTCAGTACCATTACAAAGCCTACCTTCGCTCTGTTCCCAAATCTGGGAGGCAAGCAGGGGGAGTCTGTGCTCCATCAAGAAACACAGAGAGAGAGAAGGGGAAGGAGAGAGATTCAAAGAGAGAGTGACAAAGAGAGATAGACAGAGAGAGAGAGAGGGAGAGGGAGAGAGAGGGAGAGGGAGAGAGAGAAAGAGAAAGAGAAAGAGAAAGAGAAAGAGAAAGAGAGAGAGAGCCCCCCAAAAACAAATAAGGCCACATCACAATTAGGCCACACCTCCATAAGGCCACGTCTCAATAAATCCACATCTCAATACGGTCACATCTCCATGAGTCCACATCTATGTGAGTCCACATCTCAATACGGCCACATCTCCATGAGTCCACGTCTATACGAGGCCACATCCCGATAAGTGCACATCTCAATAAGGCCACATCTCCATGAGTCCACATCTATGTGAGGCCACATCTCAATACAGACACATCTCCATGAGTCCACAGCTATATGAGGCCACATCTTGATACGTGCACATCTCAATAAGGCCACATCTCCATCTGTCGGAACACATACAATATGCATACAAAGCTTCTCTCTCTCTCTCTCTCTCTCTCTCTCTCTCTCTCTCTCTCTCTCTCTCTCTCTCTCTCTCTCTCTCTCTCTCTCTCTCTCTCTCTCTCTCTCTCTCTCTCTCTCTCTCTCTTGTCTCTCTCTCTCTCTCTCTCTCTCTCTCTCTCTCTCTCTCTCTCTCTCTCTCTCTCTCTCTCTCTCTCTCTCTCTCTCTCTCTCTCTCTCTCTCTCTCTCTCTCTCTCTCTCTCTGTTCTCTCGCTCTCTCCCTCCTCCAGAACAGAACCATAAATCTTCTTCCTGACTGTTTTATGCTCCGTGGAACAGTGCCTTTGATGACAGTTAATTTCATGCCAATTGTTCAGCAGTAATTTCCCTCTTTTTTGTCTGTTGGTTTGGTTGAAGACAAACCCCTGTGTGTGTTTGATTAAACACCTAGGTCTAATCAACGGAGGAGAGGAAATCGATGGAACAAACCATGTACTTTTTTTAAGGGAGCTGGCTTTTAATTTGCCGATCCATATTGCGGAGAACATACAAGCTGCAAGGTGTTTTTGTCCGACCTCGAAAGGTTAATGAAAACATTCTGTTGATCAAAATACCACTTAAACACCAATGTGTGGACTAAACACGGCAAGAATATGCAATTTATTTCGTCTCTCAAAGAAGATAAATGATATCCTTTCTTAGTGTTAAATCCATCTGAATTGTGTTGAAGTGTATATCAGCCGCAGCACTACATCTGTTCTGCCAAGTGGTTCTTCAAACTGGAAGAATTAAACCCTTCACAGCTGACAACATACCTCCCAGAAACAAACCAAACCTGGCCTTGAACGTTATGCTATCTAAAATGACAGGCTGGATGTAGCTGGGTATAGATTACGCCCCAGCTGTCCGTACGTCTGTCTATTTGTCTGCCTGTCTATCTGTCTGCCTGTCTGTCTGCCTGCATGTCTGTCTGTCTTTCCATCTGTATGTCTATCTTTCTGTCGGTCTGTTTCTGTGTATGCTTCCTATCCCAGGGTAGAGAGCATAACCAAGTTAAACAGCTGCTGTTAATCTCCTCCTGATGGATCTGGAGTGGCTGTAACTCTGCAGTGGAGACACAAGGTACAGGCATCATTCCATTAACTCTGCTTACCACCTGACCTGGCCCGCTCATCCTGGCCCACCCCTCCCCCTTTCATTTTTCACATTTTAGTCTCGCTCTCTTTCCCGTTCCCTCCGCACCTCTCTCTCCCTCCTCTTTCTCTCGCCCTCCCGTTAGCTCTTTCACTCTCTCCCTCTCCACCACCCATCTCTCTCTCTCTCACCTCCCCACATCACTCTCTCTTTCTTCTCTCCATGACTCTCAGAGGAGGAGGAGGCAGCGCGGTCGTGGCCTAGTGGTTTCTGATAGATTAAATACCTGTAAATGGATCTCAACAGATGGGGACTTCATGTAGCGTCACTCCACCACCCCACCAGTTTAGAGGCGCCATGTCACGGGCCAGCCACCGCCAGCCCTCCCTGCCTCAACCCACTGCCATGTCGGCATTCTGACTATACCACTCAGGAGGAGGGGGTGGGAGACGAAGGGAGAAAGGAAAGTGGAGGGGAAAAGGATGAGTATGAAGGAAAGTAAGAGGGGAATGTGAAGGATGTTGGTTGAGGGAGGTTGAGGGAGCGAGAAGAGGACAATGGTCATCCCAACATGGAGTGAAAATCGCCTGTATAGGCTAGTTATTGTACTTGCACGACTATCGACCAGTGCTACCTTCGGGAAGTCAGCCAACATTCATACAACTGACTCCATGCTGGCCAGTGAGGGTAACGTGACCGCCACCGGCCCTTTCTCAACAAAAAGGGAAAGCGCTAACTAATAATTTAGAGCTATTTAACTGAAAGAAGATTGCAGGGAGTGAGGCTCGGGGTATAGAGCAGATAGGAGCAGAGTGTTTAATGCAATAGAGATAGCAGAGTCATTTAAAGCACCACTGACACCACCGCTATGCTAGCTACAGGCCACAACTCTCTCTCTCTCATTCTCTCCCTTTCACTCTGCCACTATGACCTGCGCCGCATGGATGAACTATATACTATTACATGGAGAAAATAGAGAAACACTAGTTTCTCCATGGGCTGAGTCGCAGGTACAAGTCAAAGTAGATTCTCATTTTGTTTTTCGGCTCCACAATGGCAAGACAGGGGAAAACAAGCTACTAGCTAGCTGTTAGCATCTTTCAGCGGTCTATGGGTTCTCTTGGTCATGGCTGGTTGACTGTTTTCTTCTAATTGGAGACAGAGACACTGGTGGGAGACAGGAGCATTTACCCTCTGAACGAGGCAATAGGAAAGGGAAGGCTACACATACCAGGGGAGATACAAAACAACCATATATACTTCACTTGGGAAGGGGGAATAGCACAACAGAAGAATAGCACAAGACCTCCTCGTTATTGGCAAACGAATGTGCACTGGTGTTACTCTGAACTGCATCCCCCCTTCCCCGAGGAGGTTCCCTATACGGGGAGGAAGGATATGATTAAAGTGCAGGAGCGTGTTGGGGCTCCGTTTGATGTTGGGATGAGGCATGTAGCCCTGCCGCCACCCTTTGACTGTCAACCACGCTGAGCCCCTGTGAAACAGCGGAGAGATCAGAGCCCCACGCTTACCGGGAACGTACACCTACCCGCCGGCTATTAACGCTCGGGAATATCTCTGCGAATCGGTAATTTACACCTCCATTTGGGGAGAAATACACACAGCCCCCTGCTAAGCCCTTGTTTTTATCACGCTGAGGTCTTTAAAATGCTACATTGTCATTCCCCATAAAAAGGAATGGGGGTAGCTTGCAGGCAGCATCAATAACAATGACTAGAAAAATGAAAAATGAGAAGGGTTTATAGGGTGACTGTTGTAGATGGTAGAAGGCTTTCAGGGGTGACATGTACCTGAAATTGTAATGGCTACCTCACATATTTGGACTGAAGTGTTCTGGTCTCTGTCTCTTTTACACTGCTATTACTTTGTCTCTCTTACACTCTTTTCTCAAGCTCGTTTGCTTCCTACTCTTTTATAATCTACAGAACCACACCATCCTGGCAATTTAATCCTCTCTGCATTTCCTCCCCTTTCCCGCCCTTTCTTTCATCCCTTCTATGACTCTATTCGGAAACATGGTGGCCATTTTAGATTTGAGCAGACAGAGTATCCCACACACATCAGCAGCCTCTCGGTGTCAGTGACTCGGGCAGCTAAGAGCACATCTAGAGAAAAATGCCTCCAATTACAGAAGGAACTGTGGCTGACCTCATGAATTTTATCAGGCTCGTGTATTCTAAATAGTCGCGTGACAACGGCCTAAATGAGACCATTTAATTGGAAAACATGAGCTCTGGTTGCAAGGGTCTGCATAAATATCATTCCCCCTCTCTTTTCCTTAAGACACAGAGTACCATATAGGACTTCTCCTCAGGTAAGCATAGAAACGATATGTAAAACAGGGCCGAGAGATAGAGAGAGAAAAAGGATTTCTCGTGAATATAAAAGGAGGAAGGGAAAGAGAAGGGAATAATGAATGAAAGAGAGATTGGGAGAAAGGAAGAAACACTGATGAGTAATTTGCCTTTGTGTGAGTGAGAAAGAGAGAGGGGTTATGTATGTATATATATGTTAAGATATTTGATCAAGGTTTAAGATAAATGATTAAAAAATTTATTCAAACTAATTTATTCAAACCAGCTCGGTTTGAATAAATCAACTATGGGAGCAATTATTAGGAAATGGAAGACATACAAGACCACTGATAATCTCCCTCGATCTGGGGCTCCACGCAAGATCTCACCCCGTGGGGTCAAAATGATCACAAGAACGGTGAGCAAAAATCCCAGAACAACACGGGGGGACCTAGTGAATGACCTGCAGAGAGCTGGGACCAAAGTAACAAAGCCTACCATCAGCAAGGGCATTGAAGATGAAACGTGGCTGGGTTTTTTAGCATGACAATGATCCCAAACTTTCTGTGACTCTCTCTTTTTCTGTGACTCTCTCTCTCTTTCTGTGACTCTCTCTCTTTCTGTTACTCTCTCTCTCTTTCTGTGACTCTCTCTCTCTTTCTGTGACTCTCTCTCTCTTTCTGTGACTCTCTCTCTTTTTCTGTGACTCTCTTTCTGTGACACTCTCTCTTTCTGTGACTCTCTCTCTCTTTCTGTGACTCTCTCTCTCTTTCTGTGATTCTCTCTCTTTCTGTGACTCTCTCTCTTTCTGTGACTCTCTCTCTTTCTGTGACTCTCTCTCTTTCTGTGACTCTCTCTCTTTCTGTGACACTCTCTATTTCTGTGACACTCTCTATTTCTGTGAGACTCTCTTTCTGTGACACTCTCTCTTTCTGTGACACTCTCTCTTTCTGTGACTCTCTCTCTTTCTGTGACTCTCTCTCTTTCTGTGACTCTCTCTCTTTCTGTGACTCTCTCTCTTTCTGTGACACTCTCTATTTCTGTGACACTCTCTATTTCTGTGACACTCTCTTTCTGTGACACTCTCTCTTTCTGTGACACTCTCTCTTTCTGTGACACTCTCTCTTTCTGTGACACTCTATTTCTCTGACACGCTCTCTTTCTCTGACACTCTCTCTTTCTCTGACACTCTCTCTTTCTCTGACACTCTCTCTTTAGCTCTCTCTCCTCTATTGTCTTTCCATCCTCCCTTTACATCTGTTTTCATATCTCTGCTTTCTTACTCGCTCACTCACACTTGATCACACCCTCCCTCCCACTCTCTCCCTCCTCCCCCAACCTCCCCCTTTCTCCCATTCTCTCCCTCCTCCTCCTCTCCCTTCCTCCCATTCTCTCCCCCTCCCCATTCCTCCCATTCGCTCCATCCTCCAGCCTCCCCACCCATTCTTTCCCTCTCTCTAAATCAGCATTTTCCTCTGTCCATACCCTGTCATCATTAGCTCTGTGCTAATCAACCAGTTCCCATTAATATCCATTCTCATCCCAGTGGAGCAGCGGTGGTGACAGGAATAAAAGAGAGATGGAAATTGGCCTTAATAACATGCACACAGTTCTAATGGCCTGGGCCTGGACCGTGCTGTAATCAAATGCTCAAATAGAAATCAGAGAGAGCGATGGAGGGATGGAGGGAGAAGGGGGGGGGGGGGGGGTGTAGAAGGGAGACAGAGGTAGGAGGGGGAGAGAGAAAGAGTAGGCAGAGAGAGAGAGGGGGAGAGAGAAAGAGTGAGAGAAAGAAAGACAGAGTAGTGTGCTACTGATTTGGGAGGAGGAATGGGACTGGGATGAAAGCGAGAGAGTGAACACACAAAATGGGGGCATGCAGAAAGAAAATGGTGGCTGTGGAGGCTAAGATACGTGTGCTGAATCTCCCAAACTGATAAACAGACAGATAATGATTGGGTGTTGAGCACCTCTTGACCACTATTGGGGCACAGGCCAATGGTCAGCGACCTATCAGACAGAGGTCACATAGATAAGAAATACAACTAATGCAGCAGAGATATGTGGCCGGACTAGTAAGAACGTACTCCTGATGTTGCCTTAATGTGTAGTCCCCAAAAGCTTCTATTCAAATCCTATTACAAACTCTTCTGAGCAACATCGTCAAACAAACTTCCTCGTCCATATCCACCTTTCCAAAAGGACACCAGGCAAGAGCAGTGACAATGGCAGCCATTTTGTGCTGACGCGCCCCCCCGCCCCCCAACCCTCCAGCCCCTAATGTGACTAAATGGGGTCTCTGCAGAGTAAACAGGGAAACGTGACAAGGCCAAAATCCCATTGGCAGAAGGAACACATGCAGTACATGACAAACGACGTGTCATGCATATTGTTGAAATGAGGTGGACTGCGCAGCTGTTTGGTTAACACAGTCAGTACCATTACAAAGCCTACCTTCGCTCTGTTCCCAAATCTGGGAGGCAAGCAGGGGGAGTCTGTGCTCCATCAAGAAACACAGAGAGAGAGAAGGGGAAGGAGAGAGATTCAAAGAGAGAGTGACAAAGAGAGATAGACAGAGAGAGAGAGAGGGAGAGGGAGAGAGAGAAAGAGAAAGAGAAAGAGAAAGAGAAAGAGAGAGAGAGCCCCCCAAAAACAAATAAGGCCACATCACAATTAGGCCACACCTCCATAAGGCCACGTCTCAATAAATCCACATCTCAATACGGCCACATCTCCATGAGTCCACATCTATGTGAGTCCACATCTCAATACGGCCACATCTCCATGAGTCCACGTCTATACGAGGCCACATCCCGATAAGTGCACATCTCAATAAGGCCACATCTCCATGAGTCCACATCTATGTGAGGCCACATCTCAATACAGCCACATCTCCATGAGTCCACAGCTATATGAGGCCACATCTTGATACGTGCACATCTCAATAAGGCCACATCTCCATCTGTCGGAACACATACAATATGCATACAAAGCTTCTCTCTCTCTCTCTCTCTCTCTCTCTCTCTCTCTCTCTCTCTCTCTCTCTCTCTCTCTCTCTCTCTCTCTCTCTCTCTCTCTCTCTCTCTCTCTCTCTCTCTCTCTCTCTCTCTCTCTCTCTCTCTCTCTCTCTCTCTCTCTCTCTCTCTCTCTCTCTCTCTCTCTCTCTCTCTCTCTTGTTCTCTCGCTCTCTCCCTCCTCCAGAACAGAACCATAAATCTTCTTCCTGACTGTTTTATGCTCCGTGGAACAGTGCCTTTGATGACAGTTAATTTCATGCCAATTGTTCAGCAGTAATTTCCCTCTTTTTTGTCTGTTGGTTTGGTTGAAGACAAACCCCTGTGTGTGTTTGATTAAACACCTAGGTCTAATCAACGGAGGAGAGGAAATCGATGGAACAAACCATGTACTTTTTTTAAGGGAGCTGGCTTTTAATTTGCCGATCCATATTGCGGAGAACATACAAGCTGCAAGGTGTTTTTGTCCGACCTCGAAAGGTTAATGAAAACATTCTGTTGATCAAAATACCACTTAAACACCAATGTGTGGACTAAACACGGCAAAGAAGATAAATGATATCCTTTCTTAGTGTTAAATCCATCTGAATTGTGTTGAAGTGTATATCAGCCGCAGCACTACATCTGTTCTGCCAAGTGGTTCTTCAAACTGGAAGAATTAAACCCTTCACAGCTGACAACATACCTCCCAGAAACAAACCAAACCTGGCCTTGAACGTTATGCTATCTAAAATGACAGGCTGGATGTAGCTGGGTATAGATTACGCCCCAGCTGTCCGTACGTCTGTCTATTTGTCTGCCTGTCTATCTGTCTGCCTGTCTGTCTGCCTGCATGTCTGTCTGTCTTTCCATCTGTATGTCTATCTTTCTGTCGGTCTGTTTCTGTGTATGCTTCCTATCCCAGGGTAGAGAGCATAACCAAGTTAAACAGCTGCTGTTAATCTCCTCCTGATGGATCTGGAGTGGCTGTAACTCTGCAGTGGAGAGACAAGGTACAGGCATCATTCCATTAACTCTGCTTACCACCTGACCTGGCCCGCTCATCCTGGCCCACCCCTCCCCCTTTCATTTTTCACATTTTAGTCTCGCTCTCTTTCCCGTTCCCTCCGCACCTCTCTCTCCCTCCTCTTTCTCTCGCCCTCCCGTTAGCTCTTTCACTCTCTCCCTCTCCACCACCCATCTCTCTCTCTCTCTCACCTCCCCACATCACTCTCTCTTTCTTCTCTCCATGACTCTCAGAGGAGGAGGAGGCAGCGCGGTCGTGGCCTAGTGGTTTCTGATAGATTAAATACCTGTAAATGGATCTCAACAGATGGGGACTTCATGTAGCGTCACTCCACCACCCCACCAGTTTAGAGGCGCCATGTCACGGGCCAGCCACCGCCAGCCCTCCCTGCCTCAACCCACTGCCATGTCGGCATTCTGACTATACCACTCAGGAGGAGGGGGTGGGAGACGAAGGGAGAAAGGAAAGTGGAGGGGAAAAGGATGAGTATGAAGGAAAGTAAGAGGGGAATGTGAAGGATGTTGGTTGAGGGAGGTTGAGGGAGCGAGAAGAGGACAATGGTCATCCCAACATGGAGTGAAAATCGCCTGTATAGGCTAGTTATTGTACTTGCACGACTATCGACCAGTGCTACCTTCGGGAAGTCAGCCAACATTCATACAACTGACTCCATGCTGGCCAGTGAGGGTAACGTGACCGCCACCGGCCCTTTCTCAACAAAAAGGGAAAGCGCTAACTAATAATTTAGAGCTATTTAACTGAAAGAAGATTGCAGGGAGTGAGGCTCGGGGTATAGAGCAGATAGGAGCAGAGTGTTTAATGCAATAGAGATAGCAGAGTCATTTAAAGCACCACTGACACCACCGCTATGCTAGCTACAGGCCACAACTCTCTCTCTCTCATTCTCTCCCTTTCACTCTGCCACTATGACCTGCGCCGCATGGATGAACTATATACTATTACATGGAGAAAATAGAGAAACACTAGTTTCTCCATGGGCTGAGTCGCAGGTACAAGTCAAAGTAGATTCTCATTTTGTTTTTCGGCTCCACAATGGCAAGACAGGGGAAAACAAGCTACTAGCTAGCTGTTAGCATCTTTCAGCGGTCTATGGGTTCTCTTGGTCATGGCTGGTTGACTGTTTTCTTCTAATTGGAGACAGAGACACTGGTGGGAGACAGGAGCATTTACCCTCTGAACGAGGCAATAGGAAAGGGAAGGCTACACATACCAGGGGAGATACAAAACAACCATATATACTTCACTTGGGAAGGGGGAATAGCACAACAGAAGAATAGCACAAGACCTCCTCGTTATTGGCAAACGAATGTGCACTGGTGTTACTCTGAACTGCATCCCCCCTTCCCCGAGGAGGTTCCCTATACGGGGAGGAAGGATATGATTAAAGTGCAGGAGCGTGTTGGGGCTCCGTTTGATGTTGGGATGAGGCATGTAGCCCTGCCGCCACCCTTTGACTGTCAACCACGCTGAGCCCCTGTGAAACAGCGGAGAGATCAGAGCCCCACGCTTACCGGGAACGTACACCTACCCGCCGGCTATTAACGCTCGGGAATATCTCTGCGAATCGGTAATTTACACCTCCATTTGGGGAGTAATACACACAGCCCCCTGCTAAGCCCTTGTTTTTATCACGCTGAGGTCTTTAAAATGCTACATTGTCATTCCCCATAAAAAGGAATGGGAGTAGCTTGCAGGCAGCATCAATAACAATGACTAGAAAAATGAAAAATGAGAAGGGTTTATAGGGTGACTGTTGTAGATGGTAGAAGGCTTTCAGGGGTGACATGTACCTGAAATTGTAATGGCTACCTCACATATTTGGACTGAAGTGTTCTGGTCTCTGTCTCTTTTACACTGCTATTACTTTGTCTCTCTTACACTCTTTTCTCAAGCTCGTTTGCTTCCTACTCTTTTATAATCTACAGAACCACACCATCCTGGCAATTTAATCCTCTCTGCATTTCCTCCCCTTTCCCGCCCTTTCTTTCATCCCTTCTATGACTCTATTCGGAAACATGGTGGCCATTTTAGATTTGAGCAGACAGAGTATCCCACACACATCAGCAGCCTCTCGGTGTCAGTGACTCGGGCAGCTAAGAGCACATCTAGAGAAAAATGCCTCCAATTACAGAAGGAACTGTGGCTGACCTCATGAATTTTATCAGGCTCGTGTATTCTAAATAGTCGCGTGACAACGGCCTAAATGAGACCATTTAATTGGAAAACATGAGCTCTGGTTGCAAGGGTCTGCATAAATATCATTCCCCCTCTCTTTTCCTTAAGACACAGAGTACCATATAGGACTTCTCCTCAGGTAAGCATAGAAACGATATGTAAAACAGGGCCGAGAGATAGAGAGAGAAAAAGGATTTCTCGTGAATATAAAAGGAGGAAGGGAAAGAGAAGGGAATAATGAATGAAAGAGAGATTGGGAGAAAGGAAGAAACACTGATGAGTAATTTGCCTTTGTGTGAGTGAGAAAGAGAGAGGGGTTATGTATGTATATATATGTTAAGATATTTGATCAAGGTTTAAGATAAATGATTAAATAATTCAACCCAGAAACTTAACCATTAGGATTAGAGGTTATGTAGCATGGACAAGGGGTAATTAAAAACGATAACCATTGTGGAAGAAAGGAATGTATGTATAGTGGGACAAAAAAGTATTTAGTCAGCCACCAATTGTGCAAGTTCTCCCACTTAAAAAGATGAGAGAGGCCTGTAATTTTCATCATAGGTACACTTCAACTATGACAGACAAAATGAGATTTTTTTTCTCCAGAAAATCACATTGTAGGATTTTTTATGAATTTATTTGCAAATTATGGTGGAAAATAAGTATTTGGTCACCTACAAACAAGCAAGATTTCTGGCTCTCACAGACCTGTAACTTCTTCTTTAAGAGGCTCCTCTGTCCTCCACTCGTTACCTGTATTAATGGCACCTGTTTGAACTTGTTATCAGTATAAAAGACACCTGTCCACAACCTCAAACAGTCACACTCCAAACTCCACTATGGCCAAGACCAAAGAGCTGTCAAAGGACACCAGAAACAAAATTGTAGACCTGCACCAGGCTGGGAAGACTGAATCTGCAATAGGTAAGCAGCTCGGTTTGAATAAATCAACTATGGGAGCAATTATTAGGAAATGGAAGACATACAAGACCACTGATAATCTCCCTCGATCTGGGGCTCCACGCAAGATCTCACCCCGTGGGGTCAAAATGATCACAAGAACGGTGAGCAAAAATCCCAGAACAACACGGGGGGACCTAGTGAATGACCTGCAGAGAGCTGGGACCAAAGTAACAAAGCCTACCATCAGCAAGGGCATTGAAGATGAAACGTGGCTGGGTTTTTTAGCATGACAATGATCCCAAACACACCACCCGGGCAACGAAGGAGTGGCTTCGTAAGAAGCATTTCAAGGTCCTGGAGTGGCCTAGCCAGTCTCCAGATCTCAACCCCATAGAAAATCTTTGGAGGGAGTTGAAAGTCCGTGTTGCCCAGCAACAGCCCCAAAACATCACTGCTCTAGAAAAGATCTGCATGGAGGAATGGGCCAAAATACCAGCAACAGTGTGTGAAAACCTTGTGAAGACTTACAGAAAACGTTTGACCTCTGTCATTGCCAACAAAGGGTATATAACAAAGTATTGAGATAAACTTTTGTTATTGACCAAATACTTATTTTCCACCATAATTTGCAAATCAATTCATTAAAAATCCTACAATGTGTGTGTACCTATGATGAAAATTACAGGCCTCTCATCTTTTTAAGTGGGAGAACTTGCACAATTGGTGGCTGACTAAATACTTTTTTGCCCCACTGTATGTGCCGAAAGAAAGCAAAGAGACTCGTTAACCTATGTTTGAACCGATCCAGCTATAACTCTGTGGAGATAAGACAAGACAGCGAAAGCTCCTCCAGGTTTTCCGTATCTGGGGGGGACTGGAACTGTCAGCTAAGTGGTAATAAAGTGTGGTGAGACTTCAGGAGATAATCCAGATATAGTGTGTAAATAATGTGCGTTAGTGTGTTGGAATGGACTTTGGAATCAGCTTTGTCTTGTCGGAGAGGAGGAGGGACATTTTAGGACGCTATGACGCTATGTGTGATATATAAACTAATGTACATGGTATTTTGAGTAGAGCTCTCTTGAGAATAAAGCTATTGATTAATTTGGTGACTAGTCTTTGTCTATTTTATGCAAATAAGAATCTTACAAATTCTTAGAAACGGACAGAGTGTTTGCTTTGTTATAATTAAATTGGTTAACGAACACATAGGAATCAAATTCCTTTATCAGAAGACGAGACGGAGGGAGGAGAGAAATGGTGATGTGTTGTAGATTGTGTTGTAGACTAGTACAGATTTGAATGAGAAGTATGATGTTGTTCTGTGCACTGTGTATGAAGACAAGTAGGAATTTCGCTGATGTGTATTCTCCTAACAACAACTACTACTACAACGAGAGGCTGAAACCAGTTCAGGGAACAGAACCAAAAACCGTAAAATAACTAAATATTTAGAGGAATGGAAACAGAAGCAGGAACAAAAGTGATCTTTAGTTTTTCCGGAACAGAACCATTATTTGAAAAACATGGGAACGGGTTAATACATTTTTTTTAAGTCCCACGAAAACACCAACAAAGCGCCTATGCAAGGTACCCAGTCACTCAGAAACTATCTCCAGTGTCTGCCTGCCAGCTAGTTTTCTAGGCTCGTTAAGGACACTATAGTTATCATGTTTCACATTGGATTTATTAACAACAAAAAGGTAAGACATGTTTTGAATTCTGGTACCGCTGCACACAAGCTCGTTGGCTAGCTCTTGTCCAGGGCGTTGAGCTAACCTCGGCGTTGAGCCAACTCTCGTTCAAAGTTCCTCCATATTATCCGCTCCTCAGTAGGTATATAGCTAGTATATCATTATGTAATTGAGTTAAGTAATGATAGGCCTACTACTATTATCCTCAGTGGCGTCATGCACCCCAAAAATCTGAGGGGGCACAAAGTACACAAGGATGGCTGGGGGGATGGTCTGGAGGGGGCTAGGCCCCCTGATCGGAAGTTGGATATTTTTTTATTTTTCAAACAGCTAAAACAGATTTTACCTGCAATCTAGAGCCATAATCATTATGCTCAATTATATGTAAACAAATAAGCCATGTGTTCTAGTTAAAGCCAACTTCATAAAATTGCTAGGAGGCTAGTACTGTAATATTAAAGAGAAACAACAATTACTCCACCGATTGGAGTCATTTAATGAGCTACATGTAAAAACTGATGATTTCACAGGTTAAAGAAGGAACAGATGGGAACAATAGAAAGCGGTATTTTTTTGTTGTTGGTTTAAACCCGGTTCTGAACTTTATTATGCTGGTTGGAACCATGGAACGGAACAAAATAATGGTGGTTCTGTTCGGAACTAAACGATTGGAAAATAAGTTTGGTTCCAACCCCTGACTGATACTGCTACTGCTACTACTATTTTGGACAAGCCAAAATATCTGCTCCATCCCTTTCTGTGCCACTTACCCCTCACCATTATTGAGATCCTGGTAAAAGCTGTCCTTTTTTTCTGCATGACAGTTTGAATTTCCAAAAATGATCTCGACCACTCTCATTCTTGATAACACTTAGAATATATTGATGTGTTATAGGGAGAAGTCGCTGAAGAAAATGTGCAAGTTGCTAAACATCCCACTGCTTTATACATAATTAGTCCTATCTGTACTCCTCAACGGCGTTCTCTGTGGCCCTCACATTTCACAATTAAGACTTTTTCCCACCGCACTCAATAAGTAATTAAATATATACTGGAAGCAGTAGCTAAATCATTGTCACAACATAGACTGAATTGAACCTTTTCACAAACTCAGCAGAGGAGTTGGATCTGGAATTAAAGTTTTCTTTAAGCCTGATTCAATTCTCCCCAGTTTTCCATTTCCTAGCCACAAAGATATGTCATCCATTGTCTTTGCCCCTTGAAAACGTCAGAATCCTAATATAAAAAGTAACCAAGCGAAAGGAAATGTCTCACTATCGCCAAACCCTGGTTGACGTGTTCCCAGGCGTACATGTATTTCTTTGTACCTGCTTCCACGGATTAAAACTGCATATAGTTTCAGCTTCTGGACTTTCATAGACAAATATGAATCATAGGTCTACACATCGTCTCATTTGGCCATTCAGTGTAAAATATGTACAATGTGTTTAATCACTTACCTATTTAGATGTTTTCAAGGTGGTGTCAGGTGAAAGGAACAGCAGCGGAAAAAGAAGAGAAGAGAATATCGTTAGTTCAAGTGCCACATTTCAAATGTGTTGTCTGTTCTGTAGCAGGATTAGAACCAAGATCAGGATTAGAACCAAGATCAGGATTAGGACCAAGATCAGGGTTAAGACCAGGATCAGGATTAGGACCGAGACCAGGATTTAGGTCAGGATACGGATCAAGATCAGGATTAGGACCACGATCAGGATAAGGACCAAGACCAGGATTAGGACCAGAGATAAAGTCCAATATTTAATATGTATTTTAAAAGCAGATTGTGCTTGCAAGATGAACATACTGCAGAGTATATGTAAGAATGAATGTGACCAACAGAAAGAAATAGGCTTTTATTCTCAGCCCAAGAAACACCAGACTGGGTGATATGCAGTTAATGTTGACCTAGATCAGCAGTGAGAAATGATAAGAAGCAGCCCACAGAACCAGGGATGTTACAGCCTTACCCTTGGACTGAGAGACAGAGAGAGACAGAGAGAGCATCAGAGAGAACGTCAGAGAGAGCATCAGAGAGTCAGAGAGAGAACGCGAGAGAGAAGGAGAGAAAGAGAGAAATCTGCACTGCTTTACTGACCATGTGGGTCACAGTGACATGAGAGAGATGGAGGCAGGATGGAGGAGGGGAAGGCAAGCTTAACCATCTAGACTAGAGTATAAGCCCTGTCTAAGCCACGGGGGGTTCTAAGCTAACATATGGAATTGTTTTAAAATGGTCATACCAAGGATCATTTAGAGTTTTAAGACCCCTTAAGATATCAAAACAAGTCTTATAAAATGATTGGATGAAACATTGAATTTGGCATTACTGCTATTAGCCAATAGAAACACATTGAATAACAGGTTTCAGGTAATAAAAAAGTAGAAATCAAAAGGAAGTTTGTTCTGAAGTGTCTGTCCTCTATCTGAAAGATATAATAAACTATTTATATTCCATTTTCTTCAACGTATTTATCCCCTTATTTTAGGCACTAAACTATCTCCATATGTGACTCACGTCACTACTTCACATGAGAGCCATTTCAGCGTAAACATTTATTTTCTATCAAAATGTGTTTTATTTGGGCAGAAATGCCTTCTGGAACATGTGAACTTTCATGTGCCTTGATAACAAACTTGTATGCCATCTGTAAATACGAATACGATTGTTAAATTACGAGCCTATTTAGTTTAGCCATGGAAAAAGTCAGGAACCTTCACGCTAGCCGTGATTGGTTGAGATAATGGATGGGCTGGACATGCCAAGAGATTAGTTTGGATTGAAGCATGCTTCTGTCTATAACATGAGCTGCTCAGTATGTGTAGGTAATCCTTTCTAATGCGGCTTTTTTGGAAGATATCAAGAAGAACTGCAAAAGTGTTGCTAATGCTCTCCACTTTCTGGAGGACCGAGTTTTGAAATCAGTTGAATGGCCTGTGGAAGCAGAGTATGATATCTAAGGAGACGGAGAAAGGTTGTGGGTTTATTTTCCAGTCATAATGAATACAAATTAAGGCCTCCCGAGTGGCGCAGAAGTCTAAGGCACTGCATCACAGTTCTTCAGGCATCACGGCCAGCCGTTACCGGGAGGCCCATGAGGCGGCGCACAATTGGCCCAGCGTCGTCTGGGTTAGGGGAGGGATTGGCCGGCTGGGATTTCCTTGTCCCATCGCGCTCTAGCGACTCCTTGTGGTGGGCAAGCTGACTGAGATGCAGACGGGACAAGACTGTAACTACCAATTGGGGAGAAAAAGGGTTAAAAAAATATATAGATATAATTTTTTTTAAATGAATTTAAATTAGCTAAAGGTATGACGTGGTCAGCTTTATGATATGGTCATTAGTTGAACTGGCTAGCCAGCTAACTTAACATTAGCTAGCTAACAAGCTAGAAACGCACCAAAACATTGCTTAGAAAGTTGATTTTAGTTGCCTGGTTTGCTAAATTGACATATACCACATATATTTTTAAACAGATGGATTTATTGTTATTAAAATATACCAGTTATGCTATTTTAGACCCCCAAGCAGCCTGTCATTTTTGGGTTTATACTTTTCATAACGACACGTTTGATGTTAGAAGACAATATAATGTTCATGATGTCACTGCGACAACTGTCTACAGACATGTCGATAGACATACAGTTGAAGTCAGAAGTTTACATACACCTTATCCAAATACATTTAAACTCAGTTTTTCCACAATTACTGACATTTAACCCTAGTAAAAACCCCTGTCTTAGGTCAGTTAGGATCACCACTTTATTTTCAGAATGTGAAATGTCAGAATAAAAGTAGAGAGAATGATTTATTTCCGCTTTTATTTCTTTCATCACATTCCCAGTGGGTCAGAAGATTACATACACTCAATTAGTATTTGGTAGCATTGCCATTAAATTGTTTAACTTGGGTCAAATGTTTTGGGTAGCCTTCCACAAGCTTTCCACAATAAGTTGGGTGAATTTTGGCCCATTCCTCCTGACAGAGCTGGTGTAACTGAATCCGGTTTGTAGGCCTCCTTGCTCGCACACGCTTTTTCAGTTCTGCCCACAAATTTTCTATGGGATTGAGGTCAGAGCTTTGTGATGGCCACTCCAATACCTTGACTTTCTTGTCCTTAAACCATTTTGCCACAACTTTGGAAGTATGCTTGGGGTCATTGTCCTTTTGGAAGACCCATTTGCGACCAAGCTTTAACTTCCTGACTGATGTCTTGAGATGTTGCTTCAATATATCCACATCATTTTCCTCCCTCATGATGCCATCTATTTTGTGAAGTGCACCAGTCCCTCCTGCAGCAAGGCACCCCCACAACATGATGCTGCCACCCCTGTGCTTCACGGTTGGGATGGTGATCTTCGGCTTACAAGCCTCCCCCTTTTTCCTCCAAACATAACGATGGTCATTATGGCCAAACAGTTATTTTTTGCTTCATCAGACCGGAGGACATTTCTCCAAAAAGTACGATCTTTGTCCCCATGTGCAGTTGCAAACTGTAGTCTGGCATTTTTATGGTGGTTTTGGAGCGGTGGCTTCTTCCTTGCTGAGCGGCCTTTCAGGTTATGTCGATATAGGACTCATTTTACTGTGGATATAGATACTTTTGAACCTGTTTCCTCCGGCATCTTCATAAGGTCCTGGGATTGATTTGCTCTTTTCGCACCAAAGTACGTTCATCTCTAGGAGACAGAACGCGTCTCCTTCCTGAGCGGTATTGCGGCTGCGTGATACCATAGTGTTTATACTTGCGTACTATTGTTTGTACTGATGAACGTGGTACCTTCAGGCATTTGGAAATTGCTCCCATGGATGAACCAGACTTGTAGAGGTCTACAACTTTTTCTGAGGTCTTTTCTTTTGATTTTCCCATGATGTCAAGGAAAGAGGCACTGAGTTTGAAGGTATGCCTTGAAATACATGCACAGGTACACCTCCAATTGACTCAAATTATCCAAATTAGCCTGTCTGAAGCTTCTAAAGCCATGACATCATTTTCTGGAATTTCCCAAGCTGTTTAAAGGCACAGTCAACTTAGTGTATGTAAACTTCTGACCCACTGGAATTGTGATACAGTGAATTATAAGTGAAATGATCTGTCTGTAAACAATTGTTGGAAAAATTACTTGTGTCATGTCCTAACCGACTTGCCAAAACTATAGTTTGTGAAGAAGAAATTTGTAGAGTGGTTAAAAAACTAGTTTTAATGACTCCAACATAAGTGTACGTAAACTTCCAACTTCAACTTTAGTATAAACCAGCATTTAGTCTTGAAATGGTTGTTTAGTACACTACCGTACTCACTCTGTTTAGCACAAGGCCTCACATGTGAATCCTTTAAGAGATAGGTGGGGCTAGGGCTGTGAAGGGTGTGATCGATGATGAATGGGTGTAGACAACGAATAGCTCTCCAGTAGGTGTACCAAAACAAGGGTCATTTTCTCAAAAGTGGGGTTACAAGTTTCAACTTTCAAAGCAGAATTACTTTCCCATTGTTCCTCAGCTGAAGTGTTTGATATACCATTTCTAGCTCTGAGTCTCTACTTTTATCCAATATCAAAAACACCATTTCAAATGTTGCTACATAAGACCAAATCGAGCCGGTTAGTCACATACAGTTAATTCAGAAAGTATTCAGACCTCTTTTCCACATTTTATTACGTTACAGCCTTATTCTAAAATGGATTAAATTAAACATGTTACTCATCAACCTACACAGAGTATCCCATAATGACAAAGCGGAAACAAGTTTTTAGACATTTTTGCAAATGTATTACCAATAAATAACAGAAATGCCTTATTTACATAAATGTTCAGACCCTTTTCTATGAGACTCGAGACTTGAGCTCAGGTGCATCCTGTTTCCATTGATCATCCTTCAGATGCTTCTACAACTTGATTGGAGTCCACCTGTGGTAAATTCAATTGATTGAACATGATTTGGAAAGGAACACACCTGTCTATATAAGGTCCCACAGTTGACAGTGAATGTGAGAGCAAAAACCAAGCCTTGAGGTCGAAGGAATTGTCCATTGAGCTCCGAGACAGGATTGTGTCGAGGCACAGATCTGGGGAAGGGTATCAACAAATGTCTGCAGCATTGAAGGTCCCCAAGAACAGTGGCCTCCGTCATTCTTAAATGAAAGAAGTTAGGAACCACCAAGACTCTTCCTAGAGCTGGCCGCCTGGCCAAACTGAGCAATCGGGGGAGAAGGGCCTTGGTCAGGGAGGTGACCAAGAACCCGATGGTCACTCTGACAGAGCTACAGAGTTCCTCTGTGGAGATGGAAGAACCTTCCAGAAGGACAACCATCTCTGCAGCACTCCACCATTCGGGCCTTTGCGATGGCCAAACGGAAGCCACTCCTTAGTAAAAGGCACATGACAGCCCGATTGGAGTTTGCCAAAAGGCACCGAAAGGACTCTCAGACCATGAGAAACAAGATTATCTGTTGTGATGAAATTATGATTGAACTCTTTGGCATGAATGCTAAGCGTCACGTCTGTAGGAAACCTGGCACCATTCCTACGGTGAAGCATGGTGGTGGCAGCATCATGCTGTGGGGATGTTTTTCAGCAGCAAGGACTAGGAGACTAGTCAGGATCGAGGGAAGGATAAACAGAGCAAAGTACAGAGAGATCCTTGATGAAAAAAAAACTGCTCCAGAGTGCTCAGTACCACAGACTGGGGCGAAGGTTCACCTTCCAATAGGACAACTGCCCCAAGCACACAGCCAAGACAACGTAGGAGTGGCTTTGGGACAAGTCTCTAAATGTCCTTGAGTGGCCCAGCCAGAGCCTGGACTGGAACCCCATCGCACATCTCTGGAGAGACCTGAAAAAGCTGTACAGAGACGCACCCCATTCAACCTGACAGAGCTTGAGAGGATCGTCAGAGGAGAATGGGAGAAACTCCCCAAATACAGGTGTGCCAAGCTTGTAGCGTCATACCCAAGAAGACTCAAGGCTGTAATCGCTGCCTAGGTGCTTCAACAAAGTACTGAGTAAAGGGTTTATACTTATGTAAATGTGATATTTCAGTTTTTGCATTGAAATAAGTGTAGTGAATCCATTTTACAGTAAGACTGTAACATAGCAAAATGTGTAAAAAGTCAAGGGGTCTGAATGATTTACGAATGCACTATATACTTTCATTCATTTTTTAAAACTGGTACCTGGGTCATTCAGACGAGTCCTGTGAGGCCTGTGGATGTCCTAGAGCAAAACGGAGAACACCGTCGTGTTCATGAGAGTTGTACACGGATGGGTAGTGTGTAGGTAGTGTGTAGGTAGTGTGTAGGTAGTGTGTAGGTGGTGTGTAGGTGGTGTGTAGGTGGTGTGTAGGTGGTGTGTAGGTGGTGTGTAGGTAGTGTGTAGGTAGTGTGTAGGTAGTGTGTAGGTGTGTAGGTAGTGTGTAGGTAGTGTGTAGGTAGTGTGTAGGTAGTGTGTAGGTGGTGTGTAGGTAGTGTGTAGGTAGTGTGTAGGTAGTGTGTAGGTAGTGTGTAGGTGGTGTGTAGGTGGTGTGTAGGTGGTGTGTAGGTAGTGTGTAGGTAGTGTGTAGGTAGTGTGTAGGTAGTGTGTAGGTAGTGTGTAGGTGTGTAGGCCGTCCAGACGCTACAGACGTTTTTGTGAGAAGAGCGATTTTCAGGATGTCTCGTGGTCTATCTATTCCCCTTATCACCGCAGATGTGGAATGGTCATATCGGCGGATGTGTTCGATTGAGATGCAGCAAAACACGAGAAATCTGTAGCTTAAACAGATGGATTTTGATGTTTTTTTTGTTTTGTTATGTTAATTGGATTTCCGCCGGGGCGCAGAAATTGTAGGCTACGTGTTAAAGGCTGCTTAATGTGTGTATGTATGTATGTGTGGGTGTGTGTATGTGTGTGCGTATGTGTGTGTTTGGGTGTGTGGGTGTGTTTGTGCACTCTTATGTGAATGAAAATATATACTGAACAAAAATATATATGCAAAATGTAAGGTGTTGGTCACATGTTTCATAAGCTGAAATAAAATATCCCAGATATGTTCCATACTCAAAAAAAACGTCTCTCAAATTTTGTGCACAAATTTGTTTACATCCCTGTTAGTGAGCATTTTTGCTTTTGTCACGCCCTGACCATAGAGTGCCTTTTTATTCTCTATTTTGGTTAGGTCGGGGTGTGACTGGGGGGGTGTTCTTATCTAGGTGTTTTATTTCTATGTTGGCTTGGTATGGTTCCCAATCAAAGGCAGCTGTTTATCGTTGTCTCTGATTGGGGATCATATTTAGGCAGCCATTTCCCCATTGGGTTTTGTGGGATCTTGTTAATATGTAGTTGCCTGTAAGCACTCCATAGCTTCACGTTTCATTTATTCTTTATCGTTTTTTTTGTGAGGTTCACTTATAATAAAAATATGTCGAACCGATATCACGCCAAGTCCGAGTTTGCTTACAATGACGATCGTGACAGTTTTGCCAAGATAGTCCATCCACATGACAGGTGTGGCATATCAA
This sequence comes from Salvelinus alpinus, assembly GCF_045679555.1. NCBI lineage: Eukaryota > Metazoa > Chordata > Actinopteri > Salmoniformes > Salmonidae > Salvelinus > Salvelinus alpinus. The sequence goes on from NC_092096.1 coordinate 61,209,428, forward strand.
GATTAAACAGCATGATCGTTACACAGGTGTACCTTGTGCTGGGGACAATAAAAGGCCACAGTTTTGTCTCACAATACAATGCCATAGACGTCTCAAGTGTTGAGGGAGCTGCTTGCTGACTGCAGGAATGTCCACCAGAGCTGTTGACAGAGAATTTAATGTTCAGCATTTTAGAGAATTTGGCAGTACGTCCAACCGGCCTCACAACCACAGACCACGTTTAACCACGCCAGCCCAGGACATCCACATCCAACTTCTGCACCTGCGGGATCGTCTGAGACCAGCCACCCGGACAGCTGATGAAACTGAGGAGTATTTCTGTCTGTAACAAAGCCATTTTGTGGGGAAAAACTCATTATGATGGACTGGGCCTGGCTCCCCAATGGGTGGGCTTATGCCCTCCAAGGCCCACCCATGGCTGCGCCCCTGCCCAGTCATAGATCAGGGCCTAATGAATGTATTTCAATTGACTGATTTCCTTATATGAACTGTAACTCAGCAACTCATTGAAATTGTTGCATGTCGCGTTTATATTTTTGTTCAGTATAGATACTCTGCACATAGACCCAGAAAATTGGTAAAAACTATATTAGGCAGGCCTAAAAACCTCTGAAGGGGTTTATAATTTGAAGTGATTAGAACTCACCCGGAGACTGCCACTTCAAGTTACCCTACTTTTCAGAAATCCCATGGGGACTGAAGATATATAACCATCAACTATAAATACTGTAAAGAAATCTGGAGATTGGAGAATATTTGCAAGTGCTGCCTATCTAGTGCGTAACAAAGGGCTGCCAGGCTGTTGAAAGCATTTCAATTCTGCTGAAGACATGTTTTTCTAGCTCCACGCTTTTATTAACTGGGTCAGCCAAGACCATATTGAGAGGCTCGGAAAGGGATAGAGGGAAGGAGGAAGTGAGGGGGTGTTGGAAGGGATTGAAAGGGAAGGGAGATACCTAGTCAGTTGAATAACAATGTATTCAACTGAAATGTGCCTTCTGCATTTAACCCAACCCCTCTAGTTCAGAGAGGTGCAAGGGGCTGCCTTAATCGACGTCCACGTCATTGGTGGTTGGGGGGGGGGTTGAGAGTTGAGGGTGGGGTTGGGAGGGGTGCACGCCATACCTCTTCTCTGATTGGACTAAATGAAGTGCTGATGGAAAGAGGCGATGCAAAAAGAGGCAGTTCTCCAGTTTATTCTGACTGTTATACGGTCACCCTGTTATTCCGTTGTTTATTAGTTGGTATCTCAGAATCTACATGGTAACCCGTCCGGTCACCCTGTTATTACGTTGTTTATTAGTTGGTATCTTAGAATCTCAACAACAAGCAAAACGAGTGTTCTGGCCTCTGCCGGTAGAGGGGGAGAAAGAGAGAGAAAGAGAGAGAAAGAGAGAGAAAGAGAGAGAAAGAGAGAGAGAGAGAGAGAGAGAGAGAGAGAGAGCGCACTGCCAGATTTCATCCGCCCATCTTCTCCGCAGAGGGAGGAGGGGGAAGTGTTCCATGTTACACCTTCCTAATTAAAATTGCTACACACACACTGCTGCCCTCCTCCTCTGCCCGCATTAATGGAATCAAGTGTCTGTGCTATCAGATATCTGCTATTCTCTCCCTCCTAAATTCAATTTGCTGATGTTTCCAGAATGTGTCTCCCCTCTACTCCTCCCTCCCTTCCTCCCTCTTCTTCTCTGCTCCCTCTTATCGGATTCCAAACAAACTGTCTGGCTCCCTCTGCCCTGATTAGTACCACCCTGGCGTAAAGAGGGGGTGGAGGAGGGGGAGGGAGGGTGGTACAGGAGGGGAGAGTCTCGTTCAGTATGGAGAGAGAGCAGACAAGAGCTGCTGCTGCAGTGACATCATCACCGTTGAAGTGGAAGGAGAGAGCGAGGGAATGAGAGAGAGGGGGAAGAAGAGAGAGGGGGAAGGAGAGAAAGGGGAAAGGAGTGAAACATGGAGGGAGAGAAAGGGGGAAGGAGAGAGAGGGGGAAGGAGTGAAACATGAAGGGAGAGAAAGGGGGAAGGAGAGAGAGGGGGAAGGAGTGAAACATGGAGGGAGAGAAAGGGGGAAGGAGAGAGAGGGGGAAGCCATATTTCTAAGTAAGATCCCTATCACTGTCCCTATGGGCTCTTCTGCATAATGCCTTCGACCTGAGGGCCACAGCCAGCCCCCAGTGGCTTCGGCATTAGAATGAAACACACACCCACCCACACACACCAGCAGGATCCTGCATACTCCATTTTCTGGCCTGTCAGTGGGGCACAGCCTAGACTCAGAGAGGTGCTGCTGTGGTCTTCATAGGGCCCCTGTATTATGGAGCAGCGGAGTCCTTCACCACCTCAGACTGCCTACAGTATTGTACATGCAAAACTACAAGCTGTAAAGCAATGTTGGCTTCGCAACAGCGCTAGGTCCAGCTACTGTAATAGTGAGAGAAATAGTGAGAGAAAGTAATGAAGCGGGACGTGAATGGGTCAGCCATGTTGTTCTGTTACGTCTTTGAAGGGCTGCCCGGTGAGAGGAGGGAGGATGGGGGAGACACACAGGGAACCGGTTTCATTTCCAGCCAGTGTGGGGCTTCTCTCCCAGCAAATTAGCTCTGTGATTGAAAGTCAGTCAGGTGAGGGGGGGGGGGGGGGGGTGATAAGGGACCATGGGGAGGTGTGTGGAGACTGGGGAGTGTGAGGTTGTGGGCGAGTGGGTAGGGGGGGGGGGGGGGGGGGTTGGGTTGGTTTGCCAGAGCACTTCATGTTCTCATTTCCATTTTACAAGTTAGTGAGGTAACATCATACGGTGATAGGATTTAATAGGGTGTCTGTAGACTCCCTCATATAAAGGGTTTTAAAGATAGATGATGCATCACTGCAAATCAGCATCCAACCCAAGACCATGAACTAAGCAGCCAGTCTAGAGTGCTAAAGGGCACCCTATTCCCTACACAGTGCATTACTTGTTAAAACCTGTTGAGGATAGAGGGCGCTATTTTCACTTTGGGGGAAAATCGTGCCCAATTTAAACGGCCTCGTACTCTATTCTTGCTCGTACAATATGCATATTATTATTACTATTGGATAGAAAACACTCTCAAGTTTCTAAAACCGTTTGAATTATATCTGTGAGTAAAACAGAACTCATTTTGCAGCAAACTTCCTGTCAGAAAGTGAAAAATCTGAAATCCAGTCTCTGTTCCAGGGCCTCCCTAATCGTTTGCTTGAATTCTATTAGTATACATGCACTTCATACGCCTTCCACTAGATGTCAATAGGCTGTGAGAGGTGAAATGGGGTCTCTAGCTCTTTCTATGGTGAAAAGAGACAGCTTGGAATGACATGCCCCCAGAATTCCTTTGTTCAGGAAGCGCATAAAGGTCACCAGTATTGGCTTATGAAAAGCATTCGTTATAGACGTGTTATATCTCCGGCTTTGATTTTATTTGATAAATGTAATAATATCATCGTGAAGTATGTTTTTTCAATATAGTTTTATTAGATTATTGAAATTTTTTCGGGAGTTTAGGCGTGTTGCGTTCTTTGCGTTTGGTGACGAAGGAGAGCTTAGCGCCACTTAGCAAGTTTTGCTTGCTCATTCGAGAGGGAAAAATGCCATTCTAAAACCAAACAACGATTGTTCTGGACAAAGGACCCCTTGTACAACATTCTGATGGAAGATCATCAAAAAGTAGGACCCATTTATGATGGTATTTCATATATCTGTCTAACATGTTTACTTTTAGTTAGCGCCCAGATTTTGGGGGCTCTCTCGCAATAACGTAAGCTGCATATCGTAATGAAGTTCTTTTTAGAATTCTAACACGGCGATTGCATTAAGAACTAGTGTATCTATCATTTCCTATACAACATGTATTTTTTAGTAAAGATTATGAATAGTTATTTGGTCAGAATAGGTGAGTGTCAGAAAAATATCCGAACATTCTGGGAAAAAGATGCTAAGTTTTCAGAATGTGTAACCACGGATTTCAGCTCTAAATATGCACATTTTCGAACAAACCATATATGTATTGTGTAATTTGATGTTATAGGACTGTCATCTGATGAAGGTTTATGAAGGTTAGTGAAAATTAATATATTTTGCTGGTTTATTCGCTATCGCTAACGTGCCTATTGCTATCGCTAACGTGCCTTGATGAATGAATGCGGTTGTGTGGTAGGCTATTGTAGTAAGCTAATATAATGCTATATTGTGTTTTCGCTGTAAAACACTTAAAAAATCGGAAATATTGGCTGGATTCACAAGATGTTTGTTTTTAATTTGCTGTACACCATGTATTTTTCAGAAATGTTTTATGATGAGTATTTGAGTATTTCACGTTGGTCTCTATAATTACTCTGGCTGCTTCGGTGCTATTTTTGATGGTAGCTGTGATGGTAGCTGCAATGTAAAACTGATTTATACCTCAAATATGCACATTTTTCGAACAAAACATAGATTTATTGTGTAACATGTTATAGGACTGTCATCTGATGAAGTTGTTTCTTGGTTAGTTTGGTTGGTTTCGTGCATGCTACCTGTGCTGTGAAAAATGTCTGTGCTTTTTTGTATTTGGTGGTGAGCTAACATAAATATATGTGGTGTTTTCGCTGTAAAACATTTTAAAAATCGGACATGTTGACTGGATTCACAAGATGTGTATCTTTCATTTGCTGTATTGGACTTGTTAATGTGTAAAAGTTAAATATTTCTCAAAAATACTTTTTGAATTTCGCGCTCTGCCTTTTCAGTGGAATGTGGGAGGAGTTCCGCTAGCGGAACGCTGGGGCTAGACAGGTTAACAGCCAACAGTGTTTTATTCTAAGGTTGTGGAGGGAAACCCACAGCTCCCTCTCAGAGCTGAAACCTAAAGCCTGTATTGTCCTGTTATGGAGGGAAACCCACAGCTCCCTCTCAGAGCTGAAACCTAAAGCCTGTATTGTCCTGTTATGGAAGGAAACCCACAGCTCCCTCTCAGAGCTGAAACCTAAAGCCTGTATTGTCCTGTTATGGAAGGGACACCCACAGCTCCCTCTCAGAGCTGAAACCTAAAGCCTGTATTGTCCTGTTATGGAAGGAAACCCACAGCTCCCTCTCAGAGCTGAAACCTAAAGCCTGTATTGTCCTGTTATGGAAGGGACACCCACAGCTCCCTCTCAGAGCTGAAACCTAAAGCCTGTATTGTCCTGTTATGGAGGGAAACCCACAGCTCCCTCTCAGAGCTGAAACCTAAAGCCTGTATTGTCCTGTTATGGAAGGAAACCCACAGCTCCCTCTCAGAGCTGAAACCTAAAGCCTGTATTGTCCTGTTATGGAGGGACACCCACAGCTCCCTCTCAGAGCTGAAACCTAAAGCCTGTATTGTCATGTTATGGAGGGAAACCCACAGCTCCCTCTCAGAGCTGAAACCTAAAGCCTGTATTGTCCTGTTATGGAGGGAAACCCACAGCTCCCTCTCAGAGCTGAAACCTAAAGCCTGTATTGCCGTGTTGTGGAGGGAAACCCACAGCTCCCTCTCAGAGCTGAAACCTAAAGCCTGTATTGCCGTGTTGTGGAGGGAAAGCTCCTGCCTCTACCTACCTTCTCCTCTAGAGTGGCATTCCAGGTTTCAGCACCAGGCTGTGATGGACAGTTCCCGTGCTGTGTGGTTCTCACCCGAAGCGGAAAAAACAGGGCCGGACAGGAGTAAACAACACTACGGCCTCCCCAATGGGGGATAGCACAGCAGCACTCTCTGGTCTCTGAGTTTCAGCACCACAGCCGTGTGGACAGCACCCTGACAACTCGGGGCTGGGACAAATTACATTAGGCTGGCTGATGCAAACACGAAATCTTCATTCATTTCTCTCTCCATCTCTCTCTCATTTTCTTTCTGTCATTCTCTCTCTCTCTTGCACACCCATACATTTATACAGACACAAACGCACGCACACACATACACACAGACACATGTACACAATCCCCCCTCTCTCTCTCTCTCTCCCTCCCTCCGTCCCTCTCTCTATCTCTCTCTCCCTCCCTCCCTCTCTCTATCTCTGCCATTATATGGTGTTGACAAGAGATGACAGGCTATCCCTAACTTTTAATGTGCCGCTGCTAGCTGCCTTCCTTCCACAGAGGGAGAGAATAAAAGCTGTCATGGCCGACTGTCAGGGGATTACATGTTAATTAACAAACCATCACTACTACACAACGATGCCATATACTGTGGAACTGGACTGGGAGAGGGAGAAGGAGGAGAGGTAGAGTGAGATGAGGCGGAGAGGAAAGGGGAGAAGGGGAGAGAGAGTGATAGGGAGGGATGGATGGAGAGAGGGAGAGAGAGCGAGAGAGAATTGGAGAGAGAGGGAGAGAGGGAGAGAGAGCGAGAGAGAATTGGAGAGAGAGGGAGAGAAGGAGAGAGAGAAAGAGTTAGAGAGAATTGGAGAGACTGAGAGAGAGGGAGAGAGAGAAAGGGATAGAGAGAGAGAGAGGGAGAGGAGGAGAGAGAAATGGATAGAGAGAGATAGAGGGAGAGGGGGAGGTAGAGGGGGAGAGAGCGAAAGGGATATAGAGAGAGAAAGGGATGGAGAGAGAGAGGGGGAGAGGGGGAGGTAGAGGGGGGGAGAGAGAAAGGGATAGAGAGAGAACGGGATGGAGAGAGAGAGGGAGAGGGGGAGGTAGAGGGGGAGAGAGAGAAAGGGATGGAGAGAGAGAGAGAGAGGGAGAGGGGGAGGTAGATGGGGAGAGAGAGAAAGGGATAGAGAGAGAGGGAGAGGGGTAGAGAGAGGGGGAGAGAGAGAAAAGGATGGAGAGAGGGAGATAGGGAGATAGGGATAGGGGGAGGTAGAGGGGGAGAGAGAGAAAGGGATGGAGAGAGAGAGAGAGGGAGAGGGGGAGGTAGAGGGGGAGAGAGAGAAAGGGATGGAGAGAGAGAGAGAGAGAGGGAGGTAGAGGGGGAGAGAGAGAAAGGGATAGAGAGAGAGAGGGAGAGGGGGAGAGAGAGAAAGGGATAGAGAGAGAGAGGGAGAGGGGGAGGTAGAGGGGGAGAGAGAGAAAGGGATAGAGAGAGAGAGAGGGAGAGGGGGAGGTAGAGGGGGAGAGAGAGAAAGGGATGGAGAGAGAGGGAGGGAGAGGGGAGGTAGAGGGGGAGAGAGAGAAAGGGATAGAGAGAGAGAGAGGGATAGGGGGAGGTAGAGGGGGAGAGAGAAAAAGGGATGGTGAGAGAGAGAGGGAGAGGGGGATGTAGAGGGGGAGAGAGAGAAAGGGATAGAGAGAGAGAGAGGGAGAGGGGGATGTAGAGGGGGAGAGAGAGAAAGGGATAGAGAGAGGGAGAGGGGGAGGTAGAGGGGGAGAGAGAGAAAGGGATGGAGAGAGAGAGAGATAGGGATAAGGGGAGGTAGAGGGGGAGAGAGAGAAAGGGATAGAGAGAGGGGGAGGTAGAGGGGGAGAGAGAGAAAGGGATAGAGAGAGAGAGAGGGAGAGGGGGAGGTAGAGGGGGAGAGAGAAAGGGATAGAGCGAGAGAGAGGGAGGGGGGAGGTAGATGGGGAGAGAGAGAAAGGTATAGAGAGAGAGAGGGGGAGGTAGAGGGGTGAGAGAGAAAGGGATGGAGAGAGAGGGAGATGAGGAGGTAGAGGGGGAGAGAGAGAAAGGGATGGGGAGAGAGAGAGGAGGAGGTAGAGGGAGAGAGAGAGAAAGGGATAGAGAGAGAGAGGAGGAGGTAGAGGGAGAGAGAGAGAAAGGGATGGGGAGAGAGAGAGGAGGAGGTAGAGGTAGAGAGAGAGAAAGGGATAGAGAGAGAGAGGAGGAGGTAGAGGGAGAGAGAGAGAAAGGGATAGAGAGAGGAGGAGGTAGAGGGAGAGAGAGAAAGGGATGGAGAGAGACAAGCAGAAAGAGATACACTCCTCTATTTACACTCAGAAAGCCCTACACCATTGGATCAGTGGTCTAAACTGATGGGTTCAACATCCTCAGACATTCAAAGATATTCTTATTTCCAGCTGTTTTATATGCCCCCATGTTGCATCACGGTCTCACATTCATGTTGAAAAGTTGTTTAAAAGGACTGCTGCCGGCATAAATCACGAGCCAAGTATCCTGGAAATATTTAGTGTCTGTAACGCAGCCTTTCATCCATCTGTCTTGATAGAGCGTCGGGCTGTTGATGTACAGTATGAGGGGGATAGATGCACATTCTGCAGGCTGGAGAAGGGATCAATGGTTCTCAAGGGCTAACTTCCTTTCTGATTGATCACTGACACACTCTGCTCATAAAGCATCACCACCGCCAAGCGCTAATGCTCGTCTCATACTTGCTCATGAGTGCGTGCACACCCACACACACCCACACACACACACACACCCACACACGGACACAGCCACGGGCAGGCCCTTGTCCAAATGTCAGAGCATTATTATGCAGGATTGATCCGGGAGAATATCAATGTGAATTCTAATCAGGATGGATGCGACAGTCGCCTGGCCACCACCGACATCTTGGAGTAGCCAAGCAATGACATCTGTCTATCCCTTAGTCCAGGTGTCTTAGCCAATTGTCCAGGTGTCTTAGCCCATAGTCCAGGTGTCTTAGCCCATTGTCCAGGTGTCTTAGCCCATAGTCCAGGTGTCTTAGCCCATAGTCCAGGTGTCTTAGTCAATTGTCCAGGTGTCTTAGCCCGTTGCCCAGGTCTCTTAGCCCATAGTCCAGGTGTCTTAGCCCATTGTCCAGGTGTCTTAGCTCATTGTCCAGGTCTCTTAGCCCATTGTCCAGGTGTCTTAGCCCATTGTCCAGGTCTCTTAGCCCATTGTCCAGGTGTCTTAGCCCATAGTCCAGGTGCCTTTTGGATACAAGAAACTTCCCTAAACCTCCTGAAACTAACTGATAATGACTGGATACGTGTCATACATGCACTTGACGATTCACGCCACAGACCTAAATCTGCTCCAGCCTTTGTGTGTGTGAGTGCTTGCGTGTGTGTGTGTGTGTGTGTGTACAGTATGTGTGTTTGAGTGTGTGTATCAACTCAGATCACAGTATAATCTTAAACGAGGCCCATGGACTGTTTGGCAGCTGATGCATTGCATGGAGACTCGGGGCTGGTCATAAGTCACTGTCATGCCTGTCCTCCTCTCTCACCCCTTCCCCTCAGTGACCCCTCTGGTGGTAGGATCCAACATGGACGTGCCACAAAGGTTCACCAGCCGAGAAAATCTTTGCACAATTAGATCGTTCCATGGTGGGACACGCATGAAGAGGGAGAGGATGGAGAGAGAATTGCCCCAGGACCACAGTGCTATTTCACTGTGTCTAAACTCAGAGTCTAAATGCAGAGTCTGCACAATCTGTGACCTTTAGTGTGGCAGAGTGCATTTAAACGTATTCTCCTCCGTATCCTTCAGCCACATTGGTTTATTTATGAGTCCTACTTGTTCACTCTACTCTTGTGTGGTGTCCCCCCCTCTTTCTTTCACTCCTTTCCTCTCCTCCCAGCTGTAAAGGCCCTGATCAGGAGAGCACATTGATAGGTAATTAAAAGCTACAAAAGCCCATCCACTCCACTCCACACTCACAGATTAACACACGGCCTAATGAGTCCTCTCCACTCCTCTTTACCGCTCTCCTCTCCTCTCCTCTCCTCTCCTCTCCTCTCCTCTCCTCTCCTCTCCTCTCCTCTCCTCTCCTCTCCTCTCCTCTCCTCTCTACTGCTCTCTCTTCTCCGTTTGCTTCTTCATTTCTTTCATTCTTTATCTATTTTCACTCCCCTGTGTTCATTTTAAGCCAATGTGCTCTCAATGCCAAAGGAGAAGATTTGAAGCAATGCCTATTAGCAGTGATTAGTCCATTGGATTTGTTTTCTTTGATAGATATGTCAAATATCATGAAAAAACAGGCCCTGTAAATTATATAAATATGATTGGACATTGAAAGAACATATGATTGGACGATCAAATCAAATGTAATATTACTGGTTCCACATACCAACCGTGTTATCCCATAGGTTGTAGTAGTGGACCCTACAGATCTACACATGACATCAGTCATCATTAAAAGGTGAATCTCTAACCCAGGTCAAAGGTCAAGTCTCAGATCAATAACAAAAGGGCCTGAAGGCAGTAGTAGGACGGGAATATCAGAACCCAATTCATTCCAAATCAACCCCTACCCCCGAGGCACTATTGAACATCCAAAATGACCTTATAAGGTCCAGGAACAGGGTTGTCTACCCCTGGTGTATAGGGTCCAGGAACAGGGTTGTCTACCCCTGGTGTATAGGGTCCAGGAACAGGGTTGTCTACCCCTGGTGTATAGGGTCCAGGAACAGGGTTGTCTACCCCTGGTGTATAGGGTCCAGGAACAGGGTTGTCTACCCCTGGTGTATAGGGTCCAGGAACAGGGTTGTCTACCCCTGGTGTATAGGGTCCAGGAACAGGGTTGTCTACCCCTGGTGTATAGGGTCCAGGAACAGGGTTGTCTACCCCTGGTGTATAGGGTCCAGGAACAGGGTTGTCTACCCCTGGTGTATAGGGTCCAGGAACAGGGTTGTCTACCCCTGGTGTATAAGGTCCAGGAACAGGGTTGTCTACCCCTGGTGTAGGCCATGGGAATGGGAGTGACTCACTCATTCAACGGCATTATCAACAACAACACCACATCTCCTCCAGGCTGATAAACAGATCAAAACAACAACACATCTCCTCCAGGCTGATAAACAGATCAAAACAACAACACATCTCCTCCAGGCTGATAAACTGATCAAAACAACATCAACAACACATCTCCTCCAGGCTGATAAGTAGATCAAAACAACAATAACAACACATCTCCTCCATGCTGATAAACCGATCAAAACAACAACAACACATCTCCTCCATGCTGATAAGTAGATCAAAACAACAACAACAAATCTCCTCCAGGCTGATAAACCGATCAAAACAACAACAACACATCTCCTCCAGGCTGATAAGTAGATCAAAACAACAACAACAACACATCTCCTCCAGGCTGATAAACCGATCAAAACAACAACAACAACCAATTTCCTCCAGGTTGATAAACAGATCAAAACAACAACAACACATCTCCTCCTGGCTGATAAACAGATCAAAACAACAACAACACATCTCCTCCAGGCTGATAAACCGATTAAAACAACAACACATCTCCTCCAGGCTGATAAACTGATCAAAACAACAACACATCTCCTCCAGGCTGATAAACTGATCAAAACAACAACACATCTCCTCCAGGCTGATAAACCGATCAAAACAACAACACATCTCCTCCAGGCTGATAAACTGATCAAAACAACAACACATCTCCTCCAGGCTGATAAACTGATCAAAACAACAACACATCTCCTCCAGACTGATTAACCGATCAAAACAACAACACATCTCCTCCAGGCTGATAAACTGATCAAAACAACATCAACAACACATCTCCTCCAGGCTGATAAGTAGATCAAAACAACAATAACAACACATCTCATCCAGGCTGATAAACCAATCAAAACAACAACACATCTCCTCCAGGCTGATAAACTGATCAAAACAACATCAACAACACATCTCCTCCAGGCTAATAAGTAGATCAAAACAACAATAACAACACATCTCCTCCAGGCTGATAAACCAATCAAAACAACAACACATCTCCTCCAGGCTGATAAGTAGATCAAAACAACAATATCAACACTTCTCCTCCATGCTGATAAACCGATCAAAACAACAACAACACATCTCCTCCATGCTGATAAACCGATCAAAACAACAACAACACATCTCCTCCAGGCTGATAAGTAGATCAAAACAACAACAACGAATCTCCTCCAGGCTGATAAACCGATCAAAACAACAACAACACATCTCCTCCAGGCTGATAAGTAGATCAAAACAACAACAACACATCTCCTCCAGGCTGATAAGTAGATCAAAACAACAACAACAACACATCTCCTCCAGGCTGATAAACCGATCAAAACAACAACAACACATCTCCTCCAGGCTGATAAGTAGATCAAAACAACAACAACGAATCTCCTCCAGGCTGATAAACCGATCAAAACAACAACAACACATCTCCTCCAGGCTGATAAGTAGATCAAAACAACAACAACACATCTCCTCCAGGCTGATAAGTAGATCAAAACAACAACAACAACACATCTCCTCCAGGCTGATAAACCGATCAAAACAACAACAACACATCTCCTCCAGGCTGATAAGTAGATCAAAACAACAACAACGAATCTCCTCCAGGCTGATAAACCGATCAAAACAACAACAACACATCTCCTCCAGGTTGATAAACAGATCAAAACAACAACAACACATCTCCTCCTGGCTGATAAACAGATCAAAACAACAACAACACATCTCCTCCAGGCTGATAAACCGATCAAAACAACAACAACACATCTCCTCCAGGCTGATAAGTAGATCAAAACAACAACAACACATCTCCTCCAGGCTGATAAGTAGATCAAAACAACAACAACAACACATCTCCTCCAGGCTGATAAACCGATCAAAACAACAACAACACATCTCCTCCAGGCTGATAAGTAGATCAAAACAACAACAACGAATCTCCTCCAGGCTGATAAACCGATCAAAACAACAACAACACATCTCCTCCAGGTTGATAAACAGATCAAAACAACAACAACACATCTCCTCCTGGCTGATAAACAGATCAAAACAACAACAACACATCTCCTCCAGGCTGATAAACCGATCAAAACAACAACAACACATCTCCTCCAGGCTGATAAGTAGATCAAAACAACAACAACACATCTCCTCCAGGCTGATAAGTAGATCAAAACAACAACAACAACACATCTCCTCCAGGCTGATAAACCGATCAAAACAACAACAACACATCTCCTCCAGGCTGATAAGTAGATCAAAACAACAACAACGAATCTCCTCCAGGCTGATAAACCGATCAAAACAACAACAACACATCTCCTCCAGGTTGATAAACAGATCAAAACAACAACAACACATCTCCTCCTGGCTGATAAACAGATCAAAACAACAACAACACATCTCCTCCAGGCTGATAAACCGATCAAAACAACAACAACACATCTCCTCCTGGCTGATAAACAGATCAAAACAACAACATCAACAACACATCTCCCCCAGGCTGATAAACAGATCAAAACAACAACAACACATCTCCTCCTGGCTGATAAACAGATCAAAACAACAACAACACATCTCCTCCAGGCTGATAAACCGATCAAAACAACAACAACAACACATCTCCTCCAGGCTGATAAACCGATCAAAACAACAACAACAACACCTCTCCTCCTGGCTGATAAACAGATCAAAACAACAACATCAACAACACATCTCCTCCAGGCTGATAAACAGATTAAAACAACAACAACACATCTCCTCCTGGCTGATAAACAGATCAAAACAACAACATCAACAACACATCTCCTCCAGGCTGATAAATAGATCAAACAACAACAACACATCTCCTCCAGGCTGATAAATAGATCAGACAACAACAACAACAACAACACAAGAACACTCTGACCATTTCAAGATCTAGCCACTCGGAACACATTACTTACTACCTCACCTCCTTCAGATTACAAAGCTAACACAATACTATTTAAAAAGCACTCTCAAAACACACAACCCTAACACAAAGAGGAAACGTGAAAAAGAGGTGTATGTATGTGTGTGTAGAATGGATAATGAGGAACAAAGAGGGTGTGGATAATGAGTGTCTAGGATCGGTGGCGATAGGAGTATTCCCTAGTCTTGTCACCTGTTTCTGTCAGTCACTAATGAAGTTGCTATTTCTAATTACCGTTCCCGTTTAAGAATAATTATTAGCTTGGCTGTTATAGTGGCTCTATCAGTGGGCCTAGACAGCCGAGGCAGGAGGCTCCAAGGAACCCAGAGCCCATCAGATCTTCATTTGATGATTACCGTAGTAATCCAGCTTGAATGAGAGCCTTAAGCGTAGAAATAGAGACGGTGTGTGTCTGTAGGTGTGTGCTTGTGTGCGTGTGTGTGTGTGTGTGTGTGTGTGTGTGTGTGTGTGTGTGTGTGTGTGTGTGTGTGTGTGTGTGTGTGTGTGTGTGTGTGTGTGTGTGTGTGTGTGTGTGTGTGTGTGTGTGTGTGTGTGTGTGTGTGTGAAATTGTTAACCGGTGTGTGCAGGACATGCTCCACACACACCATCTGCTTAACAACAATTCAACAACAGTACAATTATCTGTAATGGCAATGTAAGCACAGCGATTATCTTGGAGGCTGAATGTTAGCGCTGTGTCTTGGTTGGTGGAAGAAGGTTCAGCTCAGGATTTTTCCAACCCTCTCCTCCGGCCGCCCGACGTTTCACATTTTCGTTTTATCCCTAACCTGGCACACCTGATTCAATTAGTCAACCGATCACCAAGCTGGTGACTGATTGGATCTGGTGTACCAGTTTAGGGTTAAAACAAAAATGTGAAATGTCTGGGGGGGCAAGAATAGATTTGGTGAACCCTGGAGCTGGCCAGAGGAGCGTGGAGAGATGTGCTCCCAGGAAGAGAGTCGTTGTGTCCTTGGAATAAGAATAACTTGTCTAAATGCCATGTTAAAGTCCTCTGTGCTTGCACGCAACCACCCACCACTCTGATGTGGCTCTTTGCTATGTATGCACTGTGTTGTTTGTCCAATAGGAAGAGATAACATGACTATGAGAGACTGTATTTATGTATGTGACTACATGTATATTTTTGTGGCTGGATGGTCTTTTGTCCACCCCTCCAGCCCAGGCATGTCATCAGTGTGTGAGTGTAACAGCAGCCTGCTCAGCAAGTCCCTGACAACACCTCACAGACTCCAAGAATGAGGAGGGAGGAGAGAGGGGAGGAGGGAGGAGAGGAGAGAGGGGGGGAAGAGATAGGTGAGAAGGAGGTCGGAGGAGAGAGAGGAGGAGAGAGTGGAGGAGGAATGAGAGAGGGGAGGAGATAGGGGAGGAGAGAGGAGATAGTAGAGGAGAGAGGAGATAGTAGAGAAGGGAGGAGAGAGGAGAGAAGGGAGGAGGGAGGAGAGAGGGGAAGAGGGAGGAGAAAGGAGGAGGGAGGATAGAGTGGGGGAGAGAGGGGAGGAGGGAGGAGATAGTTGGCTGTCTTTGTTAGGAAGAAATAGTCTTCACACAGTTCGCAACGAGCAAGGCGGCCCAAACTGCTGCATATAGCCTGACTCTGTTGCACAGAACGCAAGATAAGTGACACAATTTCCCTAGTTAAAAGAAATTCATGTTAGCAGGCAATATTAACTAAATATGCAGGTTTAAAAATATATACTTGTGTATTGATTTTAAGAAAGGCGTTGATGTTTATGGTTAGGTACACATTGGTGCAACGACAGTGCTTCTTTCGCGAATGCGCTTGTTAAATCACCCGTTTGGTAAAGTAGGCTGTGATTCAATGATAGATTAACAGGTATCGCATCGATTATATGCAACGCAGGACAACCTAGATAAACTAGTAATATCATCGACCATGTGTAGTTAACTAGTGATTATGTTAAAATTGATTGTTTTTTATAAGATACGTTTAATGCTAGCTAGCACCTTACCTTGGCTCCTTGCTGCACTCGCATAACATGTTGTCAGCCTGCCACGCAGTCTCCTCGTGGAGTGCAATGTAATTGGCCATGATCGGTGTCCAAATATGCCGATTACCGATTGTTAGGAAAACTTGAAACTGGCCCTAATTAATCGGCCATTCCGATTAATCGGTTGACCTCTAGGAAGCAGTATGGAAGAGACCTACAGAGGAAAAAGGAAAGAGAAGGAAACCTTGGACTACGACTGATATCATGACTGATAACACGACGGATATCACGACTGATAACACGACTGATATCACGCCCGATATCACGACCGATAACACGACCGATAACACGCCCGATAACACGACCGATAACACGACCGATAACACGACCGATAACACGACTGATAAATGGGGTGTAAATGAAATCATTCCTTCATGGTGATTACACCATTGTGTACAATACCTCAAAGTTCTAGGTATGATGACTTTGGGACCTGGATAGGTGTATAGATACATCATGTACAGTAGTAGGTCAGTAAGAACACACAGTAGGTTAACTCTCTCCACTGCTAAAGGCTGCCCTTCATTTAAAAGACAAAGAGACAGAGAGAGAGAAAAGCGAGGAAGGAAGAGAGAGAAAGGGAGAAAGGTGAGGAATGAAGAGAGAACGAGGGAGAAAGGTGAGGAAGGAAGAAAGAGAGAGAAAGAGAGAGAGAAAGATTAGGAAGAGAGAGAGGGAGAATGGTGAGGAAGGAAGAGAGCGAGAGGGAGGGAGAGAGAGAGAGAAAGAAAGGTGAGGAAGGGAGAGAGAGAGAGAGAGGTAGAAAGGTGAGGAAGGAACATGCTCTTGATGTTTCCACTTTTCTCTGAAGGACAAGAGAAGGAAGAAGAAGAAGAAGAAGAAAAAGAGAGAGAGAGAGAGAGAGAGAGAGAGAGAGAGAGAGAGAGAGAGAGAGAGAGAGAGAGAGAGAGAGAGAGAGAGAGAGAGAGAGAGAGAGAGAGAGAGAGAGAGAGAGAGAGAGAGAGAGAGAGAGAGAGAGAGAGAGAGAGAGAGAGAATGTAAGAGAGCAATCCATAAAGTATATTAATTGGCTGGGAAAATGGGAAGAAGATAATTAAGAGGTAGCTAGGTGACACTGCTATGTGAAGCTGTTGGGTGAACTTACTGTCACACATCTGGTGATACCACTGTCATATTTTTTTATTTGACTAGGCAAGTCATTTAAGAACAAATTCTTATTTTCAATGACGGCCTAGGAACAGTAGGTTAACTGCCTTGTTCAGGGGCAGAACAACAGATTGGTACCTTATCAGCTCGGGGATTCAATCTTGCAACCTTCCAGTTACTAGGCCAACGCTCTAACCACTAAGCTACCTGCCGCCACATAAACAGACTAAAAAAACAATATCAACCTCCACAAATCAACTGGGGCCAGAGAATATCATTCAAGAACCTTGAATAGAAAATGGTAATTTTACTTCATATTTTGAATCATTCCAATTGAGGAAATTTTTAAATTGTAGGGGCTCACTCTAGCAAAACATTTAGCATCGGAAAACAATCTCCTCGTTTCCAAACATTTCAAAACGTTTCCTGAACTCGACCGAGGTTTCTCCTCCCTTCAGCCTTCATTGAGGGATTTGTCTGTCTGTGGATGGATGGTGGATGTTTGAAACCTGATTCTGTCCTTCCCTTTGACACATCTTGGTGCTGTGGGCTGCCAGGGCTGCTGCAGCTCCCCAATGAATTCCTCCATCTCCTAATTCTGTCACATCCTTTGACTGGTGGGTCGATGGCGCCGGGGCTGGCTCTCTACTGACTCCTCGCTTTCTGCCCCCGCTAGAGGCACACCAGATGGATGGATGGTTGGATGATGAAAGGAAGGAGAGGGGAGAGAGGGGTGAAGAGACAGCCTTGTCGGTCTCCTCGGTGGTGATCAGTCGTGATCGCTCAGGCAGTCAGCACTTCAAGCGTCACGCAGCGGGCCCACTTTCTACCCACGCTCCCATTGATTGGAGGAGGCGTAGTCCCACGCACGAGGACAGGAGCTGACACTACAATACTGACTAGAGTATAGAATGTTTTTTTCGCGGTATACCGAGAGAAAAACATAATAGAAAATGGTTCGGTACTAGAATTTCTGTTCCTGCTCCATTTACTCATTCGTTACTAGGGCTGTCTGGGCTGCATTGTTAGCGTCCCACTCATGATGCACAGACGTTAATACACTTTAATAATGCAACACAGCATGTAGGAATGTTGAACCTGTTCTCTACTGTTTGCAAAACTATGTCCTTGGCTCGAACACATTACAATTGAAGACGATACCGGTAGCGTCCAGCTTCGTAGGCTAACTTTCCTTGCTAGCTTCCAGCTGACGCAACAACAATTCACTACTCGTAGTAGGCTACTTTGTTTGTGATAATATGCAAACCATACCACAAAATATGCTATTTCAAAGCTGATTGTCAGCAAAAAATCTCCGTCGTCACCAAAAACGTATTAATTTCTTAGTCTCCACTAGATTCCACATACACAGTCTGCCTTGCTGATCTTACGTTCTCAAAGAGACAGTACACACTTAAAAAAAATCACAAATGGCTTCTTATATGCAAATGTTGTTGATGAGTACAATAAAGTAATGCTCTCCTAGGAGTTGTCAATAAAATAAGTCCTAAATGGAAAGGATCATTTCTAATCAGTAGTCCCATGAAATCCGCTAAAACAAACCATTATGTTGTTTTATAGTTAGATTCGAAAAAAACTAAGTCAAATTGATTGCATGATTGTATAATTGATTAATGAATGCATACATGCTGTCAAAAATATTTACATAAAATGTTTTAAATGTGATAACATTGAACTCAAAAGATTCCCAATGATTGAAAAGAGCAGAAGCTGATGTTATGTGTCTGGATCAAGTGTCATTCCCTGACTTTGGTTAAGAACCCTTCTTTGTTGTTGTGGCATCGTGATGGAATCGAGTATCGTGATGGAATCGAGTATCGTGATGGAATGGAGTATCGTGATGGAATGGAGTATCGTGATGGAATGGAGTATCGTGATGGAATCGAGTATCGTGATGGAATGGAGTATCGTGATGGAATCGAGTATCGTGATGGAATCGAGTATCGTGATGGAATCGAGTATCGTGATGGAATGGAGTATCGTGATGGAATCGAGTATCGTGATGAAATGGAGTATCGTGATGGAATCGAGTATCGTGATGGAATCGAGTATCGTGATGGAATCGAGTATCGTGATGGAATGGAGTATCGTGATGGAATCGAGTATCGTGATGGAATCGAGTATCGTGATGGAATGGAGTATCGTGATGGAATCGAGTATCGTGATGGAATCGAGTATCGTGATGGAATCGAGTATCGTGATGGAATGGAGTATCGTGATGGAATGGAGTATCGTGATGGAATCGAGTATCGTGATGGAATGGAGTATCGTGATGGAATCGAGTATCGTGATGGAATCGAGTATCGTGATGGAATCGAGTATCGTGATGGAATCGAGTATCGTGATGGATTCGAGTATCGTGATGGTATCGAGTATCGTGATGGAATCGAGTATCGTGATGGAATCGAGTATCGTGATGGAATCGAGTATCGTGATGGTATCGAGTATCGTGATGGAATCGAGTATCGTGATGGAATCGAGTATCGTGATGGAATGGAGTATCGTGATGGAATCGAGTATCGTGATGGAATCGAGTATCGTGATGGAATCGAGTATCGTGATGGAATCGAGTATCGTGATGGATTCGAGTATCGTGATGGTATCGAGTATCGTGATGGAATCGAGTATCGTGATGGAATCGAGTATCGTGATGGAATCGAGTATCGTGATGGTATCGAGTATCGTGATGGAATCGAGTATCGTGATGGAATCGAGTATCGTGATGGTATCGAGTTTCGTGATGGTATCGAGTATCGTGACGGAATTGAGTATCGTGATGAATCGAGTATTGTGATGGTATCGAGTATCGTGATGGAATCGAGAATCGTGATGGTATCGTGTATCGTGATACTAAACCTGGTATCGGTATCAAAGTAAAAAACAAACTGGTTTCGAGACAACACTAGTAAAGGGGAAGGTTCCACTCTGCAGAGAGTCCTACCTCTCACGCAGAGCTGTACTAACTTCATATCACACAGAGCTGTACTAACTTCATATCACACAGAGCTGTACTAACTTCATATCACACAGAGCTGTACTAACTTCATATCACACAGAGCTGTACTAACTTCCTCTCACACAGAGCTGTACTAACTTCATATCACACAGAGCTGTACTAACTTCATATCACACAGAGCTGTACTAGCTTCATATCACACAGAGCTGTACTAACTTCCTCTCACACAGAGCTGTACTAACCTCCTCTCACACAGAGCTGAACTAACTTCATATCACACAGAGCTGTACTAACTTCCTATCACACGTGCTACAGTAGTGGTCATTCCACCAATCCACTGCTTGACCTCGGCTAAATCACGGCCACACTCTAACTACTCTAGTTACCCATTTAACGCACTGGCAGACACTTAAGTCCAGTGCTCGGGAGAACACCACCGCTGCCCTCGTGGGAGAACATCACCGCTGCCCTCACGGGGGAACACCACCGCTGCCCTCGCGGGAGAACATCACCGCTGCCCTCACGGGGGAACACCACCGCTGCCCTCACGGGAGAACACCACCGCTGCCCTCACGGGGGAACACCACCGCTGCCCTCACGGGAGAACACCACCGCTGCCCTCGCGGGAGAACACCACCGCTGCCCTCGCGGGGGAACATCACCGCTGCCCTCACGGGGGAACACCACCGCTGCCCTCACGGGAGAACACCACCGCTGCCCTCACGGGGGAACATCACCGCTGCCCTCACGGGGGAACACCACCGCTGCCCTCGCGGGGGAACATCACCGCTGCCCTCACGGGAGAACACCACCGCTGCCCTCGCGGGAGAACACCACCGCTGCCCTCGCGGGAGAACACCACCGCTGCCCTCGCGGGAGAACACCACCGCTGCCCTCGTCTCTTGCCGGCTTCAGCAGCATAGCTGCAGGTAGCGTAGTAGTTAAGAGTGTTGTGCCAGTAGCCGAAAAGTCTCTGGTTCAAATCTGACTAGGTGATAAAACAGCCGCTGTGCCCTTGTGCAAGGCACTCTGGATAAGAGCATCTGCTAAATGACTAAAACATTTCAACCATGATCCCCTAGCTGTAACAAGTGGAATTAGAGAAGAGAAGCTATTTTGATGTTGGAGGATAGTGTTGTGTTGTTGACAGTAACTGATACCACTATCTCTGCAGAGATGGAGGAGGGATCAATGTCAGACAGTGTATACCCATAATTCCTCCATTATCCTCGCTCTTCTAGCCTCCTCCTTTCTCTCATATTCTATCTGGCTCGCCATTACCTGTATCCCCATCCCCCACACACAAATAGGCACGCACACTCCCCCATATTCAGGAAACGGATGGGCTTGTTGTGGGAAGCTTCTGTCTGCGTTCTGTTAATGGAGGTCAGGAAGCCTGTACTTAGTCATCTCACCAACGTCGTGCGCCTCAAAATCAATGGCCTATTAACTCACCCCCTCTCAACTCTCTTGCACAGTCACTCTCCTTCTCTGGCTTATTCATTTCATTTGGGGTTTTATTACCCTGAAATCTTCATCTCTGCAGAGAGGGATGTGCTAGTGGAGCTCTTTCAGCTCACAGATAAAAGGAAAGCAGACTTTGGAATGGATCTCTGGTTTGCTCTGTATCCTTAATTGAATCATATCAGGCCTTAGAGGTTTTCTCTGTTCCAACGCCAGGCTCCAGTGATGCAAATGACCGCTTCGTTACACTACCATTTAGGCCTACTTCCAATCGAATATGACAGGCAAAGTTGTTCAATAAAGTTAGGAAACTGTAACTGAGGGTAATGTAGAATAGATTGTGTGTGTCTGTATGTGCATGCACATGACATTATGTTTGTGTTGAAATATGTATAAATTGGCCTTATAAAAACACAGCCTAGAGAAGGGGTGGGCAACGTTGATGGGGGAGGGGCCACACAAAAACAGAAGTCATCATGAGGGCCCCACCTTGCCAGCAAAACATTTAGCAGCCCCCCTCGTGAAGCAAAGAGAAAAAATGTTTTAACGTAAATTTCCTGCAATCCTGCACATTTTGCCATTGGATGTAGAGACTATGTTAAGCTTCAAAGCAAGTTGCTGCAGTTCTATACAATGTGTTAGTCGAGAAGCAGGTGCAGGTGAAACGTTTAATGAAACAACAAACATGACACAAGACAGCGTAACAGAAGCTAGATAGCGTGAACACAGGATAAATACCAACTGAGGAATGAAAAAAAAGAAGGGACCTATGAGTTCCAGGTGTGAATCATAGTGATGAGTGCAAGATGTGCGTAATGATTAGTCCCAGGACCGGTGGCTAGTATTCCGGCGACGTCGCACGCCGTAGGGGAGGAGCAGGAGCAGACGTGACAATTTGCCATGGGGAGGAGAGAAGATTTGGCAATTTTCTAACTAATTTCATGCAATTCTACACATTTTCCCATACGGTGGAGGAAAAGGTTTGCAGTTCCTAAAAAAACACACCAAAAAAAGATGTAATCCTTACTTATTTTTAATGGTCTGCGGGCCTACAAAAGGTTACATATCCCTGACCCAGAGCAATCTCAAACAGCAGCAGAACCAGTTCTCACCTAGTGAAATCTCCCCCACCTCCCACGTTCCCAACAGAAAGAGGTCCCAGCGAGCGCACTTCATTGACTCTAATGGCTAATCCAGACATTTGTGCCCACCTCCCCATCTATTTCCCTCTATTTCCTCTCTCCATTTCCTCTCCTCCTCCCTGTCCCGGCGCCTACGCTCCATCAGCCACAAAAGCACTAATGTTCTCTCTTTAGAAGAGAAAATGCTACAGGCATCAAAGGACAAGGCAATAATCTTACAATATTACACAAAGCTACAGTGCATCAAAGGACAAGGCAAGAATGTTACAATATTACACAAAGCTACAGTGCATCAAAGGACAAGGCAAGAATCTTACAATATTACACAAAGCTACAGTGCTAGCCTCTCCTGCAGAGATTAAGCACCATTTTACAATATTCTCTTATCTTCCGACATTAAACTGTTAAATGTTTTACTCTCGCCCCATTTTTGAGCGCTTTTGTGCTTTTGTATGCTCAATAACTCCAACATGAGACACCGGCTGCGCTCAGATCACATGTTAGGTATTGTATGTTGTTGGTATTTAAGTCAATGTAGGCTGTTCTCAGTGCAGTAGTCCATTAGTATGGCCGCCGGGGCGTTTCACTACTTTGCTGCAGCGCCCTTTACTTCATTACCTTTACTTCATTACCGACAGAGCTAATAGACACTGCGGAATGCGGTTGCTAGGCAGCCTAGCTTGCTGCTGTCAAGTGTAGAAAAAGGGAGAGATACTGGATTACGTTTGGTTTAAAACCAGTTGCAGGAAATAGGTCTGTCACCTCTATTTTCACTCAAACATATGGAGTTAGTTAGGTCTTTAAGGGACTATATGTACTATATGATTAATAAGGCCAGGAACATGTTTCCTGATCAGGTCAAAGGTAAAACCTCTATCCCTATAGCTCTGAATGCATTCATGCTGTCGAAGGGTACTTGTTATCCGGGATCCTTGGGATCCAATCGAAGTTGAAATGTAAAATTGTTAAGGTATGGGTCAAGGTTAGGGTTAGGTAAGGGTTAGGGTTAAGGTTAGGTAAGGGTTAAGGTTAGGGTACAGGTAGGGGTTCAGGTTAGCATTAGGGTTAGTTAAGGGTTAGGGTTAGGGTAAAGGTTAGGGTTAGGTAAGGGTTATGGTTAGGGTTAGGGTTAGGGTAAGGTTAGGGTAAAGGTTATGGTTAGGGTTAGGTAAAGGTTAAGGTTTAGGGTAAAGGTTATGGTTAGGGTTAGGGTTAGGTAAGGGTTAAGGGTTAGGGTTAGGTAAGGGTTAGGTAAGGGTTAGGGTTAAGGTTAGGGTTACGTAAGGTTTAAGGTTAGGGTTAGGGTTAGGGTTAGGGTTAAGGTTAGGGTTAGGTAAGGGTTAGGTAAGGGTTAAGGGTTAGGGTTAGGGTTAGGGTTAGGGTTAGGGTTAGTTAAGGGTTAGGGTTAGGGTTAGGTTAGGGTAAAGGTGTGGTTCATACGTTGGATTTATCGAACGTATGCATCAAACTGTATGCGTAGACGGCTTGACAGAAATGGTAGCAGAAGGTGGATGTTGAACTTTTGTTACATACATATTCAGATGATGCTGCGTACTATTTTGCACAATGACACTGTCGGTGTGATCGAAGCGTTACACTAGGTCCTCCCTCCTTCTGTAGACTGAACCCATTAAAGGGGAACTCATGTATGTCTGTAGCCAGAAGGATGAGGAGGACACTGAATAATGCAGTGGTACAGTAGCTGGTATGCCAGTGAGTTGACGGGAGGACTTTGGCTAGAACACTGTTGCTTTAACATCAATTATGGATGGCTTCGATCAGAACTGATCCGGTCCAGGGCAGGGGCACAAAAATGACATCCTGTAAATAAAAGAAGAATCTAGAAGTTGAAAGGGATAGAGTGGGTGAGGATGGAGCAAAGGGGGGGGGGGGGGCATGAAGAGGACTGAGCTGGCACAGGGGAAGAGGAGCACAGTAAAATGAAATCTCCTGTATGTCGCCAGACTGCACTAGCCTGCTGAGCTAAAGCCTCGTCTTCAGATCTCAGGCAAGGTTACTCATCACTCGAGTGTGGTTCGCCCAACCACCTCTGTCACACAAAAAAGCGCATCTCCCAACACACCTTGAGCACTTCCTGATTCAGCGTGCCTTACACAGTCCACACCGTTTTTACATCTTCCCTCCATTTGCAAATCTTCCTCTTCCTTTACAGGAACATTTCCGCGTGTATTGCAACTATGAAGGTGAAGTATGGCTGGGTGATAGAAAGTAGACACCATCCCTGTCTCCACTGACTTCAGATCAAAACACCCTATTGGTCCAGGAGGCATCCAATGAGTGCTCTCCATCCCCCATATTGACAACACCGTTTACATATTATCTTAGTGCAAATGGGCTATATGTATTCACCACCGGTTCATATTAAAGTCAACACTTATTCTAACCCGGGGCAAGATCCATGCATTCATTGAAAAGCTGGCTGGGCGCCAAACAACACATACTTTACTTTGCATTAGCGCTCTGCTAGCTACTTCAAAGCTACCTGCTGTACATGCAGTCTCTCTATAGGGTATATCGTCTTAGATGGAATACGTCCACCATCGCTTATTGGCAAAATGCATTTTGTATGCATTTACTATGCATTTAGCATTCATCAAACATCCAGTGACAATGTAGAAATATCGATTTTTAAATGCTATTCTTGGGTTTCTCTCAGGGCAGAATGAGAGGAGTTGTATCGCTGATCTTCAGGCTAGGGCTGTGATTGGTGAACATAGTCTAGGAGCCACATGAGAGGATAGAAAAGGAGAGGAGTGGAGGGAGGAAGAGAGGAGAAGAGATGACAGGATAGAAGAGCAGGGGAGGGGAGAGGGAAGGATGGGAGATGAGAGTGTGTAGAGAAGAGGGGAGAGGGAAGGATGAGAAGATTAAGGAGGAGAGAAGAGAACAGGAGAAGAGATGCACCAGAGTGTTGCTGTAAGATCAGCCTCTGCTGCATTGACACCTTGGATCTCAAAGCTCCAGGTCTCCTCTCACCCCCCTTATTACAGCACAGTTTACCCAGAACTAACCAGAGAAGGAGGGAAGGAGGGAAGAGAGAGGAGAGAGTGAGATTGGGGGGGAGAGGCTGAGGATGGGAAAGGAGGGAGAGGGTGAGAAAGGATAGAAGAGCCGGTGAGAAAGAGAGGTGAGAGAGACAGGTGGGGAGAGGCTAAGGTGAAAGAGAAAAAAATGGGGTGATGGAGGGAGAGAGAAGACCACTTCTAGGTGTGACAGATATGTGAGTACGCTGTCAGAATTGAATAGTAATGAACTCCATAATAACCAGGGTAATCCTGTCCTCCAAAGCTGAAATGCACCTACTCACTCTTTGCAATGCAATTATATTCAAATGAACACTGTAAAACAATAAAAACTAATTGACTTTAATAATACAATATTATTAGGGGCATCCACAGTGCGACAAAAAATCTAATGAAATGTATTAACTTTCTAAGACCCATCTACCTTTGCAATTGTCAAGCGACGACTGAATTGGATTGGCAACATTACCGCCAATGTCCCCATTTAAATGGCATTATGAAGTGTTCAAATCCACTGAGTGACACTTAAACACAATGGCTTACGCTCCTAATTATCACCGTTGACAGGTCATTTTGTCTGGAGATGCAGGCTATTAGCGAGCCATCACCTTCTGTTGGCAAGGCCATTTCAAAATGAAGTCCTCTCCCGAGACAAAGGGAAGGACGAGAGGATGACCTCGAGCTTCACTACATTTTGGAATATTAATCACGGGCTGTGGCGAACGCGGCCTCTAATTGGAGAAGTTTTTATGTATGAGGTTACACTTAAGATGGAGAGCCTCGGCGCTGAGGGAAAAAGCCAAGGTCCTTCTGTTTCTTAAGACCTGTCACTCAAACCCAATAATTCACCACTCCTTGATGAAATGTCTGGCAAAAAAAAGTGTTTTCTTTACACATTTGGTCCTTGATGAGATGCCACTCACGTCTCCCAACGCAATATCCTTTCCATGAAGACAAAGAAAAGCCTTCAGTGAAATTTGAAACCTTTTACTGCAGGGTTCTGCAACTGGTGATCCGCGGGCCGAATTTGGCCCATGGGCGATTTATATTTGCTTTATATTTATAAAACTATCTGAGCAAAAAAACAACTACATATTATTTAAACAATTTAAATTGTTGGACATAGAAGACTGTAAAAACACCAGCAAATCAGCTCTAAGGGACTTTAATTTTGGGAATCTGTTCCAAAGTATTCCCACGCATAATAGATGCAGTAAAGAGGTCAATGGAACGCAGACCGTGAGGGATAGAAGGACGATGCCAGATTGGCGCACATTCAATACATCTGATCTAACAAAGTGGATATTCGTCAAATCCCTCATCCTTTATGTATTGTCACAGGCCCACAATCTGGTTACTTAAGTACGATATATTTGGTTGTTTTCAAGGCATTAACATGTAGAAGTTGCAGTTTTAATTTCAGGTTTAGAAGTGACTGCTAAATGCTAACTCCTGTTTGTATAAACTGGTAGCATAAATAGCATAGAGAAGTCTGTGGAGGCAGTCAAAGTAGTTTTTAACTGAAATGCAGTTGCTTGGTGACGATGACATGAACATGTGTTGGGGTTGACATCCATACAAGCATTATACAACAATTCTGACCTCAACATAGTGTGAAATACACACAATAGCCTAAATGTAGGCTAAATCTGCTGGGGAGCAATGAGGAGGTTCGGGATCTTTCCCCCACACGTTTCCATTGAGCTCTTTACCGCGACTATAGAGAGATATATGTGATCATATTCAAATGTAAGCAAGGTTTGAAATTATTATGTTTTAGTCAAATATTATATATGTTTGGGCTTCTTGCGGTCAATTTCCAGTCTATAAATTATTTTTTAATTATGTTTCGTCCCCCTGGCCATCCACTCAAGAAAAGAATTGGCCCGCAGATTCATCTAGTTGATGATCCCTGTTGTACTGTGGCTCTACTGTAGTAATGGCTGATATATAAAAAAATCTCCCAATTTTAAAAGTTGTGGTATACTGAGAGGAAAGGGAGTGACCTGTAATCTTGATCTGAGACCTATAGCTCTCAGTGTTTCTCGTAACTCCCCTCTGTATCAAAACAACGTCAAAACAACATCAAAAACAACGTCAAAACAGCTAATCAGTGACAGAGCCGAGATAGAACACAGTAATCCTGAGCTGTCCCAATGGTTCCCATTAACTCATCAGCCAGGAGCCACACGCAGACAGGGAAAGCGCTGCACTCAAGGAATATTCCAAAACACTTTGAACTGTGGTTAGAGAAGCTTACAGGCAGCGACACACGCACACACACAATAGACAAATGTACTGTCGCAGAGAGGTATAGCGACAGTAAGTCACGCACGTACACATGCAGCCATATATACTCACTTAGTTCCCACACAAAGCAGGGAGTCTAATCAGAGTTATTTCAACACTCTGACAGTTGGTCTATGGCTCCCAGGTGGTTGCTGTGCAAGCCGGACCCCCGCTGCCTGAACATGAATTAAAACTCTTCCAATCAGGCCAGCTCTGTCAAACAGCAACCTTGCAATAACACACACACACACACACACACACACACACACACACACACACACACACACACACACACACACACACACACACACACACACACACACACACACACACACACACACACACACACACACACACACACACACACACACACAACACACACACACACACACACACACACACACACACACACACACAGCACAGATAGGAGCGAGGGAGAGAGTGAGAGAGAATGGCAGAGGAAATCTGCAGAGATTGTCATAAGAGACTGAAAGACTATTTGTCTGCTACTGCTGGGGAATAGTCCAAATACCAAGCCTTCCAAATAAAGGGACTTGTTGGACAGCGCCAGGTTGTCTGTGTCATGTACTGGGAGGGAGGTGAGAGAGGGCGAACGCCAACTAAATGTCAAGCTCAATTGGATGATTGAATGTAAATGACAGACTCTGGTCCTTGGCAGATAGGGATAGACAGCAACACAGTGAATCTTATCACAGACTTCAAACCAGCTGCCCTTAGAGAGAAACCCCTTCGGACCGGCATTTCATTTTCCTTTCTTTAACGTTTCTACTTTTGTCTCGTCTGTAGACAGACACTTCTGTCAGTGACGCTGCATTGCTACATTATCGCCGAAGTGGCATCTAGCTAGCGTCAAATCAACCGTCTTCGATGTTCAGTGACAGGACATTTTCCTCTTATGCTATAGAATGGCTGATAGATATTTCATTAACCTGACAGGCTAGCAGACTAGATTAGCATGGTTGGTTTAGGTCAATTCCATTTTAACTCAGTCATTTTCCGAACAGGAAGTTCCATTAAATTCCTGACGTCCAAAAGGAATGTTATGTAATTTCATATAGGGAAGGTTTGCCTAGACTAAGCTAGCATCTTCCAAACAGGAGCAAGCCACAGGTCAAAATAAAGGCTGAACAATCAGAGCATTATTAATTCAACAGAGGTGGTTTTATCAGTAAAATACGAGAGGAAAACAGCATATTACTCCAACGCCATGCTGTGCTTAAATAACTCCCCACACCAGATTAATAGTAGAGTTAGCATCATCGTTAAGAGTCCCCATTACGTTCTACCATGAACATAACCCATTAGGTCCAAAGTATAAAGTATTATCTAGATGTATCAATGAGAAGTAAATAGAAATATGGAAGAACAAAAAATTCTGGGTGTCATTGTAAGAAATGAAGAAATATTTTAACGGGTGAAAAGAGGGCAACAGAAAAAATATAGTCTGAATGTACAGGAAGTAGGACCAGCTGCTGCACACATTCACATTCCTATAGCCCCCATCTCAGTAAACAGGAAGTAGGACCAGCTGCTGCACACATTCACATTCTTATAGCCCCCATCTCAGTAAACAGGAAGTAGGACCAGCTGATGCACACATTCACATTCCTATAGCCCCCATCTCAGTAAACAGGAAGTAGGACCAGCTGCTGCACACATTCACATTCCTATAGCCCCCATCTCAGTAAACAGGAAGTAGGACCATCTGCTGCACACATTCACATTCCTAAAGCCCCCATCTCAGTAAACAGGAAGTAGGACCAGCTGCTGCACACATTCACATTCCTACAGCCCCCATCTCAGTAAACAGGAAGTAGACCAGCTGCTGCACACATTCACATTCCTACAGCCCCCATCTCAGTAAACAGGAAGTAGGACCAGCTGCTGCACACATTCGCATTCCTATAGCCCCCATCTCAGTAAACAGGAAGTAGGACCATCTGCTGCACACATTCACATTCTTATAGCCCCCATCTCAGTAAACAGGAAGTAGGACCAGCTGCTGCACACATTCACATTCCTACAGCCCCCATCTCAGTAAACAGGAAGTAGGACCAGCTGCTGCACACATTCACATTCTTATAGCCCCCATCTCAGTAAACAGGAAGTAGGACCTGCTGCTGCACACATTCACATTCCTACAGCCCCCATCTCAGTAAACAGGAAGTAGACCAGTTGCTGCACACATTCACATTCCTATAGCCCCCATCTCAGTAATCCTCGGCCTTGAGATCGTTTCCTGTTTGGCTAGTGTGTAATTACTGGCGAATCGTCTGAATCACACGGAATCAATGGCCTATACAAATACAGGAGTCTTGATGCTTGAGCGGCCCAGACATTGCATTGTCTTCTGGGGCTTCTGTCATTTGCCACGTGTTACGCTGCCCCGCCATTATTGTAAACACACTGCTCAATATATCATGTCACCCGTGGTAATATTTAGAAAATGAGGTGCAATGATGTCCTCTAATTTAGTCATACTTACATCTATATGACTAGGGCCAGGAGTTATTCCAGGAGGAAATAGAGTAGCCTACATATAAGCTACATGACTAGGGATCAGAGGTTATCTTGGTCAGGTCACAGTCTGACAGAAAATAATCTTTGCCCAAGTCTTTGCCGAGAATGGCAGGTGCACCTGCCAGTCTCGGCGCCAGGTCGGACATTATCCTTTATGTTCCTTTATGAAAGGAGAGGTTTGTATGGACTGCAGACTGCTCTCAATCTATTTCTTGACAACCAGGCCACCCACTCCCCCGCCCAACCTCAGCCCGACCCCCAGTCCTACCTACTTCTTTCCCCTACTCCTCTTCTCATCTGTTGGATAAAATGGAACCCGGAGGGGCCGGTGACACAACATGAACGATGGAGAGAGACAGTGAGAAAGAGAATGAGAGAGGGAGAGAGAGAAGAGAAGGGCAGGTTGGGTGGAAAGCAAACGATAAGTGCAGGCAACAGAGGGCTTGGCAGGCTGGGCTGGTACATAAGCACATGGATTTACAGGCTGATTGATTTCTCAGTCGCCACTGCATGAGCCATTAAGTTTGGCTCCCAGGCTCTTTCTCCTCTACTCTCTCTAGCTATCTGAATCTATCTCTCTCTCTAGCTATCTGAATCTATCTCTCTCTCTAGCTATCTGAATCTATCTCTCTCTCTAGCTATCTGAATCTATCTCTCTCTCTAGCTATCTGAATCTCTCTCTCTCTCTAGCTATCTGAATCTCTCTCTCTCTCTAGCTATCTGAATCTCTCTCTCTCTCTCTCTCTCTCTCTCTCTCTCTCTCTCTCTCTCTCTCTCTCTCTCTCTCTCTCTCTCTCTCTCTCTCTCTCTCTCTCTCTCTCTCTCTCTCTCTCTCTCTCTCTCTCTCTCTCTCTCTCTCTCTCTCTCTCTCTCTCTCTCTCTCTCTCTCTCTCTCGAGCTATCTGAATCTATCCCTCTCTATGTAGCTATCTGAATCTCTCTCTGTGTAGCTATCTGAATCTCTCTATGTAGCTAGCTGAATCTCGCTCTATGTAGCTATCCATCTCTCGATGTAGCTATCTGAATCTCTCTCTCTATGTAACTATCTGAATCTCTCTCTATGTAGCTATCTGAATCTCTCTATGTAGCTACCTGAATCTCTCTATGTAGCTATCTGAATCCCTCTCTATGTAGCTATCTGAATCTCTCTATGTAGCTATCTGAATCTCTCTATGTAGCTAGCTGAATCTCTCTATGTAGCTATCTGAATCTCTCTATGTAGCTAGCTGAATCTCTCTCTATGTAGCTATCTGAATCTCTCTATGTAGCTAGCTGAATCTCTCTCTATGTAGCTAGCTGAATCTCTCTCTATGTAGCTATCTGAATCTCTCTGTGTAGCTATCTGAATCTCTCTATGTAGCTAGCTGAATCTCTCTCTATGTAGCTATCTGAATCTCTCTCTATGTAGCTATCTGAATCTCTCTCTGTGTAGCTATCTGAATCTCTCTATGTAGCTAGCTGAATCTCTCTCTATGTAGCTATCTGAATCTCTCTATGTAGCTAGCTGAATCTCTCTCTATGTAGCTATCTGAATCTCTCTCTGTGTAGCTATCTGAATCTCTCTATGTAGCTAGCTGAATCTCTCTCTATGTAGCTATCTGAATCTCTCTCTATGTAGCTAGCTGAATCTCTCTCTATGTAGCTATCTGAATCTCTCTCTATGTAGCTATCTGAATCTCTCTATGTAGCTATCTGAATCTCTCTCTATGTAGCTATCTGAATCTCTCTCTATGTAGCTATCTGAATCTCTCTCTGTGTAGCTATCTGAATCTCTCTATGTAGCTAGCTGAATCTCTCTCTATGTAGCTATCTGAATCTCTCTATGTAGCTAGCTGAATCTCTCTCTATGTAGCTATCTGAATCTCTCTCTGTGTAGCTATCTGAATCTCTCTATGTAGCTAGCTGAATCTCTCTCTATGTAGCTAGCTGAATCTCTCTCTCTCTAGCTATCTGAATCTCTCTCTCTCTAGCTATCTGAATCTCTCTCTCTCTAGCTATCTGAATCTCTCTCTCTCTCTCTAGCTATCTGAATCTCTCTCTCTCTCTCTAGCTATCTGAATCTATCTCTCTCTCTAGCTATCTGAATCTCTCTCTCTCTAGCTATCTGAATCTCTCTCTCTCTCTAGCTATCTGAATCTCTCTCTCTCTAGCTATCTGAATCTATCTCTCTCTAGCTATCTGAATCTATCTCTCTCTAGCTATCTGAATCTATCTCTCTCTCTAGCTATCTGAATCTCTCTCTCTCTCTAGCTATCTGAATCTATCTCTCTCTCTAGCTATCTGAATCTATCTCTCTCTCTAGCTATCTGAATCTATCTCCCTCTCTCTAGCTATCTGAATCTCTCTCTCTAGCTATCTGAATCTCTCTCTGTGTAGCTATCTGAATCTCTCTATGTAGCTAGCTGAATCTCTCTCTATGTAGCTATCTGAATCTCTCTATGTAGCTAGCTGAATCTCTCTCTATGTAGCTATCTGAATCTCTCTCTGTGTAGCTATCTGAATCTCTCTATGTAGCTAGCTGAATCTCTCTCTATGTAGCTATCTGAATCTCTCTCTATGTAGCTAGCTGAATCTCTCTCTCTCTAGCTATCTGAATCTCTCTCTCTCTCTCTAGCTATCTGAATCTATCTCTCTCTCTCTAGCTATCTGAATCTATCTCTCTCTCTCTAGCTATCTGAATCTCTCTCTCTAGCTATCTGAATCTATCTCTCTCTATGTAGCTATCTGAATCTATCTCTCTCTCTCTAGCTATCTGAATCTATCTCTCTCTCTCTAGCTATCTGAATCTCTCTCTCTAGCTATCTGAATCTCTCTCTCTAGCTATCTGAATCTCTCTCTAGCTATCTGAATCTCTCTCAATTCAATTCAATTCAAGGGGCTTTATTGGCATGGGAAACATGTGTTAACATTGCCAAAGCAAGTGAGGTAGATACTATACAAAAGTGAAATCAACAATCAAAATGAACAGTAAATATTATACATACAGAAGTTTCAAAATAATTAATACATTACAAATGTCATATTATGTATATATACAGTGAATGTCTCTGTCTCTCTCTATCTATCTAAATCTCTGCTTCTCTAGCTATATGAATATCCCTCCCTCCCTCCATTTCCGTCTTCCCATTTCCTCTCTCTTTACCCCTCTCCAATATCTGTCTATAGCACACCCTTTATTCAGTGTCATGCTGTGACATCTTAACTATGTCCTAAACAATCATTGCTCCAGTGACGGTTATATAGAACATTTGAACGGTTGAAATACTGACCTGTTATATACACTGTAGGTGTAAATCCATACTGGGCTTGGCTGAAACCTGCTATCCCAGCCATTCTATACCAGGAAACAGTCTCCTTGCTATCCCAGCCATTCTATACCAGAAAACATCCTCCTTGCTATCCCAGCTGCTCAAAACCAGAAAACAGTCTCCATGCTATCCCAGCCATTCTATACCAGAAAACATCCTCCTTGCTATCCCAGCTGCTCAATACCAGAAAACAGTCTCCTTGCTATCCCAGCCATTCTATACCAGAAAACATCCTCCTTGCTATCCCAGCTGCTCAATACCAGAAAACAGTCTCCATGCTATCCCAACCGTCCAATACCAGAAAACATCCTCCCTGCTACCCCAGCTGCTCATTACCAGAAAACAGTCTCCTTGCTATCCCAGCCACTCTATACCAGAAAACATCCTCCCTGCTACCCCAGCTGCTCATTACCAGAAAACAGTCTCCCTGCTATCCCAGCTGCTCATTACCAGGAAACAGTCTCCCTGCTATCCCAACCGTCCAATACCAGAAAACATTTTCCTTGCTATCCCAGCTGTTCTATGCCAGAAAACAGTCTCCCTGCTATCCCAGCCACACTATACCAGAAAACAGTCTCCCTGCTATCCCAGCCACACTATGCCAGAAAGCAGTCTCCCTGCTATCCCAGCTGTTCTATGCCAGAAAGCAGTCTCCCTGCTATCCCAGCTGTTCTATGCCAGAAAACAGTCTCCCTGCTATCCCAGCTGCTCATTACCAGAAAACAGTCTCCCTGCTATCCCAGCTGCTCATTACCAGAAAACAGTCTCCCTGCTATCCCAGCAGTTCTATGCCAGAAAACAGTCTCCCTGCTATCCCAGCTGTTCTATGCCAGAAAACATTCTCCCTGCTATCCCAGCTGTTCTATGCCAGAAAACATTCTCCCTGCTATCCCAGCTGTTCTATGCCAGAAAACATCCTCCCTGCTATCCCAGCTGTTCTATACCAGAAAACATTCCCCTGCTATCCCAGCTGTTCTATACCAGAAAACATTCCCCTGCTATCCCAGCTGTTCTATACCAGAAAACATTCCCCTGCTATCCCAGCTGTTCTATACCAGAAAACATTCCCCTGCTATCCCAGCTGTTCTATACCAGAAAACATTCCCCTGCTATCCCAGCTGTCCTATACCAGAAAACACCCCCCCTGCTATCCCAGCTGTTCTACACCAGAAAACATCCTCCCTGCTATCCCAGCTGTTCTATACCAGAAAACAGTCTCCCTGCTATCCCAGCTGTTCTATGCCAGAAAACATTCTCCCTGCTATCCCAGCTGTTCTATGCCAGAAAACATCCTCCCTGCTATCCCAGCTGTTCTATGCCAGAAAACATCCTCCCTGCTATCCCAGCTGTTCTATACCAGAAAACATTCCCCTGCTATCCCAGCTGTTCTATACCAGAAAACATTCCCCTGCTATCCCAGCTGTTCTATACCAGAAAACATTCCCCTGCTATCCCAGCTGTTCTATACCAGAAAACATTCCCCTGCTATCCCAGCTGTCCTATACCAGAAAACACCCCCCCTGCTATCCCAGCTGTTCTACACCAGAAAACATCCTCCCTGCTATCCCAGCTGTTCTATACCAGAAAACATCCTCCCTGCTATCCCAGCTGTTCTACACCAGAAAACAGTCTCCCTGCTATCCCAGCTGTTCTATGCCAGAAAACAGTCCAACTGTTATCCCAGCTGTTCTATACCAAAAAACAGTCGCCCTGCTATCCCAGCTGTTCTATACCTGAAAACAGTCTCTGTCTGATCTATAAGACTCAAGGGGACCGTAGCCATCAATGACAGAGAGCACTGGAGCGTTCCCCCAATGTTGTCCCAGAGTTGTCCCAGCGTTGCTGCTCCCTTCAGCCAGCTCCCATGTGGTCATCATTATTCCCGATCC
This sequence comes from Salvelinus alpinus, assembly GCF_045679555.1. Classification (NCBI taxonomy): domain Eukaryota; kingdom Metazoa; phylum Chordata; class Actinopteri; order Salmoniformes; family Salmonidae; genus Salvelinus; species Salvelinus alpinus. Next base: position 61,244,792 of record NC_092096.1, read on the forward strand.
CCCTCGATTCTTTTATTAAAATTAAATGTATGAACCACTGATTATGGAGGCCGCTGGGAAAATCTATTCTCATTTCACTGGGAAACATTTGTCTTTTCGCTTCGCTGGCCCACAATAGGTTTGACAGGAAAGTTTAATGTTAAAGGGTGTGTGTGAGAGAAAGAGAGAGAAAGAAGGAGAGAGAGAGAGAGCGAGAGAGAGAGAGAGAGAGGGAGAGGGAGAGAGGATAGAGGATAGAGGGGGCAAGGAGTTGGATGGCAATCGAAAGTCACTCCCTCACTATTGACTGTGTGGTGGGACACTAGGGACCGCTGGGCCCCCAGGCAGAGTGATGCAGGGAGGAAGCAATCCTAGTCCAATGGGCTGAAAGAGTGTGTTAGGCGGAGGAAGGAGAAATTGCCCAACTCTCTGTCAGCTATTAAACTGTAGCAAGGTGGGCTACATCTGTTACAATGACCTTTACTACACACCTAATATTCTCTTACCTTGTTATGGTCTAATCTAAGCCTTCGGGAAGTGTAAATTCGACCAGGAAAGACTGAAGCAGCAAATGTATGTACTCTCCTCGTCAATATGGTCATTGACTCTCCAAGTCATTATCAACCATCGCTCAAAACGCTGTTGGAACATATTTTTTGTTAGTCCAATGACCTACACATATCAGTGAGAACAGCATTGACACCCAGTCAGTATTGGTGAGAAGACACGTTGTGTTGGGTCTCTGCGACCACTGCTACCTTCACAGGGAGACCTCGCTGGCCCCTGCTATTTTCACAGGGAGACACCGCTGGCCCCTGCTATTTGCACAGGGAGACACCGCTGGCCCTTACTATTTTCACAGGAAGACACCGCTGGCCCCTACTATTTGCACAGGGAGACACCGCTGGCCCTTACTATTTGCACAGGGAGACACCGCTGGCCCCTACTATTTCCACAGGGAGACACCGCTGGCCCCTACTATTTCCACAGGGAGACACCGCTGGCCCCTACTATTTCCACAGGGAGACACCGCTGGCCCCTACTATTTGCACAGGGAGACACCGCTGGCCCCTACTATTTGCACAGGGAGACACCGCTGGCCCCTACTATTTCCACAGGGAGACACCGCTGGCCCCTACTATTTCCACAGGGAGACACCGCTGGCCCCTACTATTTTCACAGGGAGACACCGCTGGCCCTTACTATTTTCACAGGGAGACACCGCTGGCCCTTACTATTTCCACAGGGAGACACCGCTGGCCCCTACTATTTTCACAGGGAGACACCGCTGGCCCCTACTATTTTCACAGGGAGACCCCTCTAGCCCCTGCTATTTTCACCAAGGAGACCCTGTTGAGAAACGCCGGGAGCCCAGACTGCTTCTCATTTCACTGATAGACTGTCTGATGCTTCGACTCAGCAGGAGCCCACCACAGCAGTGGTCCTTGTGATAAAAGACAGAAAACATCTATCCGGTGTGCCACGCCTCAAAACGAACAAACAAGAAAAAGAGAGCAAGGGGATATCAGTCTGAAAAATGGGCCCTGTGTCCTTTTTTCTCCCTGTGTCCTCACAGCTCAATTTAACTGTCAGAAGCAAAAAGCCACAAGAAAATAGCTGAAAACAGATTGTGTGCTGATGCGTGGTGAACCTGATCTAGCAGGTTTCGGGTACGCAGCTCGGTGTAGACAGGCAATTTGAAACGGGATCTGTACACACACAGACAGACAGTTTTACATGTGTTATTTTGCAGATGCTCTTATGCAGAACGACTTACAGGAGGGCACAAGGGCCCGTCAACAGATTTGTCATGTAGTCAGCTTGGGGATTTGAACCGGCAAACTTTCAGTTATTGCCTCAAGTATTGACACCCAGACAGAAACAGGCAGAGACAAACACACACACGCAGAGACTGACACGTGCACCTGCGCACACACATGCACACACACACACTGACCATAACATCAGCCAACAACCATCGATCAAGCCATGCTCTAGGTTAGTTTACAAATAGGCAATATATTGCAGCAAATGTTGCCGGAAAACATCTTCAGAATGTTCTGGGATCTTTGACAAGGGCTTAAGGAGTGAATCCATTCTTAAAACCATTTAAATGATCACCTGTTTCCTTTGAAATACGGCCTTCCTCCATCCCTGTCTTCATTCAATGGGCAACCTTTATCAAATACTAGAGGGAACTGGCTCGATGAAATGGAGGCTATGCTTTCACGCCTCCTATAGCTTTCAGCTTGTCAGTAAACACTAATCATGACATAGGTCTCTGTCTTTGAGCGTGTGTTTTTGCATGGAGTTGTGTTTTTCCTAGGCACTTTATTCTGCCTTCAGCGATTCAGACCCAATACCAAGAAAGACGTGAACGTGATTAACACCCTGGGACTGGAGTGAGAGGGTAAACTATTTGTATCTCCTTCTAAACTAATATCTCTTTTTTGGGGGGGCCCAAGATAAGTACAGGGTTTATTACAGGCTCGCTCTCACCGTCATTGTGTGACTTAAAGAGCGAGCGGCGAGGCCACTGTATTCACCAAACTGACCGTGTTGACGTCGGGTGACTGCATTAGCTGGTGAGCGAGCGGGGGAGGGGCTCAGAACTGAATGGTAATGGCGTGCATTCTACCGTAATAAACGACACTCTATTACATTGTGTGTAACGTGTTACTCTGTCAAGCATTCTGAGGGGGAGGGGGATTTCCATGTAGAAATTATTTTGGGGTTGTGGCGAGATAGCAATTTCTTTGTGGATATGAAACTTATTTATGAAGAGCGCTAGTGGACATAGCGAGACGCTGTAATCGTTATTGTATAAAATAATAGAAATAACATGGAATACATGGTGCTATGCAGAAATTGCTATTTCTCGGGTTTTATAGCTACTGTCTTTGACACAGTGATATCAGACGTTTCTATGGCACAATTGTTTGGATGCTTTGAGCAGGCGCCAGAGCGGTCATTTAACTATATTGTAGCTTTTCTGGCTGGTGCTCTTCAGACAGAGACAGAGAGAGAGAGAGAGAGAGAGAGAGAGAGAGAGAGAGAGAGAGAGAGAGAGAGAGAGAGAGAGAGAGAGAGAGAGCACTCGTAAAAGAATGAAAGAGAGAGGGTATTTGGGGTGTTAGCAGAAGAAGGGGGCCTTTCACTCAGTCCTGGTCAGAGTCAGTCAGCCATGCCTTTAGCAAATTGGGGCCCTAACCTCTTGGCCCTGCAGCTCTGGCTCTGCTCTGTGCTCTGCTCTGTTGTGGTGAGGTAGACCAGCTCAGATTAGCCTGAGTACTCTGGATGTCCTCTCTGTTCCACTGATTGAGGTGCTGTGGCGATACTTTCATATCTGTAGGACACTGTCATAGCTGTAGGACACTGTCATAGCTGTAGGACACTGTCATAGCTGTAGGATACTGTCACGGCCGTTTAAAGGAGTGGACCAAGGCGCAGCGTTTTGAGCGTACATACTTATATACCGATGTCGCCAACAAAAACAATAAATATCAAAACGACACGTGAAGCCAACGTAGTGCATCCAGGCAACTACCCACAAAACCAACTTGGAAAATGGCAACCTAAATAGGCTCCCCAATCAGAGACAACGATAAACAGCTGTCTCTGATTGGGAACCCATCCAGGCCACCATCAACCTAATTACCCCTAGACAATACAAAATCCCCATAGATAACAAAAACCCTAGACAAGACAAAAACCCATAGACAATACAAAAACTAAACAAACCACCCTTGTCACACCCTGACCTAACCAAATAATAAAGAAACCAAATATAACTAAAGTCAGGGCGTGACAGATACTGTCATATCTGTAGGATACTGTCATATCTGTAGGACACTGTCATATCTGTAGGATACTGTCATATCTGTAGGACACTGTCATATCTGTAGGATACTGTCATATCTGTAGGACACTGTCATATCTGTAGGATACTGTCATATCTGTAGGACACTGTCATATCTGTAGGATACTGTCATATCTGTAGGACACTGTCATATCTGAAGGATACTGTCATATCTGTAGGACACTGTCATATCTGTATGATACTGTCATATCTGTAGGACACTGTCATATCTGTAGGACACTGTCATATCTGAAGGATACTGTCATATCTGAAGGATACTGTCATATCTGTAGGACACTGTCATATCTGTAGGACACTGTCATATCTGTAGGACACTGTCATATCTGAAGGATACTGTCATATCTGTAGGACACTGTCCTATCTGTAGGACACTGTCATATCTGTAGGACACTGTCATATCTGTAGGACACTGTCATATCTGTAGGACACTGTCATATCTGTAGGATACTGTCATATCTGTAGGACACTGTCATATCTGTAGGATACTGTCATATCTGTAGGACACTGTCATATCTGAAGGACACTGTCATATCTGTAGGACACTGTCATATCTGTATGATACTGTCATATCTGTAGGACACTGTCATATCTGTAGGATACTGTCATATCTGTAGGACACTGGCATATCTGTAGGATACTGGCATATCTGTAGGATACTGGCATATCTGTAGGACACTGTCATATCTGAAGGATACTGGCATATCTGTAGGACACTGTCATATCTGTAGGATACTGTCATATCTGTAGGACACTGTCATATCTGTAGGACACTGTCATATCTGTAGGATACTGGCATATCTGTAGGATACTGTCATATCTGTAGGATACTGTCATATCTGTAGGATACTGGCATATCTGTAGGACACTGTCATATCTGTAGGATACTGTCATATCTGTAGGACACTGGCATATCTGTAGGATACTGGCATATCTGTAGGATACTGGCATATCTGTAGGACACTGTCATATCTGAAGGATACTGGCATATCTGTAGGACACTGTCATATCTGTAGGATACTGTCATATCTGTAGGACACTGTCATATCTGTAGGACACTGTCATATCTGTAGGATACTGGCATATCTGTAGGATACTGTCATATCTGTAGGATACTGTCATATCTGTAGGATACTGGCATATCTGTAGGACACTGTCATATCTGTAGGATACTGTCATATCTGTAGGACACTGTCATATCTGTAGGATACTGGCATATCTGTAGGATACTGGCATATCTGTAGGACACTGTCATATCTGTAGGATACTGGCATATCTGTAGGATACTGGCATATCTGTAGGACACTGTCATATCTGTAGGATACTGGCATATCTGTAGGACACTGTCATATCTGTAGGATACTGTCATATCTGTAGGACACTGTCATATCTGTAGGATACTGTCATATCTGTAGGACACTGTCATATCTGTAGGATACTGTCATATCTGTAGGACACTAGCATTTCTACACTGTAGCACACGCCAACACATTGCGGCACAAACATGAACATATTTTGACAGGCAGTTATGGAATATAGCAGATTTACATTTAAAGCCTACAGATGGTACAGAAGGTAAACAAAGGTAATATGCAGTATGATCTATAAAAACTATGAACTATAAACTGTGAACTATAAAAAACACAACCACTTAGACAACTGCATACTCGTATCACCATAATGATAAAGATACCTGATGAAACCTACACATGCAGAGTGACAAAAGCACGGGCATGACAGTGTTGCTATTTATACACTCACACACCCTTAACCCTGGACCAAACCACCGACAGATCAGGCATAGTGTTATAGAAGCTCAGAGCGACCTAGGCTAACCTTCAGCATTGAGAGTGATCCCACCAGTCTCCTCCCGTCAGTGTAATGGTAATTGCAGGGGTCTGGATGGACTACGCTGTTCCACTGGCTGAGCAGCGGTGGAGAGAGAGTGAGGCTATAGCAACCCCTAATAGGAGCCATGAAAGGACCAATGTGGTGGGGGTGAGACTGAGGAAGGACCCCTTCACCTCTTCCTGCTTTCACCTCTCCCTGTCACCTAGCACGACCTGTTCACTGGTACACTATGTTAGGAATGGTTCGACACCACTGGCTGAACATTATGTGTGCGTGTGTGGGTGTGCGAGCATGTGTGTGTGTGTGCGAGCATATGTGTGTGTGCATGCGAGTGAGTGTGTGTGAGTGTCAGTGAGTGTGTGTGTGTAGTATTCTGTTGACATTGCCTTTTCTTACTCTTCCTGCTCTTTCCATCTCAGCTCCCCCCATCTGATGAAAACAAGATTGAGGGAGGGAGCGTGGGGAGGAGAGAGAAAACAAGATAGAGGGAGGGAGCGTGGGGAGGAGAGAGAAAACAAGATAGAGGGAGGGAGCGTGGGGAGGAGAGAGAAAACAAGATAGAGGGAGGGAGCGTGGGGAGGAGAGAGAAAACAAGATACAGGGAGGGAGCGTGGGGAGGGGAGAATAAACAAGATAGAGGGAGGGAGCGTGGGGAGGAGAGATAAAACAAGATAGAGGGAGGGAGCGTGGGGAGGAGAGAGAAAATGAAAGGTGGAGCTGGAGAGCAGTGAAGAAGAATCCAAAAGAAGGATGGATTGGTGTTAGAGAAACATGGGAACAGAGCAGGAAGGATGGATTGGTGTTAGAGAAACATGGGAACAGAGCAGGAAGGATGCTGCTACTCGATTCGAGGTGCGAGATGGAAGGAAGGAGGAGGAGGGTAGAAATATGACAAGATGGTACATTAGGAGTTTGCACAGAGCCATTTATTTAAGGATGCAGAAGAGGCAGCTTTCTGAGTATTCCTGGATGCTAGCTAAGAGGCTCCCTGGGTAACTATGTGTGGATGAAGGGAAAGGGCACAGCCTCTACTAGACACTACAGGATGTTGTCCTCCCAGGAAAATACCATAGAATGTTCAGGTAGCTGCCCTATTGATCCTGTCCTTTCCTGCATTTACAATGACAGTGTGTCCTTCAGTAGCTCAAAACTATTCGATAGTTTTACATCGCTGCAATAGATCAATACTAGGTCAAATACCGGTGAATACATTAAACAGTTGCAACTGCATACAGTAGCTGCCAAAGTGCTCCTGTAAAGCCACATAACTACCGTAGAATGGTCCTAGTTCACTCCACACATCTAAGTGAACTTTTAAGAGCCTTTTCACATGGTGGTGCCAAAACCCAACCACCCAGTCACACACACCATCCAAATCGAATCTAGGGCCACAGACTCACAGCTGAGGCCCCGGCCATGAGCTGTTAGCTGCCAACAGTGAACATGAGCAATCAGACTGCTACAAGGGCCCTTCAGGGTCCAATAAGGCCAGAACACCTGATCATGTGGCCAAAAACACGCCACTGTGGATCAATTATTCCTCCTCACTCTCCTCATCTTCCTCCTCTGGATTCCCCCCTCACACGACACTTGTGAGGGTTGTGCTGTCACGGTGCAGCATGCAGTCAGTAGGGGCATTGTAACTGAGGGCTGTTTGGAGTCAGGACAGAGCAGAGTTTGAAGGCAGAAAGAGGGACTAGAGACAGGGAGTTGACAGGCCTGCCTGACTGAACACGGACCAGAAGAAATGGGGCGGGAAAGAGGAGAGCTGTGACGGCATTAAAGTGCTTCACCTGTGATGGAGGCCGAGGTTCCTGCATCATCTCTGGAGCTTTTCACTATTTTTCTCTGATGCAGACACACACTTTCACACAAGTGTTGAATACACTTTTCTCCTTCACCCTCGTACATCAGTTCACCCTGATCGCTCTCTTATGTTTATCTCCTTCTCCCCCCTCTCTCTTCTTCGTACATTGCTTTCTGACATTTAACCAAGGCACCGATCCCTCCCTCTCTCCTCCTCTCACCACTCCTGCAGTCTGAGCAGTGAACACAAACAGGCTGGGAGACAGGAGAGGAGATGGATAGGAGAGGAGCTCTCTCCTGTGAGCTAACATGACCAAACCGCTGGGCTGACTACACCACAGCAATCACACAGGGCGGAGAGGGGCTGAAAGTAGAGCAGCGATTGTGTCTCACAGACCCACACACACATGCAGGAACACACACACTCAGGAACACACACACACGGACACACACACACAAAACCCCCCTAGGGTGTGAAAACACTCACTGAGGATTCTATACTGCACTGCACCTGTACATAGCCCATCTATAAATAACCCAAACAATTACCTCATCCCCTACTGCAGTTATTTATTTATTTATTTTGCTCCCTTGCACCCCAGAATTCTACTTTGCACATTCACCTACTGCAAATCTACAATTCCAGTGTTTTTAATTTCTATATTGTATTTACTTCGCCACCGTGGCCTTTTTTTTGCCTTCACCTCCCTTATCTCACCTCATTTGCTCACATTGTATAGAGACTTATTTTTCTACTGTATTATTGACTGTATGTTTGTTTTACTCCATGTGTAACTCTGTGTTGTTTTATGTGTCGAACTGCTTTGCTTTATCTTGGCCAGGTCGCAGTTGTAAATGAGAACTTGTTCTCAACTTGCCTACCTGGTTAAACAAAGGTAAAATTAAAACATTTAAAAATACTATACCCCAAAAAAACGCTCGAGAGATAAAGAGAGGGAGAGAGAGGGATGAGGAAGGAAGAATCCTAGAATGAGAAAGAAGACAGCACACGAACAGGAGAAAAACGAAATGAGAAAAAGGAATGTAAAGAGAAAAATAAGACAGCTGGAAATCAGATGAATTATCTTCATTCCTGTCCTACAATGTGCCTGCATTCACGAGAAAGCAACTCTGCCTACTGACTCCTACTGAGGCCCAAGCACAATGACTTGTGTCAGTGGGGAGTGTTGCATAGCATCGTGGTCCGTATGGGGAGGTGGGGCAACACGACGCGACAGGTTACATCAGAGGCACTTCCCCTCTGCATCCGGGTTAATGAGATCAACCCTGACTACTGCCACAGGGACACAGAGATAAGAGAGAAGAAGAGAGAGAGAGAGAGAAGAAGAGAATGAGGGGGGGGGGGGGGGGTGAGAGTAGGACGAGGGATGGGTGAGGTGGGAAGGCGGTGTAGGGAGAGAGAGAGATACAGAAAAAATGGTTAGAGGGAAGGTTGGAAAAAGAGAAGCCGAGGAAGAGAGAAAAAAGGTGGAGAAAGAAACAGAGAGAAGAGAGGGACAGAGGGGGGAGAGAAGAAGAAAGCGGTGAAAGAAAGAAACAGAGAGCGTTCGAGAGAAAGTGCAAACGACAGAGGGGTTGATGGGAGTTTTGCTCCACACCTCTCAGATCTGAGACCCTTCCTTGTCATGTTTCCAGAGTGGCAGCGAGACGTCTGGCATGCTTTCCTAAAGCTTTACCCAGTATGTTTATTTATAGGGGTGGCTACGTACCCTCAATATTTATCACAAGGCCTCAGAAGACCTTAAAAAGCATGCCCCATCCCGGAGAGTAAGACAAGGCCCCCCCCCCCCCGTTACCACAGTTCCCTCATCCGTATACTGCAGTACCATTTCAACAAAACCTCCAATTCGCTACATATCCTGCCATCGAAACCCGTCTAAGACCTTGCAAAACCATTGATCTTTCTTGTTATTTTGACAGCGTGTTCGATGCTCTGTGCGCTAGTTCCCCTTTGGAATCTCACCCCAATAGATTCTTTATCAGGAAGAGGTCTTTCTATTTTCTCCTGTAGTGTTTGTTGCAGTTTTTGTGTTGTTGTGTGTTGCCGTGGAGTGAGAGGAGTGTTTCCGTGGTGATGAGATTATTATGGGATAGTGTGGGTTAAAGCCAATGATTTGCTACAGAGGATGCTGGGTAGATTGGCGGGAGATGATTTACTTCCTTTTGAACATGATGTTGGGCTGTTTTAATCTTATCCCATCTCTCTCTCCATCTCTCGTGCCATCTCTCGCCCCCTCCCTCGCCCCCTCCCTCGCCACCTTGCTCTTCCATGTTCAACCCTTCCCTCAACCTCGCTCTCTTCACCAGCCTCCATTGACTCAGTCTCTCTACCTCTGTTATGACTCTCTATCTCGGTCTCTTTCGGTCTCTATCACTCCACAACCCACCATTTCCTTATCCTCAGCTGTCTCCCTCCTCTGTCACTACTTATTTCATTCTCTCTTTCTCTTTTTATGCTTCGTTCTTTTCCTTCTGAATCACCAACCTCATCAATATTCATATTAAGATATAAATATTCATACCCCTACGGTGGTATGCGAGTCTGTTAAGCACCGCTCCAAAATTAATGGTCTCCCAGCTATGCAGTGTTCAGCCAGTGTTGTCACATATATATACACACACACACACACTCATACACACTCTCTCACACACACACACACTTCTTACGCCGTCGTTTCTCACTGTACGCCTGGTGAGGAGATAGGAATGGAGTTTAACTGGAGACATGCTGAGATCATGATCAACATCATATATTCAGGGGTTTTTCCTTGTGTATTCTTGATTAATATAGTTGGTGGAGGAGTGTGTGATGTGTTTGTGAATCTACATATGTCTTTGTTTTGCATTGGAAGTGGGCTGATGGTGTGTGTGTGTGTGTGTGTGCGCGTGCGTGTGTGTGTGTCCATGTGTATTCCTGCATGTTTTTGTGTCTCATGGGAGTATGCTTTCCTCATAAGTCACATAAACAAGCTACATATCCTGCAAAAGTGTGTATTTCCGTTCTGTGCAGTCCGGCCAGGTGTTACATTCAGTGATCGGCGATACATTATCCGTCATAAGAGGCCAGCGAGAGACTGGAGGCCGAGAAATCATTGGCCTAATCAGCAATGGCAGGTAGAACACCACATCTCCCAAATACACCCCAGCCACCTAGCGTTAGCATTAGCATCTTTACATCCTCCTCCACTGCCCACGTACAGTATGACATCAATTCTTAATCAACTTGATGCCGCTTTGGCAGAACACATACAGCTTCCAAGTAACATGTATTGATAATAAAGGAATTGGTACTCTTGCAGAAGTAGGAGTCAAGTCACATGGCATATCCGCTGAGCACACCATAAAACATGAGGAACCCTCGTTTGTTTCGCTCTGCTGTAACATAGTATAGTAATTGAGGAGAACTGTGGTGGGTTGACAGATGGAGGTATAGGTGGATAAACTGTGGTGGGTTGACAGATGGAGGTATAGATGGATGAATTGTGGTGGGTTGACAGATGGAGGTATAGGTGGATGAACTGTGGTGGGTTGACAGATGGAGGTATAGGTGGATGAACTGTGGTGGGTTGACAGATGGAGGTATAGGTGGATGAATTGTGGTGGGTTGACAGATGGAGGTATAGGTGGATGAACTGTGGTGGGTTGACAGATGGAGGTATAGGTGGATGAATTGTGGTGGGTTGACAGATGGAGGTATAGGTGGATGAACTGTGGTGGGTTGACAGATGGAGGTATAGGTGGATGAACTGTGGTGGGTTGACAGATGGAGGTATAGGTGGATGAACTGTGGTGGGTTGACAGATGGAGGTATAGGTGGATGAACTGTGGTGGGTTGACAGATGGAGGTATAGGTGGATGAATTGTGGTAGGTTGACAGATGAGGTATAGGTGGATGAACTGTGGTGGGTTGACAGATGGAGGTATAGGTGGATGAATTGTGGTGGGTTGACAGATGGAGGTATAGGTGGATGAATTGTGGTGGGTTGACAGATGGAGTGGAGGAAGAAAGGAATAAAAAGGTAGTATTGATAGTTATTTCATAAGCTCTTGGAAGCAGCTGGTGGTCATGGCATGAGTCACGTTTGAGCATGAGGGAGGGTGAGAGATGGAGAGAGAGAAAGAGAGAGAGAGAGGTAGAGCGAGTGAGACAGAGACAGAGTGAGAGAGAGTGGTAGAGAGAGAGAGAGAGGTATAGAGAGAGAGGTTAACAGGTAGAGAGAGGTAGAGAGAGAGGTAGACAGGTAGAGGTAGAAAGAGAGAGAGAAAGAGAGAGAGAGAGGGGTAGAGGTAAAGAGAGAGGTCGAAGGACACATTCATAAAATAGCAATAACAATCATACAGCTAGACGTCATAATGTAGCCCTAATGCCAGGCAACCAGACAGATGTGTGAAATCTTGTCAGTGGCTCAAGGAAGAAGGGGCATCTCTCTACAGCTCTCCAACCTCCCTCCATCTAGTTCCACATTTCCTCCCACTTTCCCTCTCTCTCTCCCCATCTCTGCCCCTTCGTTCTCCACTTCCAGATGTACAGACGTACACCCACTAACACACCCTTTGTCTGCCTCTGTCTCACTGACCAAAGTGAGAGATACTACAATAGATGCAAATGGAGAGAGAAACATCTCGGTCCACTCTATTCTCCCCAGTGTCTCTGAATCGGCTTTTCTCTTGTGAAGAGGACTGGAGTGGATGCTGTTATCTAAATGGTGCAGGGTCAACACTAAGCTAGACCTCTCCTTCTCCACCATTACCTGTCAACACTAAGCCAGACCTCTCCTTCTCCACCATTACCTGTCAACACTAAGCCAGACCTCTCCTTCTCCACCATTACCTGTCAACACTAAGCCAGACCTCCCCTTCTCCACCATTTACCTGTCAACACTAAGCCAGACCTCTCCTTCTCCACCATTACCTGTAAACACTAAGCCAGACCTCTCCTTCTCCACCATTACCTGTCAACACTAAGCTAGGTCTCTCCTTCTCCACAATTACCTGTCAACACTAAGCTAGGTCTCTCCTTCTCCACAATTACCTGTCAACACTAAGCCAGACCTCTCATTCTCCACCATTACCTGTCAACACTAAGCCAGAACTCTCCTTCTCCACCATCACCTGTCAACACTAAGCTCGACCACTCCTTCTCCACCATTACCTGTCAACACTAAGCCAGACCTCTCCTTCTCCACCATTACCTGTCAGCACTAAGCCAGTTCTCTCCTTCTCCACTATTACCTGTCAACACTAAGCTCGATCTCTCCTTCTCCACCATTACCTGTCAACACTAAGCCAGACCTCTCCTTCTCCACCAATACCTGTCAACACTAAGCCAGACCTCTCCTTCTCCACAATTACCTGTCAACACTAAGCCAGATCTCTCTTTCTCCACAATTTACTTGTCAACACTAAGCCAGACCTCTCCTTCTCCATCATTACCTGTCAACACTAAGCCAGACCTCTCCTTCTCCACCATTACCTGTCAACACTAAGCCAGACCTCTCCTTCTCCACCATTACCTGTCAACACTAAGCCAGACCTCTCCTTCTCCATCATTACCTGTCAACACTAAGCCAGACCTCTCCTTCTCCACCATTACCTGTCAACACTAAGCCAGACCTCTCCTTCTCCACCATTACCTGTCAACACTAAGCTAGACCTATCCTTCTCCACCATTACCTGTCAACACTAAGCCAGACCTCTCCTTCTCCACCATTACCTGTCAACACTAAGCCAGACCCCTCCTTCTCCACCATTACCTGTCAACACTAAGCCAGACCTCTCCTTCTCCACCATTACCTGTCAACACTAAGCTATACCTCTCCTTCTCCACCATTACCTGTCAACACTAAGCCAGACCTCTCCTTCTCCACCATTACCTGTGAACACTAAGCTATACCTCTCCTTCTCCACCATTACCTGTCAACACTAAGCCAGACCTCTCCTTCTCCACCATTACCTGTCAACACTAAGCCAGACCTCTCCTTCTCCACCAATACCTGTCAACACTAAGCCAGACCTCTCCTTCTCCACAATTACCTGTCAACACTAAGCCAGACCTCTCTTTCTCCACAATTTACTTGTCAACACTAAGCCAGACCTCTCCTTCTCCATCATTACCTGTCAACACTAAGCCAGACCTCTCCTTCTCCACCATTACCTGTCAACACTAAGCCAGACCTCTCCTTCTCCACCATTACCTGTCAACACTAAGCTAGACCTCTCCTTCTCCACCATTACCTGTCAACACTAAGCCAGACCTCTGCTTCTCCACCATTACCTGTCAACACTAAGCTAGACCTCTCCTTCTCCACCATTACCTGTCAACACTAAGCCAGACCTGTCCTTCTCCACCATTACCTGTCAACACTAAGCCAGACCTCTCCTTCTCCACCATTACCTGTCAACACTAAGCCAGACCTCTCCTTCTCCACCATTACCTGTCAACACTAAGCTAGACCTCTCCTTCTCCACCATTACATGTCAACGCTAAGCTAGACCTCTCCTTCTCCACCATTACCTGTCAACACTAAGCCAGACCTCTCCTTCTCCACCATTACCTGTCAACACTAAGCTCGACCTCTCCTTCTCCACCATTACCTGTCAACACTAAGCTCGACCTGTCCTTCTCCACCAATACCTGTCAACACTAAGCCAGACCTGTCCTTCTCCACCATTACCTGTCAACACTAAGCCAGACCTCTCCTTCTCCACCATTACCTGTCAACACTAAGCTCGACCTGTCCTTCTCCACCAATACCTGTCAACACTAAGCCAGACCTGTCCTTCTCCACCATTACCTGTCAACACTAAGCCAGACCTCTCCTTCTCCACCATTACCTGTCAACACTAAGCTCGACCTCTCCTTCTCCACCATTACCTGTCAACACTAAGCTAGACCTCTCCTTCTCCACCATTACCTGTCAACACTAAGCCAGACCTCTCCTTCTCCACCATTACCTGTCAACACTAAGCTAGACCTCTCCTTCTCCACCATTACCTGTCAACACTAAGCCAGACCTCTCCTTCTCCACCATTACCTGTCAATACTAAGCTAGACCTCTCCTTCTCCACCATTACCTGTCAACACTAAGCTAGACCTCTCCTTCTCCACCATTACCTGTCAACACTAAGCTCGAACCTCTCCTTCTCCACCATTACCTGTCAACACTAAGCCAGACCTTTCCTTCTCCACCATTACCTGTCAACACTAAGCCAGACCTGTCCTTCTCCACCATACCTGTCAACACTAAGCCAGACCTCTCCTTCTCCACCATTACCTGTCAACACTAAGCTAGACCTCTCCTTCTCCACCATTACCTGTCAACACTAAGCTAGACCTCTCCTTCTCCACCATTACCTGTCAACACTAAGCCAGACCTCTCCTTCTCCACCATTACCTGTCAACACTAAGCCAAACCTCTCCTTCTCCACCATTACCTGTCAACACTAAGCTAGACTTCTCCTTCTCCACCATTACCTGTCAACACTAAGCCAGACCTCTCCTTCTCCACCATTACTGTCAACACTAAGCTCGACCTCTCCTTCTCCACCATAACCTGTCAATACTAAGCCAGACCTCTCCTTCTCCACCATTACCTGTCAACACTAAGCCAGACCTCTCCTTCTCCACCATTACCTGTCAACACTAAGCTAGACCTCTCCTTCTCCACCATTTACCTGTCAACACTAAGCTCGACCTCTCCTTCTCCACCATTACCTGTCAACACTAAGCTAGACCTCTCCTTCTCCACCATTACCTGTCAACACTAAGCTATACCTCTCCTTCTCCACCATTACCTGTCAACACTAAGCCAGACCTCTCCTTCTCCACCATTACCTGTGAACACTAAGCTATACCTCTCCTTCTCCACCATTACCTGTCAACACTAAGCCAGACCTCTCCTTCTCCACCATTACCTGTCAACACTAAGCCAGACCTCTCCTTCTCCACCAATACCTGTCAACACTAAGCCAGACCTCTCCTTCTCCACAATTACCTGTCAACACTAAGCCAGACCTCTCTTTCTCCACAATTTACTTGTCAACACTAAGCCAGACCTCTCCTTCTCCATCATTACCTGTCAACACTAAGCCAGACCTCTCCTTCTCCACCATTACCTGTCAACACTAAGCCAGACCTCTCTTTCTCCACCATTACCTGTCAACACTAAGCCAGACCTCTCCTTCTCCACCATTACCTGTCAACACTAAGCCAGACCTCTCCTTCTCCACCATTACCTGTCAACACTAAGCCAGACCTCTCCTTCTCCACCATTACCTGTCAACACTAAGCCAGACCTCTCCTTCTCCACCATTACCTGTCAACACTAAGCTAGACCTCTCCTTCTCCACCATTACCTGTCAACGCTAAGCTAGACCTCTCCTTCTCCACCATTACCTGTCAACACTAAGCCAGACCTCTCCTTCTCCACCATTACCTGTCAACACTAAGCTCGACCTGTCCTTCTCCACCAATACCTGTCAACACTAAGCCAGACCTGTCCTTCTCCACCATTACCTGTCAACACTAAGCCAGACCTCTCCTTCTCCACCATTACCTGTCAACACTAAGCTCGACCTGTCCTTCTCCACCAATACCTGTCAACACTAAGCCAGACCTGTCCTTCTCCACCATTACCTGTCAACACTAAGCCAGACCTCTCCTTCTCCACCATTACCTGTCAACACTAAGCCAGACCTCTCCTTCTCCACCATTACCTGTCAACACTAAGCCAGACCTCTCCTTCTCCACCATTACCTGTCAACACTAAGCTAGACCTCTCCTTCTCCACCATTACCTGTCAACGCTAAGCTAGACCTCTCCTTCTCCACCATTACCTGTCAACACTAAGCCAGACCTCTCCTTCTCCACCATTACCTGTCAACACTAAGCTCGACCTGTCCTTCTCCACCAATACCTGTCAACACTAAGCCAGACCTGTCCTTCTCCACCATTACCTGTCAACACTAAGCCAGACCTCTCCTTCTCCACCATTACCTGTCAACACTAAGCTCGACCTGTCCTTCTCCACCAATACCTGTCAACACTAAGCCAGACCTGTCCTTCTCCACCATTACCTGTCAACACTAAGCCAGACCTCTCCTTCTCCACCATTACCTGTCAACACTAAGCTCGACCTCTCCTTCTCCACCATTACCTGTCAACACTAAGCTAGACCTCTCCTTCTCCACCATTACCTGTCAACACTAAGCCAGACCTCTCCTTCTCCACCATTACCTGTCAACACTAAGCTAGACCTCTCCTTCTCCACCATTACCTGTCAACACTAAGCCAGACCTCTCCTTCTCCACCATTACCTGTCAATACTAAGCTAGACCTCTCCTTCTCCACCATTACCTGTCAACACTAAGCTAGACCTCTCCTTCTCCACCATTACCTGTCAACACTAAGCTCGACCTCTCCTTCTCCACCATTACCTGTCAACACTAAGCCAGACCTCTCCTTCACCACCATTACCTGTCAACACTAAGCTCGACCTCTCCTTCCCCACCATTACCTGTCAACACTAAGCCAGACCTCTCCTTCTCCACCATTACCTGTCAACACTAAGCCAGACCTGTCCTTCTCCACCATTACCTGTCAACACTAAGCCAGACCTCTCCTTCTCCACCATTACCTGTCAACACTAAGCTAGACCTCTCCTTCTCCACCATTACCTGTCAACACTAAGCCAGACCTCTCCTTCTCCACCACTACCTGTCAACACTAAGCTCGACCTCTCCTTCTCCACCATTACCTGTCAACACTAAGCCAGAACTCTCCTTCTCCACCATGACCTGTCAACACTAAGCTAGACCTCTCCTTCTCCACCATTACCTGTCAACACTAAGCCAGACCTCTCCTTCTCCACCATTACCTGTCAACACTAAGCCAGACCTCTCCTTCTCCACCATTACCTGTCAACACTAAGCCAGACCTCTCCTTCTTCACCATTACCTGTCAACACTAAGCTAGACCTCTCCTTCTCCACCATTACCTGTCAACACTAAGCCAGACCTCTCCTTCTCCACCATTACCTGTCAACACTAAGCTAGACCTCTCCTTCTCCACCATTACCTGTCAACACTAAGCCAGACCTCTCCTTCTCCACCATTACCTGTCAACACTAAGCCAGACCTCTCCTTCTCCACCATTACCTGTCAACACTAAGCTAGACTTCTCCTTCTCCACCATTACCTGTCAACACTAAGCCAGACCTCTCCTTCTCCACCATACCTGTCAACACTAAGCTCGACCTCTCCTTCTCCACCATAACCTGTCAATACTAAGCCAGACCTCTCCTTCTCCACCATTACCTGTCAACACTAAGCCAGACCTCTCCTTCTCCACCATTACCTGTCAACACTAAGCTAGACCTCTCCTTCTCCACCATTTACCTGTCAACACTAAGCTCGACCTCTCCTTCTCCACCATTACCTGTCAACACTAAGCTAGACCTCTCCTTCTCCACCATTACCTGTCAACACTAAGCTATACCTCTCCTTCTCCACCATTACCTGTCAACACTAAGCCAGACCTCTCCTTCTCCACCATTACCTGTGAACACTAAGCTATACCTCTCCTTCTCCACCATTACCTGTCAACACTAAGCCAGACCTCTCCTTCTCCACCATTACCTGTCAACACTAAGCCAGACCTCTCCTTCTCCAACAATACCTGTCAACACTAAGCCAGACCTCTCCTTCTCCACAATTACCTGTCAACACTAAGCCAGACCTCTCTTTCTCCACAATTTACTTGTCAACACTAAGCCAGACCTCTCCCTCTCCATCATTACCTGTCAACACTAAGCCAGACCTCTCCTTCTCCACCATTACCTGTCAACACTAAGCCAGACCTCTCTTTCTCCACCATTACCTGTCAACACTAAGCCAGACCTCTCCTTCTCCACCATTACCTGTCAACACTAAGCCAGACCTCTCCTTCTCCACCATTTACCTGTCAACACTAAGCTCGACCTGTCCTTCTCCACCATACCTGTCAACACTAAGCTCGACCTCTCCTTCTCCACCATTTACCTGTCAACACTAAGCTCGACCTGTCCTTCTCCACCATTACCTGTCAACACTAAGCCAGACCTGTCCTTCTCCACCATTACCTGTCAACACTAAGCCAGACCTCTCCTTCTCCACCATTACCTGTCAACACTAAGCTAGACCTCTCCTTCTCCACCATTACCTGTCAACGCTAAGCTAGACCTCTCCTTCTCCACCATTACCTGTCAACACTAAGCCAGACCTCTCCTTCTCCACCATTACCTGTCAACACTAAGCTCGACCTCTCCTTCTCCACCATTACCTGTCAACACTAAGCTCGACCTGTCCTTCTCCACCAATACCTGTCAACACTAAGCCAGACCTGTCCTTCTCCACCATTACCTGTCAACACTAAGCCAGACCTCTCCTTCTCCACCATTACCTGTCAACACTAAGCTCGACCTGTCCTTCTCCACCAATACCTGTCAACACTAAGCCAGACCTGTCCTTCTCCACCATTACCTGTCAACACTAAGCCAGACCTCTCCTTCTCCACCATTACCTGTCAACACTAAGCTCGACCTCTCCTTCTCCACCATTACCTGTCAACACTAAGCTAGACCTCTCCTTCTCCACCATTACCTGTCAACACTAAGCCAGACCTCTCCTTCTCCACCATTACCTGTCAACACTAAGCTAGACCTCTCCTTCTCCACCATTACCTGTCAACACTAAGCCAGACCTCTCCTTCTCCACCATTACCTGTCAATACTAAGCTAGACCTCTCCTTCTCCACCATTACCTGTCAACACTAAGCTAGACCTCTCCTTCTCCACCATTACCTGTCAACACTAAGCTCGACCTCTCCTTCTCCACCATTACCTGTCAACACTAAGCCAGACCTCTCCTTCACCACCATTACCTGTCAACACTAAGCTCGACCTCTCCTTCCCCACCATTACCTGTCAACACTAAGCCAGACCTCTCCTTCTCCACCATTACCTGTCAACACTAAGCCAGACCTGTCCTTCTCCACCATACCTGTCAACACTAAGCCAGACCTCTCCTTCTCCACCATTACCTGTCAACACTAAGCTAGACCTCTCCTTCTCCACCATTACCTGTCAACACTAAGCCAGACCTCTCCTTCTCCACCACTACCTGTCAACACTAAGCTCGACCTCTCCTTCTCCACCATTACCTGTCAACACTAAGCCAGACCTCTCCTTCTCCACCATGACCTGTCAACACTAAGCTAGACCTCTCCTTCTCCACCATTACCTGTCAACACTAAGCCAGACCTCTCCTTCTCCACCATTACCTGTCAACACTAAGCCAGACCTCTCCTTCTCCACCATTACCTGTCAACACTAAGCCAGACCTCTCCTTCTTCACCATTACCTGTCAACACTAAGCTAGACCTCTCCTTCTCCACCATTACCTGTCAACACTAAGCCAGACCTCTCCTTCTCCACCATTACCTGTCAACACTAAGCTAGACCTCTCCTTCTCCACCATTACCTGTCAACACTAAGCCAGACCTCTCCTTCTCCACCATTACCTGTCAACACTAAGCCAGACCTCTCCTTCTCCACCATTACCTGTCAACACTAAGCTGGACCTCTCCTTCTCCACCATTACCTGTCAACACTAAGCCGGACCTCTCCTTCTCCACCATTACCTGTCAACACTAAGCTAGACCTCTCCTTCTCCACCATTTACCTGTCAACACTAAGCTAGACCTCTCCTTCTCCACCATTACCTGTCAACACTAAGCTAGACCTCTCCTTCTCCACCATTACCTGTCAACACTAAGCCAGACCTCTCCTTCTCCACCATTACCTGTCAACACTAAGCCAGACCTCTCCTTCTCCACCATTACCTGTCAACACTAAGCCAGACCTCTCCTTCTCCACCATTACCTGTCAACACTAAGCTAGACCTCTCCTTCTCCACCATTAC
This sequence comes from Salvelinus alpinus, assembly GCF_045679555.1. Classification (NCBI taxonomy): domain Eukaryota; kingdom Metazoa; phylum Chordata; class Actinopteri; order Salmoniformes; family Salmonidae; genus Salvelinus; species Salvelinus alpinus. The sequence goes on from NC_092096.1 coordinate 61,265,283, forward strand.
CTGTCAACACTAAGCCAGACCTCTCCTTCTCCACCATACCTGTCAACACTAAGCTCGATCTCTCCTTCTCCACCATAACCTGTCAACACTAAGCCAGACCTCTCCTTCTCCACCATTACCTGTCAACACTAAGCCAGACCTCTCCTTCTCCACCATTACCTGTCAACACTAAGCTAGACCTCTCCTTCTCCACCATTTACCTGTCAACACTAAGCTCGACCTCTCCTTCTCCACCATTACCTGTCAACACTAAGCTAGACCTCTCCTTCTCCACCATTACCTGTCAACACTAAGCCAGACCTCTCCTTCTCCACCATTACCTGTCAACACTAAGCTCGACCTCTCCTTCTCCACCATTACCTGTCAACACTAAGCCAGACCTCTCCTTCACCACCATTACATGTCAACACTAAGCTCGACCTCTCCTTCCCCACCATTACCTGTCAACACTAAGCCAGACCTCTCCTTCTCCACCATTACCTGTCAACACTAAGCCAGACCTGTCCTTCTCCACCATACCTGTCAACACTAAGCCAGACCTCTCCTTCTCCACCATTACCTGTCAACACTAAGCTAGACCTCTCCTTCTCCACCATTACCTGTCAACACTAAGCCAGACCTCTCCTTCTCCACCATTACCTGTCAACACTAAGCTCGACCTCTCCTTCTCCACCATTACCTGTCAACACTAAGCCAGACCTCTCCTTCTCCACCATGACCTGTCAACACTAAGCTAGACCTCTCCTTCTCCACCATTACCTGTCAACACTAAGCCAGACCTCTCCTTCTCCACCATTACCTGTCAACACTAAGCCAGACCTCTCCTTCTCCACCATTACCTGTCAACACTAAGCCAGACCTCTCCTTCTTCACCATTACCTGTCAACACTAAGCTAGACCTCTCCTTCACCACCACTACCTGTCAACACTAAGCCAGACCTCTCCTTCTCCACCATTACCTGTCAACACTAAGCTAGACCTCTCCTTCTCCACCATTACCTGTCAACACTAAGCCAGACCTCTCCTTCTCCACCATTACCTGTCAACACTAAGCCAGACCTCTCCTTCTCCACCATGACCTGTCAACACTAAGCTGGACCTCTCCTTCTCCACCATTACCTGTCAACACTAAGCCAGACCTCTCCTTCTCCACCATTACCTGTCAACACTAAGCTAGACCTCTCCTTCTCCACCATTTACCTGTCAACACTAAGCTAGACCTCTCCTTCTCCACCATTACCTGTCAACACTAAGCTAGACCTCTCCTTCTCCACCATTACCTGTCAACACTAAGCCAGACCTCTCCTTCTCCACCATACCTGTCAACACTAAGCTCGACCTCTCCTTCTCCACCATAACCTGTCAACACTAAGCCAGACCTCTCCTTCTCCACCATTACCTGTCAACACTAAGCTAGACCTCTCCTTCTCCACCATTTACCTGTCAACACTAAGCTCGACCTCTCCTTCTCCACCATCACCTGTCAACACTAAGCTAGACCTCTCCTTCTCCACCATTACCTGTCAACACTAAGCCAGACCTCTCCTTCTCCACCATTACCTGTCAACACTAAGCCAGACCTCTCCTTCTCCACCATGACCTTTCCCTGTCTCTCGCTCCCCACTGTGCATCACACAAAGAACATACACACAACATCAGGAAAACATACACAAGGAAGTGGACTGCCCTAAAGAGCCACCCATGAACCTGCGGGAGTGCTTGTTCATATATGTATGTATATATGTATATATGTATATATGTACAGTGGCGAGAACAAGTATTTGATACACTGCCGATTTTGCAGGTTTTCCTACTTACAAAGCATGTAGAGGTCTGTAATTTGTATCATAGGTACACTTCAACTGTGAGAGACAGAATCTAAAACAAAAATCCAGAAAATCACATTGTATGATTTGTAAGTAATTAATTTGCATTTTATTGCATGACATAAGTATTTGATACATCAGAAAAGCAGAACTTAATATTTGGTACAGAAACCTTTGTTTGCAATTACAGAGATCATACGTTTCCTGTAGTTCTTGACCAGGTTTGCACACACTGCAGCAGGGATTTTGGCCCACTCCTCCATACAGACCTTCTCCAGATCCTTCAGGTTTCAGGGCTGTCGCTGGGCAATACGGACTTTCAGCTCCCTCCAAAGATTTTCTATTGGGTTCAGGTCTGGAGACTGGCTAGGCCACTCCAGGACCTTGAGATGCTTCTTACGGAGCCACTCCTTAGTTGCCCTGGCTGTGTCCTTCAGGTCGTTGTCATGCTGGAAGACCCAGCCACGACCCATCTTCAATGCTCTTACTGAGGGAAGGAAGTTGTTGGCCAAGATCTCGTGATACATGGCCCCATCCATCCTCCCCTCAATACGGTGCAGTCATCCTGTCCCCTTTGCAGAAAAGCATCCACAAAAAATGATGTTTCCACCTCCATGCTTCACGGTTGGGATGGTGTTCTTGGGGTTGTACTCATCCTTCTTCTTCCTCCAAACATGGCGAGTGGAGTTTAGACCAAAAAGCTCTATTTTTGTCTCATCAGACCACATGACCTTCTCCCATTCCTCCTCTGGATCATCCAGATGGTCATTGGCAAACTTCAGACGGGCCTGGACATGCGCTGGCTTGAGCAGGGGGACCTTGCGTGCGCTGCAGGATTTTAATCCATGACGGCGTAGTGTGTTATTAATGGTTTTCTTTGAGACTGTGGTCCCAGCTCTCTTCAGGTCATTGACCAGGTACTGCCGTGTAGTTCTGGGCTGATCCCTCACCTTCCTCATGATCATTGATGCCCCACGAGGTGAGATCTTGCATGGAGCCCCAGGCCGAGGGTGATTGACCGTCATCTTGAACTTCTTCCATTTTCTAATAATTGCGCCAACAGTTGTTGCCTTCTCACCAAGCTGCTTGCCTATTGTCCTGTAGCCCATCCCAGCCTTGTGCAGGTCTACAATTTTATCCCTGATGTCCTTACACAGCTCTCTGGTCTTGGCCATTGTGGAGAGGTTGGAGTCTGTTTGATTGAGTGTGTGTACAGGTGTCTTTTATACAGGTAACGAGTTCAAACAGGTGCAGTTAATACAGGTAATGAGTGGAGAACAGGAGGGCTTCTTAAAGAAAACCTAACATGTCTGTGAGAGCCGGAATTCTTACTGGTTGGTAGGTGATCAAATACTTATGTCATGCAATAAAATGCAAATTAATTACTTAAAAATCATACAATGTAATTTTCTGGATTTTTGTTTTAGATTCCGTCTCTCACAGTTGAAGTGTACCTATGATAAAAATTACAGACCTCTACATGCTTTGTAAGTAGGAAAACCTGCAAAATCGGCAGTGTATCAAATACTTGTTCTCCCCACTGTGTGTGTGTGTGTGTGTGTGTGTGTGTGTGTGTGTGTGTGTGTGTGTGTGTGTGTGTGTGTGTGTGTGTGTGTGTGTGTGTGTGTGTGTGGGTGTGTGGGTGGGTGGGTGTGTGTGTGTGTGTGTGTGTGTGTGTGTGTGTGTGTGTGTGTGTGTGTGTGTGAAAGATAGTGAGAATACATGCACACCCTATGTGCTGTCCCAGATAGTCTTCCAACAGATAAGACCACAACGCCCAAAAGCCACACTCTTCTTAAAGAAAACCGGGAAAATAATACAATCACGGGATTGGCTGGTAAACCCTCACAGCCAATCAAAACCCTCACACACTCTTATCCCATACGTGAGCTTTCATCACCAGGAGCCATGACAATTCAACATCGTGGCCATAACCCGCCGCTGAATCGTTACAACACTGAGTGTTGACCACTAAAACCTAAATGACCACTCAATTGACCGCCGATCATTTGAGTTATTGAACACTGAGGTGAGCGTCAAGTCATGACGCTAACAGTGTCGACTATGGAAGGATGGTCAGTAGATCGGCTGGACCTGGAAGGCCTCATATAGGCCACACAGAGTGGGAGAGTGGGACTACTACAGTGTCGTCAGTGTGGCTGTCATAGTTAAAAGGATGCAGCTCTGGTATGCTGCAGAGGAGTGAGGGAGAGAGCTGTGGGAGGTTAACATTCAAACCCCTGCCCTCTCGCTCACCACCTGTTGTAGCTTAACATCGATCTATATTTTGACATATCACTTGCATTAGTTTCAGCGAGGGGGGTTGAAAAAAAACGACTCTACCCATAAAGCCTAGACACCAGCCACCATACATGCATGTTATATACACAATCATGGTAAAGTGACAGGGGATCACAGTCCCATAGAAAGCTGCCCTACCCTCCATTTCCCTGATCCAGTCTAAAAACACAGCCCCTCTGACAGTGCAGTGAGTGGGGTGTAAGCGGTGTGCCAGTCCCTTGCTGTGAACCACCACCAGCACCTTAAAGAGACACTCCTCTAGGAGCTAAGAGGATTGTCTGGATAAAGCCTCACTTTTGCTCTGAACCTACCCAGGGAGGAGGCACCTGGACTGGGGAGGGAGTGGAGAGGGATCAGTGGGGGAAGTGGAGGGTAGTAATATGCTCCTAATAAGAGCTTAACTCTGATATAGACTCCTGAGGAGTAGTGCACTGTTGGCTGACTGAACAATTGAATGATCACTTTAGGCTAATACTAGAGCAGTCCACTGAGCCAGTGAACAACTAAATTGACATTACTACATTTTATTGAAGTAAAACAATACATTGCTTTGTTATCGGACAAATGATATGGCTGTTAGGCTTAAAAAAAACGTTTAATCCATGTTTTGGAATGCTCCGATTACAGTTGCCTCTTAGATAAACATCAAATTATGTTTTTTCTGTAAAATGTTAATCATCGAATTAGCAACCTCTTTTAGGTTTGAAACGATGATCTAACCTCAGACACAGAAAATTAACGTGAGGAAATTAGCTTAACATAGCAACGCCGACGGTGACTAAAATATACACCTCACCTCGCTGTTGTCCCCTAAAGCATTCTCTTACAAGCAGCAATTATTTGTTGCTGTTGTCAAGAGTTGTTCTTTTTTTAGAGAGGCATGAATCAGGAAAACAGAGGAAGGGAGGGAGGGAGAGTGCAGGGACTGTCATAATGATTGAGAGAGAGGTAAACGTATGGCGGGCACTACGCTCGCAGAGGTGCTCTCTCCACTGTCACTGGAGAACTTCACTGTCTGTTGTGTGTATCGACATGTGTGTGTGCCTCTCAGAGGTTGTGTTTCTACACAAGCACTGCAGAGGTTCCACCCCTAGTCACTACCACGTGGAAGTGTGAGTGAGGCTTGGACCACATCGGTGTCGTGTGCTAATCCATTCCCCTCTCCAGTCGTGCCCCCTGTGCTCCTGCAGATTGCTGTTTAGCCCGGTCAAGCGGGTCAGGCAGAGGCAGGTATGCTGCCATCTCCATAGGAGCACCCAGCCGTCCTTCCCTCCATCCAGTCACCCTTCATAGAACCCAGCACCCTCCACTGCACCAGGAAGTTACTCAACGCCCGACTGCATTCTGGGATCACGACGGCAGCTCAGAGACCAGGCTCGCTGCACCTCTGAATGGTGAGATTATACACTAGCTGGCTGTTGGCAAGCTAGACCAAACCACCTACTGTAACCATCTAACCACACGCCAGGGTTGGCATCTCATCAGCGACTAGGTGTGACCTCAAATCAGTGTGAAAGAAAACAGTCATGAGTGTGAATGTTGTTTATGAAAAAAGTGTGTGAGCGAGAGTGAAAGAGAGAGAGAGAGAGTGAGTGAGTGAGTGAGTGAGTGAGTGAGTGAGTGAGTGAGTGAGTGAGTGAGTGAGTGAGAGAGAGAGAGAGAGAGAGAGAGAGAGAGAGAGAGAGAGAGAGAGAGAGTGATTGAAAAAGAGAGAGAGAGAGAGAAGGGAAAGAAAGATAGAGTGAGTGTAATGTTTACTGTTCATTATTTATTGTTTATTTCACTTTGGTTTATTATCTATTTCACTTGCGTCGGCAATGTCAACATATGTTTCCCATGCCAATAAAGCCCCTTAAATTGAAATTGAATTGAATTGAGAGAGAGGGAGAGAGAGAGAGAGAGAAGGGAAAGAGAGAGAGAGAGAGAGAGAGAGAGAGAGAGAGAGAGAGAGAGAGAGAGAGAGAGAGAGAGAGAGAGAGAGAGAGAGAGAGAGAGAGAGAGAGAGAGAGAGAGAGAGAGAGAGAGAGAGAGAGAGAGAGAGAGAGAGAGAGAGAGAGAGAGAGAGAGAGAGAGAGAGAGAGAGAGAGAGAGAGAGAGAGAGAGAGAGAGGGGGGAAAGATCATGTAGGCCCCGGTATTGTAAGAATGCGCAAAAGAGAACAAGAGAACGTTAGAAAAGGATTTATGGTGATGGCAAATGTGGTGATAATGATACAATAGAGGACACAATAGGATCCATGGAAACCAACAGGAAGCCACAGACACGCAGGTAGGCTGCCAGAAACAACCCACTTCTCCCTCTCTCCCTCTCCTCTCTCTTTGTCCCTCTCTACTCTCTCCTCCCTCCTCTCTCTTTCTCATTCTCTCCTCTCTCCCTCTGCTCTCTCTTTGTCCCTCTCTACTCTCTCCTCCCTCCTCTCTCTTTCTCATTCTCTCATCTCTCCCTCTCTTCTCTCTTTCCCCCTCTCTCCTCTCTCTCTCTCTTCTCGCTTTGTCCCTCTCTCCTCTCTCTTTCTCCCTCTCTCCTCTCTCCCTATTAACTAATGACTAATGACAAACATCACCTAAAAAATGAAACATTGCAGGTAAACATAAATACAACTAGACAGGGCGTGTGGAATAATGACAGGAATAAAATGAAGCCAAATGTATGTAGACATTCCTTCCGTCCTACACATACCCCACGCATGTTAACAAGGTTAAATGTATGTAGACATTCCTTCCGTCCTACACATACCCCACGCATGTTAACAAGGTTAAATGTATGTATTAAATGTATGTATTTTACCCATTACCCATTTTACCCAATGTACCCATCAAATGTATGCCACTTAATTCTATTACATAAAGTCCCTCCTTTCTCGTATACCTATGCATAATTCACGACAGACGACAGAGAATTCTTGTACATTAAGCTCAGACGTCAATCTGCAACGCACTAGTCTCCTAATGTAGCTTTCAGCACAGCAAGACTCCATCTTCATCTTCCTTCCTCCCAAAGCCATTGGACCTATCCATCAGCCATGCTACGCTAACGCTACCTACTGTTGCCATCCATCAGCCTGGGGGCTCCCTCTCTCTGTCTGTTTGTTAGGTAAAGCTCATAAACCCTCCCTGTGTTTTTGTACATTATAAACTGGGTGGTTCAAGCCCGGAACTCTGATTGGCTGACAGCCGTGATATATCAGACCGCATACCACAGGTGTGACAAAACATGTATTTTTCCTGCTCTAATTACGTTGGTAAACAGTTTATAATAACAATAAGACACCTCTGGGGTTTGTGGTATATGGTCAATATACCACGGCTAAGGGCTGTGTCCAGGCACTCCACATTGCGTCGTGCTTAACAATAGCCCTTAGCCGAGGTATATTGGCCATACACCACACCCCTCGTGCCTTATTGCTTAATTAGACAATGGAGAGACGAGCTGATGGGGGAAATCCATTAACTTCATATACAGGCAACGTCTGAATGAATAGACAATCTAGCAGCTGAATAGGCTTGTGTTATAATGGCCAAGATGGAGTCTTTGTGTTCTGGAACATGAATAGGAGGCTCTATTGAGAAGAGGAGAATGTCCCTCGGGCGTCTATGACGTGCCGGGGGAGATTGCTATGTCATGTTTATTTCAGAGGTTCTGACATGGTGATCTAGGGCATGTCTCTATTTTCCTGTCTGATTTCTCAATTTCTCTATCTACCCCCCCCCCCCTCCCCCCCCCCACTCTGTCTTTCTCTTCTCCCTACCCACTTTTTCTCTCCCCCTTTCACTCTCCTCCTTCACTCATCTCCTTCTTATTGTTTTAGTCCCAGTAGACTGTTGTACAACTCCCCAAAAGGAGGTTTGTCTCAGGGGAGGTGTTTCTGTCTGCCAAAAGGACAGCCCACTCCATCTTTCCCCCTCTCTCTCCCTCTCCCTTTCTCCCCAGCTCATTTTACTGACACAGCGGTAGTCGGTTTACATACCCTCCCATCACTGCTACATATTGATCCCCAGACTTGCTGTAGCTATCAACTAACCAGGCGACGTTATCTCCATGCAGTCAATGGAAGCCTCGTTCTGAACTGCAGATGATTCTCTGTACAAAACAGCAGGGGATTCAATCATAACGTCATAAAAGAGGATGAAACGCTCATGTCTTTTCATGAAACCTTTTAATCACATTAAAGCCTGGTGAATCTGTGTTTATGTTGCCTTTGGCACTAGACAACAAAAAAACGCTGCTCTAATGAAGTGAAACGGCAAGCCTATTCTACCGGACAGGCTCCGACTCCCAGCCGACAATAACAACTACAGCGATGCATTAGCGACCACAAAGCCATCTATTATGTATTGCATATGTTTGTGTTGCGACTCAACTCCCTCCCGACTGATATATCCCATACATTGTTAAAAGACATCCACCTCAATGATCTCTTAGATGATAGAAGACAGCATAGACAACACAACCCAATGGACTTCTGTCTGTCTGTTCTGGTTATGGACGTATCTACATCCTCTTGACAGCCTTCTACGATGCTTTGGGTTGCCTGGAGATAAAACTCGACATGAGGTACATCAAAGCAACTTAAATCTTTCTGATCACATACTCCGACTCCACTTCTTCTCCTTTACATCTGGCCACCTGACCCTTGACCTTTCTGCTCAGCATGCCATCTGATGTGTCCACTCCCATCATGCCCCTCATCTCTCCCCCGGTGGGGACCTTCATCGGCCTCATCAGTCACCGGGCCAGTCAATCTGTGCCCCGTGTCGCTCCCCATCTCAGTCAGTGGGCCCCGGTCGCCCCCACACTACCCTGCTTGCAGACCAAGTAACAGAAGTCTGACATTTTTTTGTAGTTATTTCTCTCCCTTGATAGGCCACAGCAGTCTCCTCCCACTTATAGCCCATCAAGATCCTCTCTTTCAACTCACTTTTCTTCCAATAGTCTACACTTCCTGTGGAGAGGACTTCTCTCCTCTCTCTCCCTCTGCTATTATTCCAAGTCTGTCATTCCAGGGGAGAGGTCTCTCTCTCTCTCTCTCTCTCTCTCTCTCTCTCTCTCTCTCTCTCTCTCTCTCTCTCTCTCTCTCTCTCTCTCTCTCTCTCTCTCTCTCTCTCTCTCTCTCTCTCTCTCTCTCTCTCTCTCTCTCTCTCTCTCTCTCTCTCTCTCTCTCTCTCTCTCTCTCTCTCTCTCTCTCTCTCTCTCTCTCTCTCTCTCTCTCTCTCTCTCTCTCTCTCTCTCTCTCTCTCTCTCTCTCTCTCTCTCTCTCTCTCTCTCTTCCTCCGACCTGAATGTATGCATCGCTCAGCCTCTTGCTCCCCTCTCTGTCACTTTAACTGTGTGCTCATCTGTCTCAATTGTGGCCTCCCTCGTCTGTGGCATCCTCCCTCTGCAATGACGGAGGGGGAGGCTGGGATTTAGAGAGGGAGAGAGAGTAACAGAGAGCGGGAGAGAGAGAGAGTAAGAGAGAGAGTAAGAGAGAGAGAGAGGGGGTAGGAGAGGAATAGAGGAGGAGATGATGAACCAGACTACCAGCTCTGTCAGACTCTTTGCCATTTGTTTCTGAGTGGGTTTAATCACCCGTACATTGGCGATCAACAATCGTTAGAGGGATTTTTTCCACCACTCTGCCACAGTTGCCGCCGCCGGCCCATCCGCCTCGAGGAGAACTCAAGGTTATTACCACACACACACAAACACACACACACACACACACACACACACACACACACACACACACACACACACACACACACACACACACACACACACACACACACACACACACACACACACACACACACACACACACACACAATTACCTAGAAGTACACTATGGCAACATGCCAACCTAATGAGTTTAAACATAGCCTGGTAGTATTTGCTCTAAGAGGGTTTAGGGTCAGAAAACATTATGGCCTGTGTGTGTGTGTGTGTGTGTGTGTGTGTGTGTGTGTGTGTGTGTGTGTGTGTGTGTGTGTGTGTGTGTGTGTGTGTGTGTGTGTGTGTGTGTCTGGGGGGGGGGGGGGGGGGCTATCCTAATGAGAGTGGACAGTTGAAGAGTGTGTGTGTGGTTAGGTTTAGGGTTACAATTAGGGTTAGGTTTAGGGTTAAAATTAGTGTTGGGGGTTAGGTTTAGTATTAAAATGATGGTTAGGTTTAGGGTTAAAATGATGGTTAGGTTTAGGGTTAAAATGATGGTTAGGTTTAGGGTTAAAATGATGGTTAGGTTTAGGGTTAAAATTAGGGTTGGGGGTTAGGTTTAGGGTTAAAATGATGGTTAGGTTTAGGGTTAAAATGATGGTTAGGTTTAGGGTTAAAATGATGGTTAGGTTTAGGGTTAAAATGATGGTTAGGTTTAGGGTTAAAATGATGGTTAGGTTTAGAGTTAAAATTAGGGTTGGGGGTTAGGTTTAGGGTTAAAATTAGGGTTAGGGGTTAGATTAAGGGTTAAAATTAGGCTTAGCGGTTAGATTAAGGGTTAAAATTAGGCTTAGGGGTTAGGTTTAGGGTTAAAATTAGGGTTAGGGGTGTCATGACGTTGCCCTCTTTGGGTACAGCGAGCACCATCACCCTCTCTCTGTCTCCTACACTCAGGCTGCTGCGACCTCAGGTCGTAAATTCCTGGAGGAGATTATCTCCTCATGGCCACAGTATATAGAGGGTGAGTTTCATAGAGAGAACAAAGGAATTTCTTCCACCTCACAGAACTGGCGAACCGAACAACATTTATGTTCTGGCGAAGGTATAAAAGATGGGTGAAGAATCCAGCTACGAACTGGTCCATTTGGTAGTTTTTGTGAAACTCATGGGAGACAATACGGCCCCATTACCATTACGCTGTTTATACAATAGCCTCAGATATGAGGCTTACATCTAATTGTTGTATAAAATTAATGAGTGAGGATGATACTGTTTGTGAAATTGTGTAATGTGATTTTGTACTGTTTAATGAAGGAAACTCCGATTCCCTTTGGAGTTTAACTAAATCGGAGGACCGCCCATGAGCACAGTTATGGTAGGGCATCCTGGGACAGGCCCTTTTCTGCTCTTCCGAATAAAACCCCCACCCGGGTTTTCTATCACCAGACCAGCTTACCTCGATAACGAGAGGGCCAAGGTTTGAGAGGAGACCATAAACCTGAGTATAAGCTAAGGTTTGAGTAGATGGCTGAATCTTTTAACCATACCATGTGGTTAAACTCTTAGACTTTCGATACCAACAGAATAAGAACAAGTCTTTGATATTAATTATTAGTCTGCAGCTAGGAATTCGGTATCATTGAACGCGAAGACCGACAACCGCAGAAACATCTATTCTATAACGACATGAATGAATGTCACTCTGAACTATCCATTCTAACCACGACAGAGAGAGAGAGAGGGCGGACAAACTCTCCAACAGAAACTAACTTTTCAACAGAGATCCCGACGACACACTGAGCGTAAATATATATATTGATTGCAATTGTTCCCGAATGAGTGATCGTTCATGTGCAAAGGATTAGCATTTCAATTGTTATAATTATCAACTGTGTGTTGTCTTATCTCAGTCGACCCCCACTTCCCTTTTGTTCACCAAGCCGCGATGCCGGTTTAGCCAACTAGGGCACATCCGCTATCATTTCTTTGTAAACATATCTACTGTTTGTTATGCATTTCTGTGAGTAGTTAGTTAGTAAATAAATATTTTAAGACAATTGATGTATGGATGACTCATAGTGAAGACTGGGTTCGTGCAGATAACCAACAATTTCCGACGTTTGGAATGAGACTGACGTGAGGTAAATAATAATTCATTAATTCGAAGACTAATTGATCAGATATTAAATATCTGAAAGTTATATTAGGAAAATTATAACTTTGTAATCTGAATATTTTCCTTGGTGCCTCGACTTCCTAGTTAATTACAGTTACATGACTAATCAGTTTAATCGCGTAATAATAATTACAGAGAGTTATTTGATAAAGATGAATCTTCAGTTTAATGATGCCAAAGACACGACAGGGGTTAGGTTTAGGGTTAAAATTAGGTTTAGGTGTAGGGTTAGGTTTAGGTTTAGTTTTAGGTTTAGGGGATCGGGGCTAAGGTTAGGGTCAGGTTAAATTTTGGGGTTGGGGAAAATAGGATTTTGAATGGGAATAAATGGTTTAGTCCCCACAAGGATAGTACAATAAATGTGTGTGTGTATTAACAAGTGTACTGTATACAAGCGACAGCAGAGTTGTGACTGTGTATATCAGGCTGGATTGAATCCCTGAGGGGCCAGTCCTCTTCTCGCTCGGCTAGCCACCAGGAAAAGCAAACAAGCAACGACGTCTCCAACGTTCAGCCCGTAGAACTAGAAACAAATTGAGCTAAAGGTCAATCATTCCCTCCGCAGAGCTTTAATTAACTAACCAGAGGCTTGGAAAATATCACACCTTATTATAGCCTGGCTGGTCCCATGTTATGTTACTAGGATAATATCATACATTACCATAGCCTGGCCGGTCCCATGTTATGTTACTAGGATAATATCATACATTGCCATAGCCTGGCCGGTCCCATGTTATGTTACTAGGATAATATCATACATTACCATAGCCTGGCTGGTCCCATGTTATGTTACTAGGATAATATCATACATTACCATAGCCTGGCCGGTCCCATGTTATGTTACTAGGATAATATCATACATTGCCATAGCCTGGCTGGTCCCATGTTATGTTACTAGGATAATATCATACATTACCATAGCCTGGCTGGTCCCATGTTATGTTACTAGGATAATATCATACATTGCCATAGCCTGGCCGGTCCCATGTTATGTTACTAGGATAATATCATACATTACCATAGCCTGGCTGGTCCCATGTTATGTTACATAATGGTAAATGGAAGCCATCCTATAGGGTTAAATGGATGCTGATAATCCACTATATGAGTAGAACAGGAGGCTACGTTTCAATTCAGTGGCCATGAAGGACAGGAAAATCGAAGACTATTGAGGTATTGCCAGAATGTTCTCCATTCAATGCAAAGCTCAACATGTATCATGGTAGTCTCTTCATTATGAGTGTGTTGGGTGCAGTCCTTCACTGAACACAGTCCTCTGTATAGAATCCATGGGAAATACTGAACACTGTCCTCTGTATATAATCCATGGGAAATACTGAACACTGTCCTCTGTATATAATCCATGGGAAATACTGAACACTGTCCTCTGTATATAATCCATGGGAAATACTGAACACTGTCCTCTGTATATAATCCATGGGAAATACTGAACACTGTCCTCTGTATATAATCCATGGGAAATACTGAACACTGTCCTCTGTATATAATCCATGGGAAATACTGAACACTGTCCTCTGTATATAATCCATGGGAAATACTGAACACTGTCCTCTGTATATAATCCATGGGAAATACTGAACACTGTCCTCTGTATATAATCCATGGGAAATACTGAACACTGTCCTCTGTATATAATCCATGGGAAATACTGAACACTGTCCTCTGTATATAATCCATGGGAAATACTGAACACTTTGTTATTGAATTACTTTCATCACAAATACTGAACAGCCAAGCCATAACAGTGTTCTCAGTCTCTCTTCAGAGACACAGTCATCAGCCAGACTGACTGGACACATACATACTGCAGTCCTCCATCCATCCCTACTTCCGCTGAGCAGACTCAGCATCTCAATTCGGAAAGAGAAAAAGACTTGAGTTACTTAGAGCCATGTAACGATTTCCACCTAATCAGGTTGAATTGGAGAGAGAGAGAGAGAGAGATAGAGAAAGAGGGAGCAGGAGAGAGAGCAAGAGAGAGAGAGAACGAGAGAGAGAGAGGTGCACTAGAATCACATTAAGTTAATGAGCGCTAGAATCTGGAAAAAAAAGTGTGGTTCCTACAGACGGAGAGAGAGAGCATGTGGAGAGAACGCGGGATGGCAGAGGAGAGGAATTAAAACGAGGAAGCAAGAGAAGTAGAAGTCTGATTTACGGACTCATCCTTCAGCTCAGGGCTGGGCAAGCAGGATCCCAGACAGAGAGAAGGAAGGAGAGATGGGTAGAGAGAGAGATATGACTAGAGAGAGAGAGAGAGAGACATGGGAAGAGAGTGAGAGAGATGAATAGAAAGAGAGAGATGAACAGAGAGAGCAAGACATGGGTTGTGCCGTGGCTAAGATCTTTGTGGGCTATACTCGGCCTTGTCTCAGGATGGTAAGTTGGTGGTTGAAGATATCCCTCTAGTGGTGTGGGGGCTGTGCTTTGGCAAAGTGGGTGGGGTTATATCCTGCCTGTTTGGCCCTTTCCGGGGGTATCATCGGATGGGGCCAAAGTGTTTCCTGACCCCTCCTGTCTCAGCCTCCAGTATTTATGCTGCAGTAGTTTATGTGTCGGGGGGCTAGGGTCAGTCTGTTATATCTGGAGTATTTCTCCTGTCTTATCCAGTGTCCTGTGTGAATTTAAGTATGCTCTCTCTAATTCTCTCTTTCTCTCTTTCTTTCTTTCTCTCTCTCGGAGGACCTGAGCCCTAGGACCATGCCTCAGGACTACCTGGCATGATGACTCCTTGCTGTCCCCAATCCACCTGGCCGTGCTGCTGCTCCAGTTTCAACTGTTCTGCCTGCGGCTATGGAACCCTGACCTGTTCACCGGACGTGCTACCTGTCCCAGACCTGCTGTTTTCAAGTCTCTAGAGACAGCAGGAGCGGTAGAGATACTCTCAATGATCGACTATAAAAAGCCAACTGACATTTACTCCTGAGGTGCTGACTTGTTGCACCCTCGACAACTACTGTGATTATTATTATTTGACCATGCTGGTCATTTATGAACATTTGAACATCTTGGCCATGTTCTGTTATAATCTCCACCCGGTTGGTTCTGGTTCTAGCCTGGTTCCTCTCTAGGTTTCTTTCCAGGTTCCGGCCTTTCTAGGGAGTTTTTCCTAGCCACCGTGCTTCTACACCTGCATTGCTTGCTGTTTGGGGTTTTAGGCTGGGTTTCTGTACATCACTTTGATATATCAGCTGATCTAAGAAGGGCTATATAAATCAATTTGATTTGATTTTTGATTTGATTTTAGAGACAAAATAGAGAGAGATGACTAGAGAGAGAAAGAGGCATGGGTAGAGAGAGAAAGAGAGATGAATAGAGAGAGACGTGTAGAGAGAGAGAGAGAGAGAGAGAGAGAGAGAGAGAGAGAGAGAGAATGGACAACCATTTCTTCCCAGGCTTGATGTCTGATATGAAGGCATTCTAGACCTCCATTAATTGACATAGAAACCAACATACCAGCGCCCAAGTCATCATTATCATGATACAGTCATTGCATGGTTTCCATCAAGAAACTCCAGGCTTTCTTTAACGCTATGTCCTCATTTCATTATACCTCACCACCACCACCCCCTTTCAAAAAACAAATATGCCTTGTGCTGCATACTCAC
Organism: Salvelinus alpinus; assembly: GCF_045679555.1. Classification (NCBI taxonomy): domain Eukaryota; kingdom Metazoa; phylum Chordata; class Actinopteri; order Salmoniformes; family Salmonidae; genus Salvelinus; species Salvelinus alpinus. The sequence goes on from NC_092096.1 coordinate 61,280,843, forward strand.
CGTTGCCCTCTACCCCACGACACAAAACAACATCACACATCACAAAAAACTCAACTTTACCACTTCTACAACCGTATATCCAACCCGTCTACCCCAGCTTTACAGACGGCCTCCCCGACACACCATATCTCCTGAAACATCTCCACACTTTTTATCATTTTATACAACTCAAATTCCACATTAAGGCGCGCAGAGACCGTCCCATTAAATCATGGTAAAGGGTCTGTTATCTCCCCCACCTTTGACCCTGTTCCTCCTTGTGAGCCAAATAGCCAACTTTGCCTGAGCAAATAGAAAATTCAACAACACACATTTGGCCTTTTCCTTATTCGAATACCTGTACACCATTATAAACATGACAGCAGTAAACTCCACCCCCAACCTCTCACACATTCCAACTGAGACATTAACGACAATAACCTAGAGCACACAGACATTCCAGCTGAGACATTAACGGCAATAACCTAGAGCACACAGACATTCCAACTGAGACATTAACGACAATAACCTAGAGCACACAGACATTCCAACTGAGACATTAACGACAATAATCTAGAGCACACAGACATTCCAACTGAGTCATTAACAACAATAACCTAGAGCACACAGACATTCCAACTGAGACATTAACGACAATAACCTAGAGCACACAGACATTCCAGCTGAGACATTAACGACAATAACCTAGAGCACACAGACATTCCAACTGAGACATTAACGACAATAACCTAGAGCACACAGACATTCCAACTGAGACATTAACGACAATAACCTAGAGCACACAGACATTCCAACTGAGACATTAACGACAGTAACCTAGAGCACACAGACATTCCAACTGAGACATTAACGACAATAACCTAGAGCACACAGACATTCCAACTGAGACATTAACGACAATAACCTAGAGCACACAGACATTCCAGCTGAGACATTAACGATAATAACCTAGAGCACACAGACATTCCAACTGAGACATTAACGATAATAACCTAGAGCACACAGACATTCCAGCTGAGACATTAACGACAATAACCTAGAGCACACAGACATTCCAGCTGAGACATTAACGACAATAACCTAGAGCACACAGACATTCCAACTGAGACATTAACGACAATAACCTAGAGCACACAGACATTCCAGCTGAGACATTAACGACAATAACCTAGAGCACACAGACATTCCAACTGAGACATTAACGACAATAACCTAGAGCACACAGACATTCCAACTGAGTCATTAACGACAATAACCTAGAGCACACAGACATTCCAGCTGAGACATTAACGACAATAACCTAGAGCACACAGACATTCCAGCTGAGACATTAACGACAATAACCTAGAGCACACAGACATTCCAACTGAGACATTAACGACAATAACCTAGAGCACACAGACATTCCAACTGAGTCATTAACGACAATAACCTAGAGCACACAGACATTCCAACTGAGTCATTAACGACAATAACCTAGAGCACACAGACATTCCAACTGAGACATTAACGACAGTAACCTAGAGCACACAGACATTCAAGCTGAGACATTAACGACAATAACCTAGAGCACACAGACATTCCAGCTGAGACATTAACGACAATAACCTAGAGCACACAGACATTCCAGCTGAGACATTAACGATAATAACCTAGAGCACACAGACATTCCAACTGAGACATTAACGATAATAACCTAGAGCACACAGACATTCCAGCTGAGACATTAACGACAATAACCTAGAGCACACAGACATTCCAACTGAGACATTAACGATAATAACCTAGAGCACACAGACATTCCAGCTGAGACATTAACGACAATAACCTAGAGCACACAGACATTCCAGCTGAGACATTAACGACAATAACCTAGAGCACACAGACATTCCAACTGAGACATTAACGACAATAACCTAGAGCACACAGACATTCCAACTGAGACATTAACGACAATAACCTAGAGCACACAGACATTCCAACTGAGTCATTAACGACAATAACCTAGAGCACACAGACATTCCAACTGAGACATTAACGACAATAACCTAGAGCACACAGACATTCCAGCTGAGACATTAACGACAATAACCTAGAGCACACAGACATTCCAACTGAGACATTAACGACAATAACCTAGAGCACACAGACATTCCAGCTGAGACATTAACGACAATAACCTAGAGCACACAGAAAACACATGATGCACAGTTTCACTCATGACACAGAAAGGACACCCCTGTCCGACTCCTGGGTCGACCCATGCCAACCAGCTGTTAGTGGCCAGGGCTCCATGTAGAACCCTCCACTGGAGGTCCCCTGACCTCTTTGGTACTGGGGGTTTGTAGAGCCCCCTCCATCTAAAACCCACCATACTCTCCACCCCACATCCCCCCTGCCACTGATGTGCCTTCACTCCTGTTAGGCTCCTAATGTTCCTCACCTTAATGCAGAGGTTGTAGAGGGCTTTACCTCTCACCCCCTCAAACTCCCCCAGGCACGGAGTGTTAAAGTCCAACAAGTCCTTCATACCCCCTTGCCAGGCCCCAGTCTCAGCCTTAGTATACCCGCTGCCATCAGTCGTTTCTGCAGGGTGGCCGACTGAACCGATCTCAAAGGGATGGCTGGGTTGTGGAAGACAGGCTCCTCCCACACCCACAGCCCAGGCTTCACACACCCTTCTCGTGTGGGCCTTAGCAGCTGCCAGATCCTCAGCACCGAAGAGAAAAAACCTAGCTCTTACAAGTGCTCCCTTTGCTTTAACTTGGGAAAAAACTGCCCAGTTCCCTAGGTAATTCAGATAAATTAGCCTGGAGGCCTACATTGCCTTGCCCCACCAGCTCTACCTTCACTTCACTGATACTACGCTTGAGTTCCCCCAATACTCTCCTAGGCTCTGAGGATGAGAGAGCTGTATACTGTTGACAGAAAAGCCACATTTGGACACATCCCACCATTGACTCAGAGACTCATACTCCTCTCTTCGCTCTCTCCACCTTTCCAAAAAAGTATGGAAACCTGAGCAAAAAGTGGCATCATGTAAGAGCTTTACATTAAACTTCCAATAGGATGCCTGCCGAGGCCCTGGTGATGTGGTGATCCAAAAAACCCACCCGGGAGAATGTTAGCACCAAACAGCCTATTGCTCTGATTCCTGGACATGTCAAACCGATCGAGTCGGGCTGCACTCACCCTAGCCTCAAAAACCTTCACCCATGTATACTGTCTTGTGTCAGGATGTCTAGTTCTCCAAACATCCACTAGATCAAACTGCTTAATGACGTCCCATAACAACCCCACTGAGCGTGAATGAGGCTCCTCCCCATTTCTGTCTTTGGTAAAATCCATCGTACAGTTCCAGTCCCCGCCGACCACCAGCGTCTCCTCAGGTGCTACCTGTGAGGGTTCATGTCTAAGACACCCAGACAGACGCCCCCTCTCTCACCTACAGAGAGATGAATGTAGAGAAGAGTCCCCTAAGCAAGCTGGTCCTGGGGCTCTGTTCACAAATAGACCCCACAGAGCCCCAGGACAGCAACACAATTAGACCCAACCAAATCATGAGAAAACAAAAAGATAATTACTTGACACATTGGAAAGAATGAACAAAAAAAACAGAGCAAACTAGAATGCTATTTGGCGCTAAACAGAGAGTACACAGTGGCAGAATATCTGACCACTGTGTCTAACCCAACAATAGTCAAAGGAAAGCGTTGACTATGTACAGGGTCAGTGACCATAGCCTTGCTATTGAGAAAGGCCGCTGTAGGCAGACCTGGCTCTCTAGAGAAGACAGGCTATGTGAACACTGCCCACAAAATGAGGTGGAAACTGAGCTGCACTTCCTAACCTCCTGCCAAATGTATGATCATAATAGAGACACATACAGTATTTCCCTTAGATTACACAGATCCACAAAGATTTTGATAAACTCCCATATCTATTGGGTGAAATACCACAGTGTGCCATCACAGCAGCAATATTTGTGACCTGTTGCCACAAGAAAAGGTCAACCAGTGAAGAACAAACATCATTGTAAATACAACTCATGTTTATGTTTATTTATTTTCCATTTTGTACTTTAACCATTTGCACATCTTTACAACACTGTATATACAGTTGAAGTCGGAAGTTTACATGCGCCTTAGCCAAATAGATTTAAACTCTTTCACAATTCCTGACATTTAATCCTAGTAAAAATTCCCTGTTTTAGGTCAGTTAGGATCACCACTTTATTTTAAGAATGTGAAATGTCAGAATAAGAGAGAATGAGAGAATGATTTATTTCAGCTTGTATTTCTTTCATCACATTCCCAGTGGGTCAGAAGTTTACATACACTCAATTCGTATTTGGTAGCATTGCCTTTAAATTGTTTAACTTGGGTCAAACGTTTCGGGTAGCCTTCCGCAGGCTTCCCACAATAAGTTGGGTGAATTTTGGCCCATTCCTCCTGACAGAGCTGGTGTAACTGAGTCAGGTTTGTAGGCCTCCTTGCTCGCACACGCTTTTTCAGTTCTGCCCACAAATGTGCTATAGGATTGAGGTCAAGGCTTTGTGATGGCCACTTCAATACCTTGACTTAGTTGTCCTTAAGTAATTTTCCCACAATTTTGGAAGTATGCTTGGGGTCATTGTTCATTTGGAAGACCCATTTGCGACTAAGCTTTTACTTCCTGACTGATGTCTTGCTTCAATATATCCACATAATTCTCCTCCCTCATGATGCCATCTATTTTGTGAAGTGCACCAGTCCCTCCTGGAGCAAAGCACTCCCACAACATGATGCTGCCACCCCCGTGCTTCATGGTTGGGATGGTGTTCTTCAGCTTGCAAGCGTCACCCTTTTTCCTCCAAACATAACGATGGTCATTATGGCCAAACAGTTCTATTTTTGTTTCATCAAACCAGAGGACATTTCTCCAAAAAGTACGATCTTTGTCCCCATGTGCAGTTGCAAACCGTAGTCTGGCTTTTTTTATGGCGGTTTTGGAGCAGTGTCTTCTTCCTTGCTGAGCGGCATTTCAGGCTATGTCAATATAGGACTCGTTTTACTGTGGATATAGATACATTTGTACCTGTTTCCTCCAGCATCTTCACAAGGTCCTTTGCTGTTGTTCTGGGATTGATTTGCACTTTTCGCACCAAAATACGTTCATATCTAGCAGACATGACGCGTCACCTTCCTGATCGGTATGACGGCTGCATGGTCCCATGGTGTTTATACTTGCGTACTATTTTTGTACAGATGAACGTGGTACCTTCAGGCGTTTGGAAATTGCTCCCAAGGATGAACCAGACTTGTAGAGGTCTATAATTTTCTTTCTGAGGTCTTGGCTGATTTCTTTTGATTTTCCTGTGATGTCAAGCAAAGAGGCACTGAGTTTGAAGGTAGGCCTTGAAATACATCCACAGGTACACCTCCAATTGACTCAAATTATGTGAGCTCTTCCAAAGCTGTTGAAAGGCACAGTCAACTTAGTGTATGTAAACTTCTGACCCACTGGAATTGTGACACAGTGAATTATAAGTGAAATAATCTGTCTGTAAACAATTGCTGGAAGAATTAATTGTGTCATGCTCAAAGTGGATGTCCTAACAGACTTGCCAAAACTATAGTTTGGTTCTGCTGGTGTTCAGCAATCTTTAAGTCATACCACAGATTCTCAATTGGATTGAGGTCTGGGCTTAAACTAGGCCATTCCAAGACATTTAAATGTCAACCACTCGAGTGTTGCTTTAACCTTTTCTCAATATAGGGGGTGCTGTTTCAAAGTTACCATTTATCGTTCCCAAATTAAACTGCCTCGTACTCAATTCTTGCTCGTACAATATGCATATTATTATTACTATTGGATAGAAAACAATCTCTAGTTTCTAAAACCGTTTGAATTATGTCTGTGGGTGAAACAGAACTCTTTCTGCAGCGAAATTCATGACAGGAACTGCGAAGGTCTGAAAACGAGGCTCTGTTCTCAGATCAGTTTAAAGCTCTGTATGTATCCTATGGGTCGACATGAACTGCACCCGCCTTCCCCTGGATGTCAGTAACCAATGAGTATTGGAATGGAGTTTCTACGCAGATCTCAGACCTTATAAAGCCACAAGGAACGGAGGGAGCTTTCTTTTTGACGTTCGTCATGACGCAAAGCAAGACCTCAGGATGGCATTTTGAAACGCTCAGTTATCGGCCTTAGATATATCCGTCTGTAATTTAATTCGATATAGGTGTTAGAAACATCATAACGAAGTTATTTTAAACCGAGTTATATCACTTTATGCGAGTATATTGCCATTTTCGGAATTTCCTTAGTATTGCGTTTTGAACATTTGGGCATGTCGGCGTCACATAGCTATTGTTAGCTGCTAGTTCCAAAGTTGAAGAGGACTTTTTACAACCGAGCAACGATTCTTTTGGACAAAGGACATCTTGCCCAAGATTCTGATGGAAGCTCGTCCAAAAGTAAGAGCTATTTATGATGTTATTCCGTATTTATGTGGAAAAATGAAAAAGGATTTGTCCGCCATTATTGCGGCACTGGTCTGGCTGTAACGCACACTGTATGTCTAGTAACGTTAATTTTAAAAATCTAACACAGCGTTTGCATTAATAACTAATGCATCTTTCATTTGCTGTCCAACCTATATTTTTTCGTCAAGTTTACGATTATTTATCGATTAGATTAGATGCCTCTCCAAGATGGCGCCGGCCAGAATGCATGAAATGCTGCTAATGATCACATTGTATAACCACGATTTGTGCTGCTAAATATGCACATTGTCGAACAAAACCTATATGCATTGTGTAATATGATGTTACAGGACTGTCATCTGATGAAGTATATGAAGGTTAGTCCAATTATATATCTTTTGCTGGATTGTTACGATCGCTAACATTTGCTGCTGGTAAATGCGGTTGTGTTTCTGGCTATTGTGGTAAGCTAATATAATGCTATATTGTGTTTTCGCTGTAAAACACTTAAAAAATCTGACATATTGGCTGGATTCACAAGATGTTGGGCTTTCATTTGCTGTACGCTGTGTATTTTTCAGAAATGTTTTATGATGAGTAATTAGGTATTTGACGTTGGTCTCTGTAATTATTCTGCATGCATTGACGCTATTTCAGATTGCAGCTGCAATGTAGAACTGTGATTTATACCTGAAATATGCACATTTTTCTAAAAAAACATATGCTATACAATAAATATGTTATCAGACTGTCATCTGATGAAGTTGTTTCTTGGTTAGTGGCTATTTATATCTTTATTTGGTCGAATTTGTGATAGCTACTGATGGAGTAAAAAACTGGTGGAGTAAAAAAAGTGGTGTCTTTTGCTAACGTGGTTAGCTAATAGATTTACATATTGTGTCTTCCCTGTAAAACATTTTAAAAATCAGAAATGATGGCTGGATTCACAAGATGTGTATCTTTCATCTGGTGTCTTGGACTTGTGAATTAATGATATTTAGATGCTAGTATTTACTTGTGACGCTATGCTAGGCTATGCTAGTCAGCTTTTTTACTGATGGGGGTGCTCCCGGATCCGGGTTTGGGAGGAATTAGAGGTTAACAGTATGCTTAGGTTCATTGTCCTGCTGGAAGGTGAACCTCCGTCCCAGTCTCAGATCTCTGGAAGACAAACAGGTTTCCCTCAAGATTTTCCCTGTATTTAGTGCCATCCATCATTCCTTCAATTCTGACCAGTTTCCCAGTCCCTGCCAATGAAAAACATCCCCACAGCATGATGATTCCACCACCATGCTTCACCGTGGGGATGGTGTTCTCGGGATGATGAGAGTTGTTGGGTTTGCGCCAGACATAGCATTTTCCTTGATGGCCAAAAAGCTACATTTTAGTCTCATCTGACCAGAGTACCTTCTTCCATTTGTTTGGGGAGTCTCCCACTTGCCTTTTTCGAACACCAAATGTGTTTGCTTATTTTTTAATTCAAGCAATGGCTTTTTATCTGGCCACTCTTCTGTAAAGGTCAGCTCTGTGGAGTGTATGGCTTAAAATGGTGCTATGTACAGATACCCCAATCATCGCTGTGGAGCTTTGCAGCTGCCTCAGGGTGATCTTTGGTCTCTTTGTTGCCTCTCTGATTAATGCCCTCCTTGCCTGGTCCATGAGTTTTGGTGGGTGGCCCTCTCTTGGCAGGTTTGTGGTGCCATATTCTTTCCATTTTTTTAATAATGGATTTAATGGGCTCCGTGGGATGTTCAAAGTTTCTGATATTTTTTTATAACCCAACCCTGATCTGTACTTCTCCACAACTTTGTCCCTGACCTGTTTGTGGAGAGCTCCTTGGTCTTCATGGTGCCGCTTGCTTGTTGGTGACCCTTGCTTAGTGGTGTTGTAGACTCTGGGGCCTTTCAGAACAGGTGTATCATGTGTATCATGTGACAGATCAAGTAACACTTAAATAAAGTCCACCTGTGTGCAATCTAACTAATTATGTGACTTCTGAAGGTAATTGGTTGCACCAGATCTTATTTTGGGGCTTCATAGCAAAGGGGGTGAACACACATGCACACACCAATTTAAAAAATAAAATAAAAAATTGATTTTTTAAAACAAGTTATTTCTTTCATTTCACTTCACCAATTTGGACTATTTTGTGTTTGTCCATTACATGAAATCCAAATAAAAATATATTTAAACTACAGGTTGTAATGCTGATGAATACTTTTGCAAAGCAATGTATGAATAGAGAGAGAGAGAGCGAGAGAGAGAGAGGGGGAGATGAATAGAGAGAGAGATGAATAGAGAGAGAGATGAATAGAGAGAAAGAGATGAATAGAGAGAAAGAGATGAATAGAGAGAAAGAGATGAATAGAGAGAGAGAGATGAATAGAGAGAGAGATGAATAGAGAGAGAGATGAATAGAGAGAGATGAATAGAGAGAGAGATTAATAGAGAGAGAGATGAATAGAGAGAGAGATGAATAGAGAGAGAGATGAATAGAGAGAGAGATGAATAGAGAGAGATGAATAGAGAGAGATGAATAGAGAGAGATGAATAGAGAGAGAGATGAATAGAGAGAGAGATGAATAGAGATAGATGAATAGAGAGAGAGATGAATAGAGAGAGATGAATAGAGAGAGAGATGAATAGAGAGAGAGATGAATAGAGAGAGAGATGAATAGAGAGAGATGAATAGAGAGAGAGATGAATAGAGAGAGATGAATAGAGAGAGAGATGAATAGAGAGAGATGAATAGAGAGAGAGATGAATAGAGAGAGAGAGATGAATAGAGAGAGAGATGAATAGAGAGAGATGAATAGAGAGAGAGATGAATAGAGAGAGATGAATAGAGAGAGAGATGAATAGAGAGAGAGATGAATAGAGAGAGAGATGAATAGAGAGAGATGAATAGAGAGAGAGATGAATAGAGAGAGATGAATAGAGAGAGAGATGAATAGAGAGAGATTTAGAGAGAGAGAGATGAATAGAGAGAGAGAGATGAATAGAGAGAGAGATGAATAGAGTGAGAGATTAATAGAGAAAGAGATGAATAGAGAGAGTGATGAATAGAGAGCGACAGAGAGAGAGATGAATAAAGAGAGAGATGGATAGAGAGATAGATGGGTAGAGAGATAGATGGATAGAGAGATAGCTGGATAGAGTGATAGATGGGTATAGAGATAGATGGGTATAGAGATAGATGGGTAGAGATATAGATAGATAGAGAGATAGATGGGTAGAGAGATAGATGGGTATAGAGATAGATGGGTAGAGATATAGATAGATAGAGAGATAGATGGGTAGAGAGATAGATGGGTAGAGAGATAGCTGGATGGAGAGATAGATGGATGGAGAGATAGATGGGTAGAGAGATAGATGGGTATAGAGATAGATGGGTAGAGAGATAGATGGGTAGAGAGATAGATGGGTAGAGAGATAGATGGGTAGAGAGATAGATGGATGGAGAGATAGATGGATGGAGAGATAGATGGATGGAGAGATAGATGGGTAGAGAGATAGATGGGTAGAGAGATAGATGGATGGAGAGATAGATGGATGGAGAGATAGATGGATGGAGAGATAGATGGGTAGAGAGATAGATGGATGGAGAGATAGATGGGTAGAGAGATAGATGGGTATAGAGATAGATGGGTAGAGAGAGATGGGTAGAGAGATAGATGGATAGAGATATAGATGGATAGAGAGATAGATGGATGGAGAGATAGATGGATGGAGAGATAGATGGATGGAGAGATAGATGGGTAGAGAGATAGATGGATGGAGAGATAGATGGATGGAGAGATAGATGGGTAGAGAGATAGATGGGTAGAGAGATAGATGGATGGAGAGATAGATGGATGGAGAGATAGATGGGTAGAGAGATAGATGGGTATAGAGATAGATGGATGGAGAGATAGATGGATGGAGAGATAGATGGGTAGAGAGATAGATGGGTATAGAGATAGATGGGTATAGAGATAGATGGGTAGAGAGAGATGGGTAGAGAGATAGATGGATGGAGAGATAGATGGGTAGAGAGATAGATGGATGGAGAGATAGATGGATGGAGAGATAGATGGGTAGAGAGATAGATGGGTAGAGAGATAGATGGATGGAGAGATAGATGGATGGAGAGATAGATGGATGGAGAGATAGATGGGTAGAGAGATAGATGGGTAGAGAGATAGATGGATGGAGAGATAGATGGGTAGAGAGATAGATGGGTATAGAGATAGATGGGTAGAGAGAGATGGGTAGAGAGATAGATGGATAGAGATATAGATGGATAGAGAGATAGATGGATGGAGAGATAGATGGATGGAGAGATAGATGGATGGAGAGATAGATGGGTAGAGAGATAGATGGATGGAGAGATAGATGGATGGAGAGATAGATGGGTAGAGAGATAGATGGGTAGAGAGATAGATGGATGGAGAGATAGATGGATGGAGAGATAGATGGGTAGAGAGATAGATGGGTATAGAGATAGATGGATGGAGAGATAGATGGATGGAGAGATAGATGGGTAGAGAGATAGATGGGTATAGAGATAGATGGGTATAGAGATAGATGGGTAGAGAGAGATGGGTAGAGAGATAGATGGATGGAGAGATAGATGGGTAGAGAGATAGATGGGTATAGAGAGAGATGGGTAGAGAGATAGATGGATAGAGATATAGATGGATAGAGAGATAGATGGAAAGAGAAATAGATGGATAGATGGAGGTATAGGAAAAAATAGGAAGAAAAAAGTGACCAATAGGATGAGAAGAGGAGAAGTAAGGAGAGAGGAGTGGTACGGGGTGGAGGAAGAGAGGAAGATGAGGGAGCTGAAAAGAGAGGGACCACAGAGCCACAGAGGGAAGGAGAGCATTTTACCTAGCAGTCTCACAGTGACATTTATATAACAGCCCTGTTAATCTGCAAGTATTATATCACCATTAACACCTTCATAATAATGGGGATCCACCGCTGTAAGCCTAAATACGGCTCAACCCATGTTGTGGCTCTACGGCTGAGACTGACAATACAGTGTCAGATCCAGGTAAAACCATGTATTATACAAAGTGGGTGATTGTTCACAAGTCATCATTTCAGTAATACTTGTCATTTGTGAGAATAGTATTAGCTACTGTATATAAAATACCGTTCAAAATCTTAAAAGAGCATATTGAGTCATCGGGGGTCTAATCATTAGTCCAAAACAAGAGTTTCTATTGGACAAATTCAGGTAGGTCTCTCCCAGTTTAGTTCCGTTGGCTTCCATTTGGTTCTGTTTAGTTCCTAGTGAATCTACCCCAGATGTGGTAACCAAGAGACACACTGGTCCAAATGTTACAGTTCTTAACAGCTTGATATCCCTCATTATTGAAAGCTATACGGCCCCTCAGTCCTGCCAGGAGACATGGTTGGCCTTTGCCAGTGGGCTGGGCGATGTGTCTATTGAGCCCAATAACGGCTTCATGGCGTGTTGTGTTCGGGCTAAACGTGCAAGCACTGTTGAGCTCCGTACTGGGAGTACGATAAAATCACCCTGATCTAAGGCCAGTTTTTCCATTTTCCCCATAATGATAAAGCTCAGGATTTGAGAACCTAAGATGATCCTAGATCTGTGCCTAAAGGGCATCTTTACCTCAGAGTGTGCCTGGCTCACCTCAGCATGCCCGATGCCTTTAACATTTCTTTACACTGGGATGAAGGGACATCCCTGGGGAACCAATTAGGATATGTCCACTGTGTCTGTGACAGCTGCTGCTGAACCATCCAGCACCCTGCTACCACTAAACTCACAGCTCTTTAACATGGAGACAAGAGGCAGAGAGAGAGAGAGAGAGAGAGAGAGAGAGAGAGAGAGAGAGAGAGAGAGAGAGAGAGAGAGAGAGAGAGAGAGAGAGAGAGAGAGAGAGAGAGAGAAACCAGTGAAGAACAAACACCACTGTAAATACAACCCATATTTATGTTTATTTATTTTAACTTGTGTGCTTTAACCATTTGTACATTGTTACAACACTGCATATATATAATATGACATTTGTAATGTCTTTATTGTTTTGAAACTTCTGTATGTGTAATGTTTACTGTTCATTTTTATTGTTTATTTGACTTTTGTATATTACCTACCTCACTTGCTTTGGCAATGTTAACACATGTTTCCCATGCCAATAAAGCCCATTGAATTGAATTGAAAGAGAGAGAGAGAGAGAGAGAGAGAGAGAGAGAGAGAGAGAGAGAGAGAGAGAGAGAGAGAGAGAGAGAGAGAGAGAGAGAGAGAGAGAGAGAGAGAGAGAGAGAGAGAGAGAGAGAGAGAGAGAGAGAGAGAGAGAGAGAGAGAGAGAGAGAGAGAGAGAGAGAGAGAGAGAGAGAGAGAGAGAGAGAGAGAGAGAGAGAGAGAGAGAGAGAGAGAGAGAGAGAGAGAGAGAGAGAGAGAGAGAGAGAGAGAGAGAGAGAGAGAGAGAGAGAGAGAGAGAGAGAGAGAGAGAGAGAGAGAGAGAGAGAGAGAGAGAGAGAGAGAGAGAGAGAGAGAGAGAGAGAGAGAGAGAGAGAGAGAGAGAGAGAGAGAGAGAGAGAGAGAGAGAGAGAGAGAGAGAGAGAGAGAGAGAGAGAGAGAGAGAGAGAGAGAGAGAGAGAGAGAGAGAGAGAGAGATCAATACAGAAAGGAACCAGGCCGAAGAAAATCAGGTGTGGAAAGAACAGCTGTGGTATTGTGGATCTTTGATCTCATGATAGAACATTGCAGAATAGGAATCCGACAGTGATCTCAAAATGAGGGGTAAGTGTGGAAATAATAGTAGACTTCATCAAAGTCTTCATCTGTGCGATTCTATTTCTCTCTCTGTTTCTCTCTCTCAGTTTCTCTCTCTGTTTCTCTCTCTCTGTCTCTGTTTCTCTCTCTCTCTCTGTTTCTCTCTCTGTTTCTCTCTCTCTGTTTCTCTCTCTCTGTTTCTCTCTCTCTGTTTCTCTCTCTCTCTCTCTCTATTTCTCTCTCTGTTTCTCTCTCTCTCTGTTTCTCTCTCTGTTTCTCTCTCTCTCTCTCTCTCTCTCTCTGTTTCTCTCTCTGTTTCTCTCTCTGTTTCTCTCTCTCTGTCTCTCTCTGTATTTGTCTCTCTGTTTCTCTCTCTGTTTCTCTCTCTCTGTCTCTGTCTCTCTGTTTCTCTCTATATTTCTCTCTCTGTTTCTCTCTGTCTCTCTCTCTGTCTCTCTCTGTCTCTCTCTGTCTCTCTCTCTCTCTCTGTTTCTCTCTCTGTTTCTCTCTCTGTCTCTCTTTCTCTGTTTCTCTCTCTCTGTCTCGCTCTCTGTTTCTCTCTCTCTCTGTCTCTCTCTGTTTCTCTGTTTCTTTCTATATTCCTCCCCTGTTTCTCTCTCTGTATCTTTCACTGTTTCTCTCTCTCTGTTCCTCTCTCTCTGTTTCTCTCTGTCTCTGTTTCTCTCTCTGTTTCTCTCTGTCTCTGTTTCTCTCTGTCTCTGTTTCTCTCTGTCTCTGTTTCTCTCTCTCTCTGTTTCTCTCTCTGTCTCTCTCTCTGTCTCTCTCTGGCTCTTTCTTTGTCTCTCTCTCTGTCTCTCTCTCTGTCTCTTTCTCTGTCTCTTTCTCTGTCTCTGTTTCTCTCTCTTTATTTATGTCTTGCTCTCTAATCCCCCTCTTTTTCTCTCTCACTGAGTGATATTCTCTGCATGTTTTTTCCCCCATTGCACATCAAAAGAACAGAGGACTCATCCTCCACACAGAAGAGAAAAGAGAGCTTGCGAGGGAGTGAAAGAAAGAAAGAGGGAGAGAGAAAGAAAGAAAGAGAGAGAGTTTTTTTTTTGCATAACACAAGCAGGCTGGCACTGCAAGTCTGAGAAAGTTTTCATTGGTGGAGTCAGGGCCTTAGCCCTGATACAGATCGCCCTGGGTAGGTGCCGGACATGCTGCTTCCCTCTTTCCTACTGTTCTCCCCTTACTCTATTCTTCACTTCCCCCCTTCTCTCCATCCTCTTCCTTTTCATTGTTTATATCTTTAGTCTTTCTCTTATTTTCTTTACCCCCATTTTCTGTCCCCTCTCTCTCCTCCTTTCTCCTTTCTTCGATAAGACACCACTTCATTCAGCTCCACTTCCTCTGTCCATGTCTGTTGTCTTGTGTGTCTGCAGAAAATCTTTAGAAACAGATGACAATACAGGACTATACAACCTAAGTATAGTTTCAGGAAGTATTCATTTCTTCACACCATAGCAACATACACTACATGACCAAAAGTATGTGGACACCTGCTCATCGAACATCCCATTCCAAAATCATGGGCACTACTATGGAGTTGGTCCCCCCTTTGCTGTTATAACAGCCTCCACTCTTCTGGGAAGGCTTTCCACTAGATGTTGGAACATTATTGCGGGGACTTGCTTCCATTCAACCACAAGAGCATTAGTGAGGTCGGGCACTGATGTTGGGCAATAAGGCTGGGCTCGTAGTCGGCGAGGTGGTGTTTGATGGGGTTGAGGTCAGAGCTCTGTGCAGGCTAGTGAAGTTCTTCCATTCATTTGAAGGGGTGTGCACATACCTTTGCATATATCGTGTATTTCGCAACATAGGCAAAAATGATCATATCCTACTGAACATGTTCAAGTAGTCCCTCCCTGTTTCAGTCTGTTTTCGTCCGTTTCATGCTAATAACTACAATATTTAGCACCTAGCTTCAGGCATCTGGTCGGATAGCTACTTCATGGACAAACTGGGGTCCTTCAAATATGTCTTTGGTTGGCAACCCTGTCGCCATGGTAACCACCTGCTGGGCTGTGTGATGAAAGCCCTTGTCATTTTAATAGGAAGTGATCAACCTGCCAATGTGACTCCACTGGATACAGCCAGAGAGATGCCCCCTACCAAGCATCAATATATCCTGAGCAACAAGCTGTGTCAGATTTGGCTTCAGGAGAACAAACGTCTTGCCCTTTCTTTGAGGACACAACATCGCTCAGTGATTAGCTTCCGTTCGGAACCCAGGTGAGCTATTGACAGAATTTAGTTCATTGAACTGCAGTGGCTGATGAGACTGCTTCCTTTGTCCTTCACCAAAACACTCCTCCCACTCACTATCTATCATGATACCACTATAAGGGTGGGAATTCACTTTTTGGTCCACCAGCCACTGTGGCAGGTAAATGAAAAAAACTACCAGCCACTCAAATTTTTTACCAGAGCAAAATTCGTTTTGCTATAATTACACAAAAAAATCACTAAACAGATGAGTATGCTTTGTCATGTTTCTAAAACAGGAAATGTTTTATTAGTAAGAATTTATTTGGTATTTTGCTACATTTCAGAGTTGCTTTATCAATGTATTTCAAATACAAATAAACAGTTGTACAACAGAACATCGAGAATCAACAAAGCGCCCTGCCACAAAATGCTGTACAGCTTATTTAGGATTATAGTTCTACACTGACATTTCTTACAAGGAGTACATGTGCACCTAAGTTGAAATTCAGGAGCACACAGTCAAGCACAATGTACACTCAAATATTTGAGTCATTATAGGTGAGACAAAAATGTTCAGCTGCCTCTTTTGTCACACCCTGATTTGTTACACCCCCCTCCAGGTGTCGCCCATCTTCCACATTATCCCCTGTGTATTTATACCTGTGTTCTCTGTTAGTCTGTTGCCAGATTGTTCAAGTCAACCAGCGTCACCCAGATCCCCGTGGTTTTGGGATTCTCCTGGCTCCATCGACACAACCCACTCAACTGGTCTACGGGTGCGGCCAGGAGAAGGAGAATCCCAAAACCACGGGGATCTGGGGGGACATGATGAGCAATTGATGAGTAGGAACTGAATGGTCTCGCTGTGATTCCCTGACACACGTAGGTTGATGGGAGTGGTGTTATGGGTGACCCGACCTATAGAGCATCCATCCAATGCCTCCCCCCTGGCTGCCCTCACCTCTACCAAGGTTCCATTCACGTGGTCCATGGCCACGGACCGGGAGTCCCGGGACCTTAAACACTGCTTCACCGCGGCTCCGATCCTGGTTCATCCGGACCCTTCCCGTCAGTTCGTGGTGGAGGCCGACGCTTCAGATGTCGGAGTAGGGGCTGTTCTGTCCCAACGTTCTGCCCTGGACCTTAAGCTGCTTCCCTGCGCCTTCTTCTCCGACAGCCTAACAGCCACAGAGAGGAATTACGATATGGGGAATCGGGAGCTTCTCCAGGTGAAGATGGTATTGGAGGAATGGAGGCACTGGCTCGACATGGCGGAACATCCGTTCATTGTGTGGACCGACAACAAAAACTTGGGGTATCTCTGCACCGCCAAGCACCTCAACTCCAGGCAGGCGAGATGGGCCCTAATGTTTACCCGGTTCAACTTTTCCCCCTCCTACCGGCCGGGGTCAAAGAACCTCAAGCCGGATGCCCTGTCTCACCGCTATAATCCCACGGCTACCCCGGAGCCCGAGACCATCCTTCCCACCTCGTGCTTGGCGACTGCACTTAGCTAGGGTATTGGGAAACAGGTCCGGGAGGTGTAGCAGTCCCAGCCAAACCCTGGGGTGGTGCCCAGATAACCGGATGTTTGTGCCTGATGCTGTCCTGGAGTTGGCCCAATCCTCCAGGCTTGCCTTCCGGCGCATCCTGGCCTTCATGCGACACCGATTTTGGTGGCCTACCATGGTTCCAGACTTCGCCGCCATTGTCACTGCCTGCACGGTCTGTGCATGGAACAAGACCCCTCAACAAGCTCCGGCTGTCCTCATCGCCCATGGTCTCACATCTCCCTGGACTTTGTCTAGGGTCTCCCCACATCTGTTTGCAACACCTCCATCCTGACCATGGTGGATTGCAAACTGAACGTAAGATTGAAAAACAACCTAGCGTGTGAACAAAACGTGTAACTAGTCAGGAAACACAAAGACAAAGTCACAGTCTGTGTGTCCACCCACCAATGCTAAAATCTGTCTGGAGAAATAGATATTCTTACCTGCCAATGCTAAAATCTACCCGCATTTGGCATGTGGCTGGAGTTAACTTTCCACCCTGACCACCACTGGTGTACTTTGGCAGCCCGATGGTCTCTCTATCTCACTCTGTCTCTCCTATACATTGAGAGAAGCATCAGTCAGTTAGGCAGGCCCAGGTAATAACATTGGGGGTTATGAGGAAGAAAATGGAGCGTATTTACTGGTCTTGTTGGCTCCTCTGCCCCGGCTCTGGGTCCTGTTCTATTGGGTAATGTTCCAGGTCACATGACAGGCCCGAGCCATGGCCAGTTCGCCACTCTATCATCTGGAAGGCAAATTCCATGCAAACGCTTCAAAGCTGGGACAAAGATACTGATAAACCGCTGACGCTTCCCTCTACTGCATCCGCATGCTCAGTCCACCGAATCACAAGCAGGAGGCCTAGAAACTGGCTGCTGGCCATTGTTCAGCAGAGTCCAGAGCATAGAGAGTGTTGGTTGGTTAGATGGTGGCAAAGTTCCCGGGTTAATTGTCACAATTGCCTCAAGAAATGTTCCTGACTGTTACTGCACCGACTGTGAGGCGAGTCTCTCTGGCTAACAACATCTGCTGAATGGCTATTCAGATCATGTAATAAAGTCAGCCTCAGCATACAATGCCACATTACAGACACAATAGTAGCATTTACCACCATCTGTCCTTTCTTAGTCCTGCAATTGCCCATGAGGGAAGGTTTCTAAACAGCGGCTTTCCTTGAGAGAACATTGTTCATCAGCCCCTCCGTTGGTTAATAACCACTGGACTGATAGCTTGCCCTGGAAATGGTCTCTGTCCCTTAGTCCTTCCATTCAACGAAAGCCACCCCGCTAAATAACCATCAATAGCCTTAAAGGTTGCTGCATTGGTGGCTAATGAAAAAAATCACATATTAGTTGATGTCTGTGTTGTCTGATTACACTCCTGAAAACAAGGCCGCACTGCATAATGACAGTGATTCAAACCAAAGTGCTCACTCGCTCTCCCTCCCCCACAAGCCATACTCTCTTGAGCTGCATTCAAGCCATGGAACTCTGATGGACATAATTAACGTTTGCCACTTCCGACACCCCTGCCTGGGCTCTACACCTCCTCAACATTCTTCCTCTCCCCTGTCTCTCTGCTCTTATCTCAGTAGGCGGTTGGTCACTTGGCCTTTCGGGCTCCAATGCGGATGCTAACCGTTGACCTTCCAAGACGCAAGAGACAATTGCTCAATCGTAATGCCTCGGAAGGCAATCTCCACCTGTAACCAGAGATGAATGTCTCTAGTCAGGTATCCAATCCAAGAGTTCCTCTATTTTAGATCAGTCTCTGGCATCTACTGCATTTTCTTCAGACTAAAGAGTGGGTTTGGTCTGCGGTGATGCTCAGCAAGTATTATGTCTAGCTATAACCCTTTTCTTGCTTCCTTATTAAGTGGAAGTCTTCACTCGGGAGTGCCTTGTGCAAATATGAGTAAAAGATAATCAAACATAACCTGCGTAGCTGTAACCAATATATTAAACGGTGCTGAAGGATTTAATACCTGGGCAAATAACGTTCTGATACGGAAAGAGCAAGGTGGATGTATATTCCCCTGCCAATCATTTCTCAATGCCGAGCACTACTTTCTTGAGATTGAAAGTCACCTTGCCAGATACTCTGGTTGCTAGGGCCATTCACCCCTTTTCAGCTTCCTCCCCCGCCTACTTCACATTGCGGTGTATGATGAATTTCCTTCTGTTTCCACTCCTCAAAAAAAAAAATTGAGCTTAGGAGAGCAGTCCTTGACAAAAATATGGCAATTTAAGATGTGCTGCACGGTTCCGTAATGGGTTTGGCAACAGATCTCCGTCACACACCCAAATACGTAAGTAGGCATACGCACACGTTTGGCGCGCACACACACACACACACACACACACACAACTACTGTACACGCAGCTACTTTTCAACACTCAGACAGCTTTTTCACACTTTTTATTTCCCCCCTCCTTCTATATCCCCCCTCCATCTCTCCCCCTTCTCCTGTCTCGCCCCTCCATCTCTCCCCCTCCTCCTGACTTCCCCCTCCATTTCTCCCCCTCCTCCATTTCTCCCCCTCCTCCTGTCTCCCCCTCTTCCTGTCTCCCTCTCCATCTCTCCACCTCCTCCTGTCTCCTTCCTCCATTTCTTCCCCTCCTCCTGTCTTCCCCTCCATCTCTCCTCCTCCTCCTGTCTTACCCCTCCATTTCTCCCCCTCCTCCTGTCTTACCCCTCCATCTCTCCCCCTCCTCCTGTCTTCCCCCTCCATTTCTCCCCTGTCTCCCCCTCCATCTCTCCCCCTCTTCCTGTCTTCCCCCTCCATTTCCCCCCCTCCTCCTGTCTTGCCCCTCCAACCTCCTGTCTCCCCCCTCCATCTATCCACCTCCTTCTGTCTCTCTGCAGAAAGTCAGCCCAGCAGAGAGCTGTGCGTACTACAGGGTTGTCGTTTACTTGGCCCCCCAGACCCCAGAATGTTGGCTTTGTATCTAATGTATAACAGCAGGGCCACGTAACAGCGTGGACCCGGTCACTTGACAGGCCCGCTAGGCAGAGCAATCAATGACACCACTGCCTGCACCGTCGTCAGCCCATCGCCGTACCTTTGACATGTCAGGGTTGATATCCTTCTGGCAGCTTCCCTCCACAGGGACGGCCTGTCACAGTGTCACCGCTGGCATTTCTCCCCATTAAACCCCAGCCAGACCACCATCACATCACAAAGGGCCCAAGTGTGATTAAGATCACACACGACACCCCAAACCCTCTAAAAGCCAGCTCCGCCAATGACATTTGACATTCTTATTCCTTCCTCACTGTGAAAAAAAATAATGAATGGGCGTTGAAGGTTAAGAGTAAGACACTTTATCCAATGGTGTGGGGTTGACAGGTAATTACCACCCATGCTGGCTGGAAGATAGACTGGGACGGGTCGGAGTCAGGGCCTCATACCATGGTAATTAACCACCATACCGGGCGGACGGATGGACAGTCGTAGGGCAGTCGTAGGGCAGACCCAGTCACGGGATGGACTGATGGACTGTCGTAGGGCAGACCCGGTCATTGGACAGACGGGCGGACAGTCGTAGGGCAGACCCAGTCACGAAGACTAATTGATACAGGGAACCATACGAGAGAAAGGGAGAGGGAGAAGAAAGGAAACTTTTTTTATTTTCTCCACAGCCTCCCCTGCCTGTGTACCGGCTGCCCACGTCTCAGACATTAATCAAAGAGGAAAAGGAATTGTTTTCCCTCCGCAAAAAATAAAACATCTGCGTCTGGGCGAGGGGAGAGGTAATGTTGCGTGACACTTCATATCGCCGAGTTAGAGGTCACCTCTCGGTGGCGAAGACAGAGAGAAATCACAGTGCCGTCTCTCCCCTGCATCTCTCCGCTCCCCTCCGTTCTTCTTCTCCATCTACCTGGCCTCCTGCGACACATAGAATCACGGGGGCCCTCAAACACACCCCCCACAGACTCCCAGCACATAGTATGCAAACATTATCAGGGAAAGCGAAATGTAAATCTAATGAACATGCTAATGTACACATGAAGATACATACTGTACATTAGCTATACATTAGTTGTGTGACCTGGAACTTCAATTGGAAGCGGAGGAAGCACTTCTATGTCCGCATTACCACTGCAGATGTTCGTCCAGACGACCGCTTGTGGACATTGCTAATTCCCAGCATGCCAGAGTGTAATTATAATTGGCGCTGAGCTTTGACAGAGCATAACCAACGGTTGGGAGTAAAATGACACCATGTAATTAATGTGACTGGTGGGAAATTCTGATAAACTCTAGTCCTTTCATTTGGGGCAGGTGTATCATTTTCAAATGGGATAAACGCATGCAATCTTTCAACATTTAACATGGGAAATGGGTTTGGCAGGAAGTGAACGCAGCTCAAATCAAATTGCACTTAGGAAGTCATTTGAAAAGTGCACGTGAATACCGGGGTGTGGCACTTATGTCTCTTATGATTGTTTAAATGGAGCGAATCACTGAGCAGGATGTGTTCGTAGTCTGATCTATGCTTTTCAGCTTGTCTGAGTACTCAGCAGTGCAGTCTATTCTCAATTCATTTTTTATCAATTTTACCTGTAACCGGAGCTTAAAATGGCTACATATTTTCATGCCAATACAGTCAGAAGCCATTCTCTGATTGGATCAGGATAGTCACGCTAAATTATTCTGGTTTCAATGGGCCAATCAGCTCACAGTAGCCTGAAACAAAGGTTTTGATTGGAAGGTTTGTATCACCAAATTGGATGAGTACAGTTATACAGTTATAGACTTTTCATAGGACGACTCACCTGTTTTCAAGAGTTCCTTATTTTGTTTTGCAACGGAAATTGAATTATAAGCTACACAGTTGCACAACAGTGGCCTTACAACAACATGGATAGGATTGACTCTTGACACGTATAAGCATGAGAGCCAATCATAACTGGCTAAACTGTAGTACTGCAGTAGTACCCTTTAATCCCTTAAGTGTTGCCTGTACACCATAATCTCTGCACCTGAGAGTGTAGTATGATAGATAGCTGGCGGGCTGGGAACTTCCCTGACTTGTCTGAGATACTACAGCGAGGGTGGGGGAGAGACTGACACAGCAAGACGGATGACTGACAGATAAGGAACGCATTTCCTCAACGGGGGGAGTTGAGACGGAGAGCTGATGACCCCCCCCCCCCGCCGTGGAAACCACGGTTGCAGAGAGAGGCCACAAATCACCCAAACTATCAACCCCCTTGCTCGCTCGCTCTCACGCTCTTCTCTTCGCCAACCCCCCTCTAAAAGAAGAATGGGTGGTAAAAAACCGAGCACCACAACAAGGGAGAGATGTTAATCAAGAGGAAGACGAGGTAAAGTGCCGCAGGAAGCACCGATAAGGGCTAAAAAGGACAATAAATCATGGCTGATGAGTGTCGTCGGCCCCCAGACGGGGCCATGTTTCAAGGAGCCAGACAGAGGGGTAGACGTCGGCTGACAGCGTCTGAGAAATCATGCCCAGATGGAAGCTGTTTGTTTGGGTAGTAATTAGCTGTTACGCTAGTCACTAGCAATCCATCTCACCTGAGCTAGAAACGTAAAGGGGCAAAGCCATTCTGAAGGACCTCGGGTTTACTTATTTCTCAGACTTCCTTACCATTCCCAGAGTACATCTTGATACAATAAGATATGCGTGTTAAAAGACAATTGTGAAGTACTGCATCAATCGTATCGCCAAAGAACAAGAGACTATTGATCCCCATTGTTCTAGGAGCCAATACTGGATAAGGTGGAGATAACATCATCACATCTAGACAGTAGGATCATCAGAGTTCACTGTGTTGGCCACTCGTCACCACGGCTCGATGAATATACAACAGCAATGTGCTCTGCTACTGTGGACGGCCCCAAGCTTTTCTAAGACACCACATACAAGTTTAATAGAAACATACTTAGAGAGGACCAAATTACTGTTGAGAATCACATTAAATGTGAATTTCCCAGTATTTAGAGAAAATGTTCGATGCCCGTTTCAATTTGGGCAATGGGGGGATCGAGGGAGAGAGAGAATACTCAGAGAAGGGAGAGAAAATAGGTATTTAGACCTCGAGCATAAACAAGCATTAACAAGTCAAGTTTTTTCATTTGCATCCTAATGATCAGTGAAGCCAGCTAGGAGGATACTGTGAGACTTGAGAGCCTCAAATGTCTGCTTCCTGATTTACTGCCACTCTGAGCCGCTTATCCCGCCAACAGACTTTGCCCATTGGCTGTCAATTCTCTTCCACCCAATAAGAGCACAGTAGTAGCACAGAGGAGGAAGAGTAGGAGGAGGAGGGCGTAAGCTTTGGAGAGGGAAGACGGAGCGATTTGCTTTACATACAGGCCATTTGATAAGCTTTTTCTTCTCCGTCTCCCCCGCTTAGATGAAGCAGACATAACGGTTATCGTCCCAGACAGATTAAAGACACGTCTCCTTTCGTAAGTATAGGGAGACGCCTGGGCACCACTGTACTATTCCCAATAGGATCCCCTTCACCCCCTGGCGCCTTAGTGGCAGGTAGCCTGGCGGGTAGGAGCGTTGGGCCAGTAACCGAAAGGTTGCTGAATCGAATCCCCGAGCTGACAAGTAAAAAATCTGTCGTTCTGCTCCTGAGCAAGCCAGTTAACCCACTGTTCCCCAGGCGCCGGTGACGTGGATGAGGATTTAAGGTAGCCCCCCGCACCTCTCTGATTCAGAGGGTTTGGGTTAAATGCGGAAGACACATTTCAGTTGAAGGCATTCAGTTGTTCAACTGACTAGTTATCCCCCTTTTCCTTAGCATCATCATACAGCGCCAATCTATTTTACAGCGTCCCAAGTTATCGCTATCACTAGTGCTGTCTGAGTGAATATTGACCCGCTCGTGCCACACCACTTCTCTATTGTAATCCTATGAGCACAGGTAGGCTACTGTATATTGTATATCTGGTTGTGTTAAAAGCCTTGGCATCACATGTCGATACCCACGTCTGTGTTAACGGTCAGTGTGTGTTAGCGGGCAGTGTGTGTTAGCGGGAAGTGTGTGTTAGCGGGCAGTGTGTGTTAGCGGGCAGTGTGTGTTAGCGGGCAGTGTGTGTTAGCGGGCAGTGTGTGTTAGCGGGCAGTGTATGCTTTGAAAGAAATATTGAACCATTATTTAACTAGACAAGCCAGTAAAGAACAAATTATTATTTACAATTGCGGTCAAACCCTAACACAGACGACACTGAGCTAATTGTGGGCCACCCTAGGTGACTCCTGATCACGGCCTGTTGTGATACAGCCTGGAATCGAACCAGGGCCTGTAGTGACACCTCTTGCACTGAGATGCAGTCCCTTAGACCGCTGCGCCACTCGGGAGCATTTAATATGTAGTCCACCGATACGACCGGACGAATCAGATATTAAACTGATAAGAAGATACTACACTTGATCTTAGCCAAAAGGCAGAGCAGCGATCTAATGGTACATTTTCAAATTGAGTTGGAGATATCTCCAAGATGGCTACATGGTCAATTATTTCTGCATTATCTAGGTGTGCTCGATGGGTGAATACCATTTCCATAGCTAGTGCTTTAGACTAGCACCTTTCAGAAAGGGAAAAAATCCAAGCGCTCCTCCCAGATTTATTCTCCTGATCGGTGACGCGATGGAGTGGAGCTCTGAAGGAAGAGGCTGAGGCATTGTGGCCTAGAACAGTGGGTCCGAGTGGGGCTTCAGCACTCAGAGCAGGGTCCTATGGATCCCAGGGAGTGGTAAGTGTGTCATACTGCTCTGTATGTTAGATCAGGGTTTCCCAAACTCGATCCGAAACCCCCCACCCGGTACACGTTTTGTTTTTTCCCTAGCACTACACAACTGATTCATATAACCAACTCATCACCGACCTTTGATTATTTGAACCAAAACGGGGGCCCCGGGGCCGGGTTTGGGAAACACTGTGTTAGAGGATGAGCTAGACGGCCTCAAATGCACTGTACTGCCGACTTCATCTTTCTCTCTGCATCCCTCTCCCTCCCTCTCTTCCTCCCTCCTTCCCCACCTCCTACTGTGCATATCTCTCTCCTTCCTCCGATGCCTCAATTAATCTGCCCCCCCTCTTCTCCTCCTCCTCTTTGTCCCTTCCTCCCTCTGATTTAAGCCCAGTGTGCTGTTCTGAGCAGATGACTTGCTGGCACGTTAGTGGCAGGCGGCAGCAGCGAATGGGGAGGGTTTTCAGTGTGATGGATTCAGAGACTGTCTGTCAGTCATCAGAGCCCTGACACAGATGTCTCAGACGGAGAAGCCAACTTCTGATGGTTTTCTTTCCACATCCCCTGTTCTGCTACGAAATTTGTTTGTGTTTGTGTGTGCGTGTGTCTCATAGACTTGCGTCGTGTGTGTGTGTGTGTGTGTGTGTGTGTGTGTGTGTGTGTGTGTGTGTGTGTGTGTGTGTGTGTGTGTGTGTGTGTGTGTGTGTGTGTGTGTGTGTGTTGTGTGTGTGACTTTGCGTGGGCGAGGCAGCAGGGGATATAGTCTGTCTACTTCTTAGATGGCTCCATTTTCTAGGTTACATGTCTCTCTGTGGGGGTGTTTCACAGACAACTGCAGAAGGGAAATGTTGGCTAGTTGTGGCACACCAACATCAGTAGTTATATGCACTATATAGACTATATACTGTACCTATACCACATACATACAGTAATATAATTGAACTGAGAAACCTGTATCACGTAAAGAATAAGATAAAAATTCCAATATCCTATCCAGCGCCATCGAGACTCACATTCCTAATAACCTGGAAGAACTAACCCAGGTGGAAATCACTATCGGCATCCCATTCCATCCCTTGTGCACACAGTCAGTGAACTCTAGCGTAACTTAATAATATTACAACATCGAAAATACATGGATGTAATTTCCCAATGAATTGTCGGATGATGAGAAATAGTGTCTGAGTATGGGAGTAGTTAAACAACAAGCCCCAATGTTTCACATGTCAGCAGGCAACTTTTCAACAAGCAAAGTGTCACCTGTCACGTCGTCACGGTGACGTGTTTTCCAATCTCTTCTAAACTTGATTGCTGACATGCACAACATTTTGGGACTGTAGACAAATGGAAAAAAAAGAACAAAAGATCGTTTTTGAGTGGAGTTTTCCTTTAACGACCCAGATGGCGATTAGAGCATTGAAGAGGGACAGGACAGAAAAGGAGGAGCATCACTCAGGTAACACGACATCTATTAGGAGATGCAAGGCAGAGACAACAAAGCCTTGCCCAGAAACACTGCTGCCTGGCAGAGCAGGAGGGCTACTGAACCAAGCAAGCTAACAATCATTTCTTACCATGCATCACCAGCAAATACTCTATCGACTACTGCGTCATCAATCACTATTACTGTACAACAGCTGACACTACTACTAGTAAGACCAATTAAAAATGACTATCTTTATATGCACTTTGTCATAGAGTTAAGATGAGATAAAACCCACTGACGACCTATTAGGACACGAGAATAAAAGACACCAAGCAGCAGCATCTCGCCATTAGTATTTCGTACAACTCTTTCTTTCTTCATGCACTCTCTCCCTCGTTCTTTTTCTGCATTGGAATGTGTCAGCCCATCCCCATAGGAATAACCAATTACATCATCCAGAGTTCAACACACAGCACCTCAAAGTCCGCCTCATCACCTGAACAGTAGCATTTTGGACCGTGAGCAAGACTAAGATCTTCTGGCTGTCTGAGCTTGTTTTGCCTGGGAACTGGTCGGCTGGATCCCTAAGTTGATAAATATAACCACAGCTAAGCCAAACAATAACACAACAACTACTGGGATTTAAACTTTTTTTTCTCACCAGAAAAGCTTAAAAAAAACGAGAAACAAACTGTGATCTAAAGGACCGAGAGGAAAGAAAGAGGGGGAAAGAAAGAGAGGGAAAGAAGGGGAAAGAAAGAAAATAGGGAAGTAAGAATAGTAGCAGTAGCTGATGAAGCGCCAGCTCCTAAACCCTACAGCCTTGGGGAAAGGGGGGGGGGGCTTTTTCAAAGCAGCAGCCATGCATAATACAAGCCACTTTGTTTATTAATGGCGAGGGGTCCCAGCAGAGACACAAATCCTCAGAGCTAGGCCCGAGCCGCGGCAGCTTTAATATCTAGCCGGATGCTCATTACATCACTGCGCCCGCTGAAGATCCGGCCCTCGCTTTTCAATGCCGACGCACCCGGCCCGGCGCGCTACAAAATAAAGAGGCAGCGCTATGCTCGCTCTTCTCTCGCTCTGCCACCTCCCTGCACTTGGCGGTGCTGCTTTCAAGTTCCTCGCCGGGACTGCTGGGAACGGGATGAGAGGAGGACCTCACACTACAAGGCCACCATGTCCTCCACCTCCACCACTTAAAATGAATCCTCACAGAAAGACATGCATGGTGCCTACGAGGGCAGTTCGCCATTGGGGAATCTACAGAGAAGACACTTTCTAGGAGGGCAGCCATTTTGACACAGCCATCCCTTCGCCATGGTGATTTATGGAGGAAGCGTCGTACCATTACGGTCACTATATGAATAATGAACATGGTGTAATATGTAACATTGAATCCATCCACCATTACATAAAAGACCATTCTATTTGTCATCATGGTCAACTGTCATAGAAGACCATTCTATTTGTCATCATGATCAACTGTCATAGAAGACCATTCTATTTGTCATCATGATCAACTGTCATAGAATACCATTCTATTTGTCATCATGGTCAACTGTCATAGAATACCATTCTATTTGTCATCATGGCCAACTGTCATAGAAGACCATTCTATTTGCCATCATGATCAACTGTCATAGAAGGCCATTCTATCAGTCATCATGGTCAACTGTCATAGAAGACCATTCTATTTGTCATCATGGCCAACTGTCATAGAATACCATTCTATTTGTCATCATGGTCAACTGTCATAGAAAACATTCTATTTGTCATCATGGTCAACTGTCATAGAAGACCATTCTTTTTGTCATCATGGTCAACTGTCATAGACGACCATTCTATTTGTCATCATGGTCAACTGTCATAGAAGACCATTCTATTTGTCATCATGATCAACTGTCATAGAAGGCCATTCTATCTGTCATAATGGTCAACTGTCATAGAAGACCATTCTATTTGTCATCATGGTCAACTGTCATAGAAGACCATTCTATCAGTCATCATGGTCAACTGTCATAGAATACCATTCTATTTGTCATCATGGTCAACTGTCATAGAATACCATTCTATTTGTCATCATGGCCAACTGTCATAGAAGACCATTCTATTTGCCATCATGATCAACTGTCATAGAAGGCCATTCTATCAGTCATCATGGTCAACTGTCATAGAAGACCATTCTATTTGTCATCATGATCAACTGTCATAGAAGACCATTCTATTTGTCATCATGGCCAACTGTCATAGAATACCATTCTATTTGTCATCATGGTCAACTGTCATAGAAAACATTCTATTTGTCATCATGGTCAACTGTCATAGAAGACCATTCTTTTTGTCATCATGGTCAACTGTCATAGAAGACCATTCTATTTGTCATCATGGTCAACTGTCATAGAAGACCATTATATTTGTCATCATGATCAACTGTCATAGAAGACCATTCTATCAGTCATCATGGTCAACTGTCATAGAAGACCATTTTATTTGTCATCATGATCAACTGTCATAGAAGGCCATTCTATCTGTCATAATGGTCAACTGTCATAGAAGACCATTCTATTTGTCATCATGGTCAACTGTCATAGAAGACCATTCTATTTGTCATCATGGTCAACTGTCATAGAAGACCATTCTATTTGTCATCATGCCCAACTGTCATAGAAGACCATTCTATTTGCCATCATGATCAACTGTCATAGAAGGCCATTCTATCAGTCATCATGGTCAACTGTCATAGAAGACCATTCTATTTGTCATCATGGCCAACTGTCATAGAAGGCCATTCTATCTGTCATCATGGTCAACTGTCATAGAATACCATTCTATTTGTCATCATGGTCAACTGTCATAGAAAACATTCTATTTGTCATCATGGTCAACTGTCATAGAAGACCATTCTATTTGCCATCATGATCAACTGTCATAGAAGACCATTTTATTTGTCATCATGATCAACTGTCATAGAAGGCCATTCTATCTGTCATAATGGTCAACTGTCATAGAAGGCCATTCTATCAGTCATCATGGTCAACTGTCATAGAAGACCATTATATTTGTCATCATGGCCAACTGTCATAGAAGGCCATTCTATCTGTCATCATGGTCAACTGTCATAGAATACCATTCTATTTGTCATCATGGTCAACTGTCATAGAAAACATTCTATTTGTCATCATGGTCAACTGTCATAGAAGACCATTCTATTTGCCATCATGATCAACTGTCATAGAAGGCCATTCTATCTGTCATAATGGTCAACTGTCATAGAAGACCATTCTATTTGTCATCATTGTATGTGTATATTTGCATGTAGTGCGTGTCAAAATCACCTTTTCCTTCCATCTGAAAGGAGAAAACGAGGAGGCTGGCGTTCGGGGAGCCACCAAATCACACAAAGACTGATATACCAGTTGCAAACAATAACAATCTGACATTTATTTCCATTCTGTGGCGCCGCAGCGTGACATGATGAGCAGCCAGTGAACGGCGGTGGCGGCGGTGGGGCTGGTTGGGCAGGGGCATTGATCAAAACTTTCTCTGAGAGGATCCTTAGCACCTCTACACAGCACCTCCGCTGGGCAAAGTGCTTTCTCTCTGCCTCTGCCTCTTTCACTCACTCCCTGGTTTTAATAGAAAAGCTATGAATGGGTACACCTGGCAACAGCATTCTCTGGTCCCAGTGGGGATGTATGACACCTTATTTCCTGTCAGGCCTAATGTGAAAGAAAGAAAGACAGGGGAAATCAATTCAAACAGAGGAGCTAGCTAGGTAGATGGCTACGGGGTAGAAAGAGCTGCTTGGGTTGCTGATGAATGTCAGCCACCACAGACGTTCATATGGTCTCATAACGAGGCTCGTGGAACCAATCAGCAAATGTTCCCGTTAGGAAGACATGTTACTGTCATTCCAGGTTGCATCTATGATCATGCAGCGCCTGTCTGTGGTCCTGCTGGGTACCTGACCTTACCTACAAAATAGCCTTCCGTACTGCAGCAACGAACCACAGCTAGAAGCACAGTGAACACGGACAAACTCAGTGGGTTCACAGCAGCCTGAGGCCTGAAGCTGACAGCTCTGGAAAACACAATCCCTATGAGATACAGACACATGCACTCACGCACACATACTTACACGGCATGGAGGCACAAGTACAGACGCGGCAGTGTCTTCAGAAAGTATTCACACCCTTGACTTTGTCCACATTTTGTTGTGTTACAAAGTGGGATTAAAATCAATTGAATTGTATTTTTTTGTCAACGATCTACACAAAATACTCTGTCAAAGTGGAAGAAAATGTTTTATTTTATTTTAATTAATGGAAAATAAAACACTAATATATCTTGATTAGATAAGTATTCAACCCCCTGAGTCAATACATGTTAGAATCACCTTTGGCATTGATTACAGCTGTCAGTCTTTCTGGGAAAGTCTCTAAGAGCTTTGCCACCCTGGATTGTACAATATTTGCCCAATATTCTTATAACAATTCTTCAAGCTCTGTCTAGTTGGTTGTTGATCATTGCTAGACAGTCATTTTCTTCAAGTCTTGGCATAGATTTTCAAGACGATTTAAGTCAAAACTGTAACTAGGCCACTCAGGAACCTTGGTGAGCAACTCCAGTGTATATTTGGCCTTGTGTTTTAGGTTATTGTCCTGCTGAAAGGTGAATTCGTTTCCCAGTGTCTGTTGGAAAGCAGACTGAACCAAGTTTTTCTCTAGGGTTTTAACTGTGCTTAGCTCTATTCCGTTTCTTTTTATCCTAAAAAACTCCCAAGCATACCCATAACATGACACAGCCACCAGCATGCTTGAAAATATGAAGAGTGGTACTCAGTGACTTGTTGTGTTGGATTTGCCCCAAACATAACACTGTACTCAGGACATTTTTTTTTCAGTGTTACTTTAGTGCCTTATTGCAAACAGGATGTATTTTTTTGAATATATTTATTCGAGGACAAGCTTCCTTCTTTTCACTGTCATTTGTTAGTATTGTGGAGTAACTACAATGTGGACAAGGGGTGTATTGTATTATTGTTATGTGATTGCTGTATGTTAAAGCACATATACATGTCAAATGTATATGTAGCAGAAAAGCTGAAAGAAAACAAAAATATATTTGTCCTCTGAAGAGGGTGGTTGGGTTAATAATAATAAATATATAAATTAAAAATTAAGTCAAGGGGTGTGTATAGTTTCTGAAGGCTGTGTATTGAGTATCTACTGCACACCATTATACTATACAGCATGCTTGTGTGTGCCGGGCGAGCGAGTGTTGACTGCGTGGATAGTGAGGGTACTCCGGAGGACCATCTGTTTTGAGAGGGCTTGAGGTAGCACACATCCCCTGGTGTACAATAGGTGTACTCATCAAGTGCTGCTTGAACACCCACTGCCTAATAACACACTCATAAAGGTCCACTTGGGGAAAAGGGCTCTAGCCAAATGGAAGGGTTTGGGTTGGGAACCAATGCAGATAACACGTTGTACGACATTCAAAAGATATTGTCCGTAACAAGCCAATCTCGTTGAATTGCCTTCGAGTTGATGACACACGCCTGTTTACATACAGTACTTGTAAGCCTTTGAAACGGATCGGTTTGACCCGCTTGTGGTGGCCTCTTTCACAGACACACAATCGGTAAGGTGGAGAGAGAAAAAAAAGATTGCAAATGTCAAACCAACAAGCCTTATCTACAATGGCCAGGGTATCATAGGTGTCCTTTCTCCTCCTCCGCCACTGTGTGTGTGTGTGTCTGATTGTCTCTGTGTGTATGCCTCAGCCCTGCAGAGCGATGGGGAGAATAGAATCAAGAATACTAATGTCTGCCTTCTGAAAGGGAGGGCCGTGCCTCTGTCCCTACAGGCTGAGCTCACTGTCCCCTCCACCTGACCTCCCACCGTGGTGATTATCAAACGCCTCTCCTTCTCAATATCACCAGAAGCCATGACAACAGGCCAGCCGTAGGGGCCGTGGCCCAGAGTTCTCCCCCAGGACGAGTGCACAGAGCTGGAGCTGGTGTAGCCACAGTGCTGCCTGCCTGGAAGTGTTGCTGGGTCATCAGCATGTATGTGGCTCGCCCATAAGCAAACAGTGCTGCTAATGCTAACACTGTCGTCAAACAGCAGGCACTGCCCCAGGTATCCTCTTCACTCAAACACCGCACAAAGGAGGCTATTGTATTGAGCAGGAAAGAAAGGGAGGGATGGAAGGGAGCGAGGGAGGGATAAAGAGACAGAAGGAATGAGGAGAGAAAGGGAGAGAGGCAGAGAATGGAACAAAGGGAGGAGCAAGAGAGAGAGGTGAAGGGAAGAGCGAAAGATGAGATAAAGATGAATAGAGATGTCAAGATAATACTTATTCCACGTGTAGGTCCAGTTGTACGACAGAGAAAGCGTCTGAGAGAGATGGAGAGGGAAGAGCTACCTCTAGGGGAAAGCCATATTGACAAAGTCAGCGCGGGAGGGGTGGGGGCAGCCTCAGGGGTGTGTGTGTTTGTGTCTGCGTGTGTACAGGGGTTGGGGGGGGGGCTCAGCTCCTCAGTACTTAATTCAAGGGCACCTGAAGGAGGGTTGCCATGGGGACGACGTGCCCACAGGGAGAAAAGGTGTGAGACCTCTCCATCCTCACGGCGATACACAACAACAGAGGTCACACCAGCAGCAATAAGTGGGGCGGGGAACAACTATCTTATTGTTCAAGGCTGTTGTATGACCATATTTTACCATCTCGCTCTCCCTATAATAAAGATTATGCATTTTCAAGGTAAACTCTCAGAGATGTTAAAAAGGTATATTTTCATATTGAATGTAAGGATGAATAGCCTTGAGCTAAATGGGGAAAGAAAAACGTGGGTGTTTGAATTGCTAGCAAGCTCTCCTCTGCTTTTCTTCTAGTGATTGGCCTGAAGGACTAAAGGAATGAAGGAGATGTATCACTCTGACTGAATGAGAGGCTGCTGCATTGCCACATCTCAGATCCAAACACCTACACTGGCACACACGCACAGACACACACAATCGTGCTCACACACCCAGCTAACAGGGACAATGGAACTAAAACGTGTTTACCCTATGAACGTATAATTCTAGGCTTGTCTAGAACGTGAATCTGGTGATTGTGTGAGGCTATACGTCACCCCCATTTCCATTCATATGTGCACCTTTCATTTCAAATGACTCACCCAGTTCCCTTGGTAACCCACTATGATGGAGATAGTGATGCTTCTGAACCTCCACTCAAGTCACAGGGAAGGCAAAATCCTTGGCAGAAGAGGACGGATCTACATTCTACACTCACCGGACAGTTTATTAGGTACACCCATCTAGTACCGGGTCGGACCACCCATTTGCCTGCAAAATAGCCTGAATTCTTTGGGGCACAGGGATGTTGGTCCATGCTGATGCGGTGGCATCACGCAGTTGCTGCAGATTGGGGTGGCAGGTAGCCTAGTGTTTAGATTGTTGGGCCAGTAACCGAAAGGCTGCTGGATCGAAACCCTGAGCTGACAAGGTAAAAATCTGTTGTTCTGCCCCTGAACAAGGCAGTTAACCCACTGGTCCCCGGTAGGCCGTCATTGTAAATACAAATATCTTCTTAGCTGACCTGCCTAGTTAAATAAAGGTTAAATCAAAAAATAAAAACCTTCATGCGGTTCCATTTCATCCCAAAAAAGCTCTATTGGGTTGAGGTCTGAGGACTGACCAGGCCATTCAAGTAAACTGAACTCACTGTCATGTTCCAGACAATGTTTTTCCACTACTCAATTGTCCAGTGTTGGTGATTGCGTGCCCACTGGAGCCGCTTCTTCTTGTATTTAGCTGATAGGAGTGGTCTTCTGATAGGAGTGGTCTTCGGCCCGCCTGTTAGCTTGCACGATTCTTGTCCTTCTCCGTCGACTTCTGTCATCAACAAGCTGTTTTCACCAACAGGACTGCCGCTGACTGGATGTTATTTGTTTGTTGCACTATTCTCAGTAAACTCTGGACACTGTTGTGCGTGAAAAGCCCAAGAGGGCTTCCGTTTCTGAGATACTGGATCCGGTGTGCCTGGCACCGATGATCATACCACGCTCAAAGTTACTTAGGTCACTGGTTTTGCCCATTCTAACGTTCAGTTGATCAGTAACTTAATGCCTCGATGCCTGTCCGCATGCTTTCTATAGCAAGCCACAGCCATGTGACTCACCATCTGTAGGAGCGAACCATTTCCATGAACGGGGTAAACTGTCCGGCGAGTTTATATTGTGACACACACATACAATGCAGCAACGTCTGAAGGTATGGATTACGACGCAGGGAAAATAGTCCCCCCCCTGCCTTGTCTGTTTGCATTCCAAAGAGATAGGGTAGGTGTGAGTAGTGTTTGTGTGTGTGAGTAGTGTTTGTGTGTGTGTGTGTGTGTGTGTGTGTGTGTGTGTGTGTGTGTGTGTGTGTGTGTGTGTGTGTGTGTGTGTGTGTGTGTGTGTGTGTGTGTGTGTGTGTGTGTGTGTGTGTGTGTGTGTGTGTGTGTGTGTGTGTTGACTGATGAGGAAGTATGAGCTTAGACATATAAACAAAGCTACTGTAATGTCATTGGTTTGTTATAAGTGATGAACCCAAACTTAAACAAGCTTTGAGGAACATCATCGGTCCATCTATATGCTGGATGATTACAGCAGTGGTGTAAAGTACTTACAGTAAAAATACTTGAAAGTACTACTTCAGTAGTCTTTTTGGGTATCAGTACTTTACTATTTATATTTTTTTACTTTTATTTTTGCTTCACTGCGTTCCTAAAGAAAATAATGTACCTTTTACTCCATACATTTTCCCTGACAACCAAAAGTACTCAAGTCAAATAAACAGGTGTTGTATTCACCTTACAGTGAAATTCTTACTTAACCAACAATGCAGTTTTAAGAAAAATACCTAAAAAAAGTAAGAAATAAAAGTAACAAATAATTAAAGAGCAGCAGTAAATTAACAATAGCGAGGCTATATACAGGGGGTACCGGTACAGAGTCAATGTGCGGCTGCACCGGTTAGTTGAGGTAATTGAGGTAATATGTACATGTAGGTAGAGTTATTAAAGTGACTATGCATAGATAATAACAGAGAGTAGCAGCAGCGTAGAAGAGGGGGGGGAGCAATGCAAATAGTCTGGGATAGCCATTTGATTACTCATTACATTTGAAATGCTTAGCAGGACAATACAATGGTCTAATTCACACACTTTTCAAAAGAACATCCCTGGTCATCTCTACTGCCTCTGATCTGGTAGACTCAATAAACACAGGCTTCATTTGTAAATGATGTCTGAGTGTTGGAGCATGCCCCTGGCTCTCCGTAAATAAATATAAATAATAATAATTATGCCGTCTGGTTTGCTTAATATAAGAACTTTTACGTGATTTACACTTTTACTTTGACTTTTGATACTTAAGTATATTTTATGAATTACATTTACTTTTGATACTTAAGTATATTTTAAACCAAATACTTTTAGACTTTCACTCAAGTAGTATTTTACTGGGTGACTTTCACTTTTACTTGAGTCATTTTCTATTAAGATATCTTTACTTTTACTCAAGTATAACAATTGGGTACTTTTTCCACCACTGGCTTACAGCTCACAGCCATTACTCATAACATTACATGACTCAGAACTGACTCAGCGAGGCGGTACGACCAAAATTCATGAAAACCCTGCATTAAAAAAAATATCTGGTGTTCATATACTGTAAGTATACTGCAGCATCCTTCAAAAGAGCCTTAGTGATATAACAACTGAACGACAAAGACATTCATGAGACAGTGTAATCCGAAAAGCCCAGTGATTTTGCAAGGCTCCTCCGTAAGACTGCAGAACGCGCTGTTTGCTGTGACATAACGACGCTGTGAAATAGATTTTGGTTGGCCTGCGAGCGCTGGGGCTATGTTTTGCCAGCCCCAAGGGACGCCCAGTGTGAAACGAGAACCGTCAACATGCATTAAATATATACCATACGTGGGAGGAAAAGAAGAGCCAGTGCCAAGCCAGCAAGCCAACCGCAGACTGAGTGCTTCTGGGTAATACCGGAGTGAGGAGAGACAGCGGTTTGAAATGACAAACACAGTCGGTTGGTCAATTAGCAGTGTAGGAGAAATCACAATGGCAATAATGAATTGCTTTACATATAGATAGGCTGAGAGTGGGGTATCGGGCGGCAGACGGTTAGCGGTGGGGGCCTTGCAAACAGACGCCTTCCATTCGGTTTCTATCACAATAGTGGTGTCGTGGTGGGCGGTGGCAGTCGTTAATCAGGCAGGATAACAGGACAAACAGTGGCCTCTGTCTGTCTGTCTGGTACTCAGAGTGGCTCACCCAACAACACCGGCTAATACTCAATCACTTTGGAGGAGTACTTAACACACTCAGGGTGTAGATAGACACATGGAGACACTCGAGTGCCACATGTACAGACAAATAAACATAAATTCAAGCATCTAAATGCCATTTGGAAACAATGTTCCACTAGAGCCGGGAAGTGTCTCAAGATACAATATTATAACGATACTTACGTGACGATACGATATGTAATGTAAATCTTATGATTCTATATGTATAGTGATTTTATATGTATTGTGATTCTATATGTATTGTGATTCTATATGTATAGTGAGTCTACATGTATTGTGATTCTATATGTATTGTGATTCTATATGTATAGTTTTCCATATGTATTGTGATTCTATATTTACAGTGATTCTATGTGTATTGTGATTCTATATGTATAGTGATTCTATATGTATTGTGATTCTATATTTACAGTGATTCTATGTGTATTGTGATTCTATATGTATTGTCATTATATATGTATTGTGATTCTATATGTATAGTGATTCTATATCTACAGTGATTCTATATCTACAGTGATTCTATATGTACAGTGATTCTATATGTATAGTGATTCTATATGTACAGTGATTCTATATGTAATAAGGATTCTATATGTATTGTGATTCTATATGTATAGTAATTCTATATGTATTGTCATTATATATGTATTGTGATTCTACATGTATTGCGATTCCATATGTATAGTAATTCTATATGTATAGTGATTCTATATGTATTGTGATTCTATATGTATTGTGATTCTATATGTATTGTCATTATATATGTATTGTGATTCTATATGTATAGTGATTCTATATCTACAGTGATTCTATATCTACAGTGATTCTATATGTACAGTGATTCTATATGTATAGTGATTCTATATGTACAGTGATTCTATATGTAATAAGGATTCTATATGTATTGTGATTCTATATGTATAGTAATTCTATATGTATTGTCATTATATATGTATTGTGATTCTACATGTATTGCGATTCCATATGTATAGTAATTCTATATGTATAGTGATTCTATATGTATTGTGATTCTATATGTATTGTGATTCTATATGTATTGTGATTCTATGTGTATTGTGATTCTATATGTAGTGTGATTCTATATGTATTGTGATTCTATATGTATAGTGATTCTATATGTATTGTGATTCTATATGTATTGTGATTCTGTATGTATTGTGATTCTATATGTATTGTGATTCTGTATGTATTGTGATTCTATATGTATTGTGATTCTATATGTATAGTGATTCTATATATAGTGTGATTCTATGTGTATAGTGATTTTATATTTATTGTGATTCTATATGTAGTAGCTTAACAGTACCTATTACGTACCAAACGGTAACAGTAGTAAGGCATGTCCTATACAAATGACCTACATACACCAGTGAAACTTGTACCCTCCGTCTCTCCACTGTTTGTGTCATACATAAGCTGTCGTTAGTGGCTCTGTCCCTTCAGGAAGAGACATCGATACCAGAGTAAATACAGACAGAAGATAAGGCCTTCAGCAGAGCTCCCAGAGTCAACCGCCTCAACCGCCTCAGATATGCTAAACTGAGTGGGGTTACAGCACTCAGACGGCTTAATCACGGTAAGAGGCCTCTCGAGCGTTCCCGGCTCCTCAAAAACCTGCCACATGGTGTGTGGAGGTTCTGTTTTAGACTGGCA